>NC_056734.1:681872176-682197176 GCF_019279795.1 Protopterus annectens | reverse complement strand
TTGGCCTTAAAAGAATTGGTCCTTTCCAGCCTCTTCCAGGCCTTCTCAGTCCAAGCCCAGGAACAGCAGACCACCTAGATTACAGTCTCGGGCAACGCACAGGCCTAAGCAGTGGGGGGCTCCCACTTCCAAAGCTGGGAGTAGTAAGACACCCCCCTATGGGAAAATGGCACAATGACTTAATCTTAGCCCTTCCAAGCCCTGCTTGCCCTACATGCAAAAAACTGGGAACTCATTACCCAGGACAAATGGGTTTTGAATATAGTTTCTCAAGGATACAGATTCCACTTCCACTCCCCACCAACCCCAAACGGTTGGCCAGACCTACCCCCAAATCAGTGGGCAAGAGGCTCAACAGCAGGTTCTCTCTCCTAATTATCAGGGCTATTCAACCTGTCCCAGCAGAAGAAAAGGGACACGGTTTTTATTCAAGACTTTTCCTGGTACCCAGAAAAGACAGCTCCTGGCATCCTATCCTGGTCCTCTGTATTCTAAACACTTTTAGGTAATCCCAAAATTCATGATGCTAACACTTCAACAACTGCTTCCTATGCTAGGCAAAGATGCCTGGTTGACAACCTTAGACTTAAAGGAAGCTTACCTGCACATTCCAATAAGGGAATCTTGCAGGAAATACCTACGCTTCAGGGCAGGCTACATGCACTATCAGTTCTCTGCACTTCCCTTTGGCTTATCTACTGTGCCCAGGGTATTCACAAAGTGTCTAGCTCCAGCCATTGCATTTTGCAGGCCGAGAAATATTCAGATATACTCATACTTGGACAATTGTCTGATTCAGGCAGAAAGCAAGAAATTGTTATTAAAACATCTGGCATTCGTAAAGAAACTTCAAAACTCACTGGGGTACACCATAAACGAAAAGAAATCTCACCTAGTACCCTGCCAACAAATTGTATTCCTGGTAGCAAGCTTGAACACAACGTCGCAGATGGCTTTCCTCACACCAGAGAAACAAGTTTATTTGACAACCTACTTCAAACTACTGGCCACAAAGACCCAGCTCTCTGCAAGGAAAATTCTGCAAGCCCTGGGGTTCATGGCCTCTTGCATTCTACTAATTCCATATGCAAGACTGCATATGAGGAAACTAAATGGTATCTAAAAAGCCTATGGTGTCAACATTCTCAGGACCTGGAGTCAATGATTCCTATCATTCCTTGTATAAAGACAAAGTTCCTTTGGTGGGCAGAGGCCTGCTACCACAACAAGGGGCTCCCTTTCACTCTACCCCCTGCCGCCCAAACCCTAACAACGGACGCATCAGACTATGCATGGGGAGCTCACTTGGCAAGGCAGTGCATTCAGGGAAAATGGAACCCGAGACAGATGCATCTACATATCAACCAAAAAGAAATGTTAACTGTACAGAATTCTCTGACAGCCTTCAAGGACCACATTCTTCCAGGAAAATTATTGGTAAAGACAGAACACCACAGTTATGTTGTACATAAACAAGCAGGGGGGAACCCACTCGTACCCTTTCTGCAGACTAGCCTTGGCTCTGTGGAACACAGTCTTGAGCTACCAAGTGCACCTACAAGCTCAATTCCTGCCAAGCAAGCTAAATTCACTGGCTGACAACCTAAGCACAGATCTCATGGACCCACACGAGTGGAAGCTGGAACCAAAAATATTTAACCTGTTGAGGAACAAATGGGGGACTTCAAAGATAGACCTGTTTGCCACCCCTCAGAACTACCAATTGGACAAATTCTGCACAAGGACTTCCCACAGTCAAGCTTGGAAAGTGGATCCCTGTCCTTCAGTTTATGCCTTTCCCCCTCTGCCTCTCCTCTCGAAGGTTCTGCTAAAGATCAAATAGGACAAACCAAGGACAATACTGATTGCACCAGACTGGCCATGCCAGCACTGGTAACCCCCTCTTGCGCAGTATGACACTGCTGGAACCATGGTACCTGCCTCAGACCCCTTCCCTGCTGTCCCAGCAGGCGGGCCAGATTCTGCACCCTCCGCTTCAAACCCTGAACCTTGCAGCCTGGCGAATTCCTAGAGCTCTCCAATAGCATCCCTCAGTAAGCAGGTGCTAGATGCCATTCTGGAGGCAAGGAGGACTAGTACTAGAAAATCCTATGCTGAACAGTGGAAAAGATACTGTTCCTGGAGCCAGACTCGGGATGGGCACAACGGTGCCCAGCTTACCTCATATTCTTCAGTACTTAACAGAAATGTTCCACAAGGGCCTATCTTTCTCGTCAATTAAAATTCATGCCTCTGCCATTTCAGGACATTATAATACTGAACCCACCCCTCTTCTCTTGCCCCCTGCAAAAGCAATTCCTCAGAGGGGCCAAAAATTTAAGACCCCCCAGGAGAGCCCCTACTCCAGCCTGGGACCTTAACTTTGTATTGGAAAAGCTCACTCTCCCTCCTTTTGAGCCAGCTGCAACTGCAGAGTTGAAATTCCTTTCTTGGAAAATGGCCTTCCTTCTAGCCATCACTTCAGCAAGAAGAGTATCTGAATTACAGGTTCTCACGGCAGTGGAGCCCTTCATTATTTTCCATGCGGACAGGGTTTCCCTCAAGGCCAATCCTTCCTTTATGCCCAAGGTGGTGTCTAGTGTGGCCCTTAATCAGTCCATTCATTTGCCTACCTTTTTCTTGAATCCACAAAACAAAGCAGAATGAATATTGCACTCTTTAGACGTGCACAGACAACTTAGATTTTATTTGGACAGGACTAAGCCTCTCAGAAAATCTGAGCAGCTGCTAGTTGGCTTTGCTGCAGGGGCAGAGTGGAAGGCCGTTTCAAAGCAAACCATTTCCAAATGGATAGCCCATTGCATTCATGTCTGCTAAAAGCACCATGGAAAACCTACCCCACAGGGGATAAGATCACATTCCACCAGGGTTGCATCTACCTCTACAGTCTTTCTCAGAGGTGTCCCTACCAGGGACATCCTAGAAGCTGCTACCTGGAGCTCTGTACATACCTTCACCAAGCATTACCACATGCCTATTTTTTCTAAATCCAGAGCTGGTTTTGCCACTGCAGTCTTGCAGGGCTTAATAGCTGGTCCTAATGCTCTCTAACTTCCTCCTCCCTTCATTAGCTTTGGGAATCAACCCAAATGTGATGACTGCAACAGTGAATACACTCAAACATCTACATTTATGGTAGGTGTACACAACTGTACTTTCTCACATCTGCCTCCTTTCTGTACCTTGGGGAAAGTGCCCACCAAAACCTAAATGCTGCCATTTCAGTGTTTTCTAAAATCTTTTATAATGAAAGCAAGCAAAATAGAGAGGATTGTCGACTTATTTGTAATTGTAGCAGGCAACATGGGAACTTCTTGAACATGTTGATCAGAGTTGTCAAACTCGTTTACCCCAGCAGACCACATTTTATCAGAGTGTACAGTATGCAGGCCAGATAATTATGAGCAGATCGAGACCACTTATTAGGGGAGTGATGATGATTACTATTATTATTAAGAAAGATGGATTTAGTCTGCACTCGTGTTTGTGTGTTACCTAAAAACAAACGAGCAAAGAAAATCAAGCTGCTGTTTACCTTAATTCATGTAGCACAACTCCCAGAAACTTGGCACTTACTGGCCTGCACAAGTGCATCAGTGTCTGGCACTAAGGATCCAGTTATTTCTCTAGTGTTCATTTAGCTGCCATTTCATCCTTTCATCAGGGTTTTGCATCATCCTCTTCAGCTTTTCACAAGCTATGTATTGTTTTCCACTCTTGAAAACCTAGTTTAGCTTCCTTTGAACCTGCTTGTGATGCCCCCACTCTAGACCAGTAATCAAGGAGTCTGAGTCCTCACCACTGACACTAGAGCGGGACGTTCACTTGGAATACAAATGGATACATGCATCAAGCACAATTTCCCTTAAGAGCACACAGGGTACACACCCAGCCCGGGGTCTTGGGTGTCTGTCTCCCTCCAGGTCCCCAATCAGATTCAGTAAGGGTTAAGTCCTCAGCTGAGTGGCAAGACAATTCCTCCAGCACCCTCTCTGTGAAACCAATGCTTTGTGTCCCTGCTCCAAATAGGGTGCGCGCAAGCACACACACACAAACACACACACACACACACACACACACACACACACACACACACACACACACAGAGCAGCAAGAGTACTGAAGCTCTGAACGTTCCTGCCAACAGCAAGGAAATCCAAAAAAAATGAATAAGCCATTGTCTAAGGAGACCTGCAAAAGATAGTTAATAAGTCAATAAGAAAACCAGCTAGCAATCCAGAATGCAAATGAAGCTTGCGTCATTTAAAATCAGACGCATACACAATGGACAGCAAACAAGACCTTGACAATAAATGCTGAGTGCATAACATTGAGTAAAGGGGGAGGAGCAGAAATTTGGTAAAGTTCAGATAGGTGCCAAGCAGAGAACTGGTGCTCAGTGCTAGAGACAAGAAGGGGTGGAATCAGACCACATATCCCAAAAATGCCATAACAGTTTGTACCAAACAACCCCCCCCCCCCAAAAGATGCCTGAAAACTAGCATATGCTTATGGCACAGTAACACAGATGTGCATCATGGCTTATGTATTCTCGCCATCCACTTCTAAAGCAGCTAAGACAGGCAGAGATAGACTTAGAGGAAAAAGCGTTTGTTACTAAAGCTGCACCTCTCAGGATCTAAAGCCCTCAAAGCTACATAAGGATGATGTGGTCTCATCCTCCACTGCCTGTTGAATATTTGTCAACCTTTTGGAGTTCACACTTTCTAAAAAGCATTTTTTTCCCTTTACTTGGGGGATGGAGTATTGGCAGACAAAACAAAAAAAATCCTTAAAGGCAAATCAGAAAAAATAAGCAACGATTTTTCCTAAGCTGCAAACTTCTTTTTCCCTGGAAGGAGCAGATTTTTTTGAAACAAAACGGAAAAGAAAATGGAGATAGTGTAACATTTACAACAGGGTGTCAAACAAATGTTTTTGGTGTGGTGAGACCAGTTAAACCTTTGGGGGTGTCTGACAGCTCTGGAAGTCTGGCCAGATGGAGAACTGTCCACCTTAAAAATTCTCTTAAATAAGGAATTGTACTAAAACTGTGGCTTTTATGATTGATATAACTAATACAGTTTGATCCGCCTTGACCTCTCAGTGGCACATTAATAGCACTCATCTTGCAGTGTCACTACTGGTGGCCTGCCTGGAACTGTTTGGACGTGGGTTGCTCCTCATTTCAGGACTGGACTGTCTCTGGGATCAGTTCCTTAGCATACCCAGCAAGGATGTGAGATTCCACATTAGTTCATAGGCAACTATATTACTACTAAGAAAGAACCAAGAATGTCAGGAAATCGGACCAACTTTTTGTAGCCTTTGCCAGTAGCTCTGACGAGAGACCAGTTTCAAAACAAGCTATTTCCAAATGGCGCTCCCACTGTATCTCCTTTTGTTACAGCCAGCATGGTAAGAAGCGTCCTGATGCTGTGAGGACACATTCCACTAGAGCTGCTGCTACCTATACTGCCTTTCTTAAAGGCATGGCCACCCAGGACATTTTGGAAGCAGTTATCTGATGTTCTTTGTGTTTCACTGTTGCAGTCATTACATTTGGGTAATCTGCTGGCAGGTTGCCCTCAGTCGGCCTGAATTCCAAAGTCTTGGGTCCTGCGTCGATTGCTGTCTCCTCTTCCATGACGTCAGGTCGTCAGGGGTATAAAACATGCAGCCGACGCCATTTTCTTTAGTCTTTTTTGCCGCACTGTGCCCGAAGCAGAAGCATTTCACAAGTGCCGGTCGGCCGACTACTGAAATATTTGAGTTTGAGTTTCAGAACCGAAGTCTTCACTAAAGCTAAGTACCCCGTTTCGGAAACTTTTTTGTTGCTTTTTAGCGATGTCAGAAAAAGTTAATAATTGTATTACTTGTGGGAAGCAAATACCTCATAAGGATTTCCATTTGTACTGTATTCCTTGCCTAGGCCCTGATCACAACATGCCTGGCTGTCAGTTTTGTGCTAGATTTAACCAACACACTATTAAGCTTCAGTATATTTTTGCATCTAAGTATTTTGGAAACCGATTTAACTACCCAGAAATGTCATCGGATAGCAATCCGACTACTGGAGTACATAAAAAACGCAAAGAAAAGGACAGAGAAAGGCAGTCGAGATCCAAAACCGACGACGAAGCTTCTCCTAAGCCAGTCACCGGTTCGCCAGTACTCAGTGAGGCACTTTCGCAGCCCCTGATACCCGCTACCTTCGAGTCGCAGGCCTCTACCGACACCCATGTGGAGTCCGGCATGCTGCAAGATACTCAAGGTATTGGACCGACGGATGTATCTCCCTTGGATGGGTCCGGAGCCGCTGAGCAGGCACCAGCTTCTGAGGGTGCATTCAGACCTCAACATTTATATATCAAACTGATGAAAGCTGCAAAACCAAAGGCAAAGACATCATATACAACTACACAATGCCTAAGCCACGTGCACAGGCCTCTATGCCTAAAAAACAGGTGATCAAAATGGCTGAAGACCTTATTACCTTGATCAGGGGTACCCATCCCCCTCCAGATAAGAGGCCTAGGCAAGACACTGACTATGAATCTTCAGATCAGGTTTCTATTTCTTCTGATTCCTCTTCTGATCAGGAATTATCTTTACCTCCCTATGAGGATTCTGATGCTGAGGAGTCTATTCCTTCTGCATCTCTTCCTGAGGATTATTCATTTGGAGAAACCTTGCACACCTTGAGGGAGCACTTTCACTGGGAGAGTCAAGACTTCTCAGAATCAAAAAAGAGGCTCAGGGATTTCCTTCTTCTCCCTCAACACAAGCCTTTAGCCATTCCCCCTGTCTTAGACATTGTGGATGATGTGTTTTCGGAGTCAAGCCTGACCCCTGACTCCTTACCTCCGGCTCCCAGTAAGCCTGACAGATATTACAGGGTCCCTGACTCTCATAAATATTTATTTAGAAACCCTTCTGCTGATCCTGAAACTATTTCACAGGGTCCAAAGGGAGTTAAGGCATCAACAGCAAAAAACCCTACCCCCCTCCAACAGAGATTCAAGGGCACTGGACAGATGGGGAAAAAAGGTTTATACATCTGCAACCTTGGCAATCAGGGCCTTAAACTGTCAATTTCATATGCTTAAGTACCAACAACATGTTATGGGATTGCTGAAACAGAAAATGATGTTGATTTCAGAATGTGCAGAAAATAAGGAATTGCAGGAATTATTGCATGCTGCTGAACAAGTTGGAAAGCATACTTTGCAATGTGGTTTTGATTCTTTAGAGGCCTCCTGCAGGGCCACAGTTACTGGATCTGTGATTAGGAGGCATGCCTGGTTAAAGGAACAAAATTTGCCTGATCATGTTAAAGCTAAATTACTAGATGTACCTTTACAGCATGATTCTCTGTTTGGTATTAAGGCAGAAGAAGTTTTAAAGAAAATGGAAGACAAAGCTAAGTCTATGCAAACTGTTAGATTTCTTACATGTGCAGCCACCTAGATTCAGTAGACACTGGCCTACAAAAAATTGGTCCTTTCCTGTGTCAGAGCTCAAAGGGGCAAATCCAGACTCCCTAAGGGTTCCAAGTACCAGGCTCAAGACTCATACAAGTCAAAGCAATGGGGCGCATCCACCTCCAAATCTGGAGGAGATAAAGCACAAACCTACAGAAAGCAATCCCAATGACTTCCCTCTGCCTACACCAAGCACTTATCTTTTGGCAGCACCCATAGGGGGAAAATTAGCACTTTTTGCTCAAAATTGGCAGTTAATAACCCAGGACATGTTGGTACTAATCATCGGATCACCGGGATAAAGATTCCATTTCCACACTCTGTCAATGACAAATGGTTGGCCAGATCTGCCAAAAAAACAATGGGCAGAGGCACAGAAACAGGTTACGTCCCTCATGGATATGGGGGCCATTCAGACAGTACCAGAACAGGAAAAAGGACAAGGTTTTTACTCAAGACTGTTCTTGGTACCCAGAAAGGACAAGGCCTGGTGGCCAATACTGGATTTATCAATTTTGAACACATACCTGGACATTCCAAAATTCAAAATGCTCACTTTGCAACAGCTTCTGCCCATGCTGGGCAAGAATGCTTGGCTAGTGACTTTAGACCTAAAAGAGGCATACCTGCATGTCCCAATAAGACAGTTGTGCAGAAGATACCTCAGATTCAAGGCTGGTTTAATGCATTACCAATTCTGTGCACTGCCCTTTGGCTTATCTACTGCGCCCAGGGTCTTTACAAAGTGCCTGGCACCAGTAATTGCATTTTGCAGACGAAGTATTCAAATATATCCTTACTTGGATGACTGCCTCATTCAAGCAGAGAGCAAGGACACTCTTCTACGACACCTGGTGTTTGTGAAAAGGCTTCTAACATGCCTAGGGTACACAATAAACGAAAAGAAATCACAACTGGTACCCTCTCAAAAGATAACATTCCTGGGTGCAAGCTTGTATGCAACTGCCCAGATGGCTTACGTCACGCCAGACAAACAAAGGCAACTGACTACTTACTTCAAACTGATGGCAACAAAAGCACAGTCTTCTGCAAGACAAATTCTGCAGGCTCTGGGCTTCAAGGCATCCTGCTAATTCCATATGCAAGACTGCATATGAGTAAACTTCAATGGTACCTAAAACGTTTATGGAGTCAACATTCACACAGTCTGGAAACGATTCCCTCATTCCCTGCCTGAAACAGGAGTTTCTGTGGTGGGCAAAGGCCTGTCACCAAAACATGGGACGGCCCTTCACTCTACCCCCTGCCAGCCAAACCTTAACATCAGACGCATCAGATTATGCCTGGGGGCCCACGTGGCAGGAAGATGCATTCAGGGCACATGAGCACCAAATCAAATGCATCTACATATCAACCAGAAAGAGATGCTAGCTGTTCAAAATGCCCTTACAGCCTTCAAGGACTTACTTCATCCAGGGCAACTACTGATAAAGATGGACAACACCACAGTCATGTGGTATATAAACAAGCAAGAGGGCACACACTCATACCCCCTTTGCAGAATAGCCATGGCACTGTGGGACACAGCTTTGACCTACCAAATACACTTTCAAGCTCAATTCCTGCCAGGAAGACAAAACACTCTGGCAGACGATTTAAGCAGAAACCTTATGGAGCCTCATGAGTGGAAACTAAATCCACAAGTCTTCAGCATGATAACAGAGAAATGGGGAGCCCAGACATAGATCTATTTCCCCCTCCTCAAAATTATCAATTGAAAAGATTCTGCACAAGGACTTATCACAGACAAGCATGGAAAGTGGATGCCCTATCCCTTCAGTTGGAAAAAACCATCAGTTTACACCTTTCCTCCTCTACCCAAGGTCCTCCTAAAAGTCAGACAAGAGAAACCAAAGATAGATTCGTAGGTTCATAGGTTGGTACTGGGCTATCTGCCCGAAGGCATATATTAGCCCAGCCATGTTGTGCGGTATTCACCATCCCTTTAGTATTCCCTAGACCCTTGTACTAGCAGCTAGTAACCTTGGCCCTTGTCTAGTAGTGCTATTGGTGTGATCCCCAGTGTGAACTTTGTTACCCATCCACTCATCAAGGTTCCTCTTGAAGAGTGATAGTGAGGGGCTCTGTCTTATGTATATCTGGACCCTGTTCCATAGTAAGGGAAGTCTCTGCGAAGGGAATCTATCCCTCCAGCATGTTCTATTCATTGTTGTGTTGAGGTTTATATCCCTAGAGCTTGTAGCTCGAGTAGATTTGGTTTTGCTAAGATGGAGCATGTTCAACAATTCTGGGTTGGACATGGCTCTGTACGTTAGACAGAGATCGCCTCTGAGAAAGCAGTATGCAACAGAGAACAGTCTTAGCTTTTTCAGTCGTGCTGCATAGGGCAACTGTTTGAGGCCAGTAATCCTCTTGGTTAGGTACCTTTGTGGTCTCTCCAGCTGCTGGAGATGTCTAGCCAGGTACATTCCAATTGGTGCATTGTACTCAATAATGGGTCTGATTAGGGAAGAGTAGAGGGGCACCATTACATCCTTAGATCTTGATGCGAACCCTTTCGTGATCAGATGAGTCACATAGAAGGATTTTCTAACCACTTTGGCAACATGGTTATCAAAGGAAAGCTGACTACTTGGGTCCCTAGATCCCTTATTTCTTCTTCAGATTTCAGGGGATTACCTCCTATGTTGTAGTTTGCGGGTACTCTGTTTTTTCCAAAGGGGATTACTACACATTTTTTTGCATTTAGCTTGAGACCATGGCTTTGACACCATGCATCAGTCTCATTTAGGCCCTTCTGGAGGATCTCCATGTCGGCCGGAGACTCTATTATAGCACCCAGTTTGCAGTTGTCTGCAAACTTAGTCAGCCACAGCCCTTCCGTGCTTGTCTGTACTTCTGAGAAGTATATGCCAAACAGGAGGGGCCCCAGGACAAACTCGTTACTGGTCTGGATTCGGACATAGATCTCGCTACTCTTACTTTATGGGATCTGTCTGAGAGCCAGTTTATGATGATATTAATTGGACCGGACTGGCCCCGCCAATACTAGTACCCAATCCTAAGGAACTTGTCTCAATACCCAGCTTGGACCTTGCCTCAAAGACCACAGCTACTGTCCCAGCAAAACAATCAGATTTTGCACAATCAACTACAGACTCTGAACCTGGTAGCATGGCTAATCATGTAAGCATACAAACGACACCTCTCAGTAAAGCTGTGATGCATGTCATTTTGGAAGTCAGAAGGCCTAGTACTAGAAAATTTTAGCTGACAAATGGAAGAGATTCTGTGCTTGGAATCAAACACAAGGAACTGATACAGCAGAACCACATATTACACAGATATTACAATACTTGACTGAGATGCTTGACAAAGGCCCATCTTTCTCATCAATCAAAATCCATGCCTCTGCCATTTCGGCTCATTACAATACAGAGCCACCAATCTTTTCTCATCCTTTAAGAAAGCAGTATCTCAGAGGAACCAAAAATGTAAGGCCTCCTAGAAGATCACCATTACCTGCATGGGACCTTAATTGTGTGTTGGAAAAGCTCACCCTGCCTCCATTTGAACCTGCTGCTACTGCTGATATGAAGTTCTTATCATGGAAGACAGCTCTGCTACTAGCAATTACTTCAGCAAGAAGAGTTTGAGCTACAGGCCCTCATGGCTGTAGAGCCTTTTATCATATTTTACCCAGACAGGGTGTCTCAGAGGACAAATCCTACTTTCATGCCTAAGGTGGTTTCCAGTGTGGCTCTTAACCAAACAATTCACCTGCCAACTTTTTATCCAAATCCGCAGAACAAAGGGGAGAGAATTCTGCATTCCTTGGACGTACACAGACAGCTAAGATTCTACTTGAGCAGGACTAAAGCTCTAAGAAAAACTGAGCAATTACTAGTGTCATATGGTGCAGGATCAGAAGGAAAGGCTATTTCAAAGCAGACAATTTCAAAGTGGATAAGCCACTGCATCCGTTTCTGCTACTTACACCATGGTAAACCTGTGCCCAAGGGCATTAGGTCTCATTCCACCAGAGCTGCAGCTACTTCAGCAGCCTTTCTCAGAGGAGTACCAACCAAAGACATTCTAGAGGCTGCTACTTGGAGTCCTGTTCACACCTTTGCAAAGCATTACCATTTGCCTCTTTACTCTAAGTCCAGGGCAGGCTTTACCACTGCAGTGCTGCAGGGCCTTATAGCTACACCTAATGCTGTTTAGCGCCAGCCTCCCAACCATAGCTTTGGGATTCTACCCAAATGTAATGACTGCAACAGTGAAACATGAAGAACATAGTACAGTTGTGTACACTTACCGTAAATGTAGATGTTCGAGTGTATTCACTGTTGCAGTCCAGGTTACCCTCCCGCCATCCCCCTGTCATTCTAAAGTTTATCTTTCCTTCTCTATCTTCTACAACCTATGTGGTGTATTTGCTTGTAGATGAAGGTAAAGTTTATATTGATGCATGTATGTATGTATATATATATATATATATATATATATATATATATATATATATATATATATAAAATATTGATACCTTTTTGGGGGCACCGGACATCGGGGGCAAGAAAAACTAAAGAAAATGGCGTTGGCTGCATGTTTTATACCCCTGACGACCTGATGTCATGGAAGAGGAGACAGCAACCAACGCAGGACCCAAGACTTTGGAATTCAGGCAGACTGAGGGCAACCTGCCAGCAGATTACCCAAATGTAATGACTGCAACAGTGAATACACTCGAACATCTACATTTATGGTAAGTGTACACAACTGTACTGTCCTCAGCGCATACTTTCACCAATCATTACTATCTTCCTACCTTTTCCAAGTCCAGAGCAGGATTTGGCATTGTCATTTTTGCAGGGCATCTTTGCCTCTCCTTAATCTTTCCATCCACCCTCCTTTTCAGCTTTTGGAATTTTCCAGCAAGTCAGGACTTCAGCAGCAAATTTATTTTTTTGTGATGGGGTGCATAATGTCATTGTATGTGACTTTGTAGTTGCTGCTGCTGTTTCTCAATCATTACCTGGTTGGAATGTATCGGAAGGTGGTGTTTTTTTTTTTCTAATGAAACTTGCAACCACAAAATTATGTCAGAAGATAAGCATGTAAAATGTATAGTCTGCTTCAGTGTCTTCTGTCCTGCTTGTAGAGTCTGACATGTTGTTGAAAATTTAATGATTAATCAGAGAAGCCAATACTAGAGTGGATAATTTCTACCTTCCAGGGTTATGTTTTCTCCCAGTGAAACCTCTAGGGATAAGCTGAAGCATAAACCTTTGAAAAGAAAGGATATGACAGATGTTCTTCGTGTTTCATTGTTGCAATCATTACATTTAGGTAATCCTGCTGGCAGGTTGCCCTCAGCCGGCCTGAATTCCAAAGTCTTGGGTCCTGTGTCGGCTGCTGTCATCAGGGGTATAAAAGAAGCGGCCAACTCCATTTTCTCCAGTGTTTCTTGCCATGCGGTGCCCGAAGCAGAAGCAGTTCACAAGTGCCGGTCGGCCGACTCCTGAAACTTTCGTGTTTGAGTTTCAGAACTGGAGTCTTCAATAGAGCTAAGTACCCCATTGGGGAAACTTTTTTCTTGCTCCAGACCGATGTCAGAAAAAGTTAATAATTGTATTACTTGTGGAAAGCAAATACCTCATAAGGATTTTCATTCTTACTGTACTCCTTGCCTAGGCCCTGATCACAACGTTTCTAGTTGTCGGTTTTGTGCTAGATTTAACCAACGCACTATTAAGCGTCTGTATTTTTTTGCTTTAAAGTATTTTGGTAGCAGGTTTAATTACCCTAAAATGTTGTCGGACAGCCATCCGACTACCGGAGTTTACAAAAAATGCAAAGAAAAGGATAAAGAAAAACAACCGAGGTCCAAAACCGATGAAGCTTCTCCTAAGCCAGTCACCGGTTCACAGTGAGGTGCTTTCGCAGCCCCTGACACCCACCACTTTAGAGTCACAGGCCACTACTGACTCCCACATGGAGTCAGCCATGCCACTGGATACAAGTATTGGAGCCTCGGACGCTAATCCCTCAGATGGGTCCGGAGCCGCTGAGCAGGTACCAGCTTCTGAGGGTGTATTCAGACCACAACATCTTTACATTAAAACAACTTCAGCTTCAAAGACAAAGACTAAAGCAGCTTCTAAAACAAATAAACAAATTCCAGAGCCACGTGTACAGGCCTCTATGCTCAAAAAACAGATGATCAAGATGGCCAAAGACCTGATTACATTCATCAGGGGTTCCCATCCCCTCCTGATAAGAGGCCTAGGCAAGAGACTGACTATGAATCTTCAGTTCAGGTTTCTATTTCTTCTGATTCCTCTTCTGATCAGGGATAATTTTTACCCCCCCTATGAGGATTCTGATGCTGAAGAATCTATGCCTTCAGCATCCCCTCCTGAGGATTATTCCTTTGGGGAAACCTTGCATATCATGAGGGATATTTTCACTGGGAAAGCCAAGATTTTTCAGAATCAAAAAAAGAGGCTCAGGGATTTCCTTTTACTACCACAGCACAGGCCTCTAGCCATTCCTCCTGTGTTAGACATTGTAGATTATGTATGATGATGATATGTGTATTCCTTAATAAGGTAGAGATTTGCATTAGCTAGTAGTGCTGTTTTATATGTCTACATTTTTATCTGAATCAATTTGTACGTGATATGCTTTAGTTTTTAAACATAGTTGTTTATCTAGTTAGAGTATGTGATGCTGCATGAATTCTGTTTGTGTTTAGATTGATGGCATAGGTGTATTATACACTATATCACTTTAAGTTCTCTAATTGGTATAGGAGTATGATTGGTTAGTTCAATTTTTTGAATTGTATATATATTGCTTTATTTTATGGGTGATTTTACTATATATCTGATGAAGCTTTTTTAAGCGAAAGCGCTTATTTATGTATGTCTGGACACCTGTGAATAAATTACGTTTTTATTGGAACTGTATACTGCTTCACTTCGTTCTGATAGTTTATGACTTCTTGCTTTATATTGTAGATGATGTGTTTTCAGAGCCCAGTTTGACCCCTGACTCCTTACCTCCATCTCCTGTTAAGCCTGACAGATATTACAGGGTTCCTGACTCGCACAAATTTCTTTTTAAAATCCCTGCTGCTGACCCAGAAACTATTTCACAGGGTCCCAAGGGACTCAAGGCCTCTACAGCAAAAAACCCAACTCCCTCTGACAGGGATTCAAGGGCACTGGACAGATGGGGAAAAAAGGTTTACACATCTGCAACTTTGGCTATAAGGGCCTTAAACTGTCAGTTTCATATGCTCAAGTATTAGCAACATCTCATGGGATTGCTTAAACAGAAAATGATGATAAATTCTGAAAGTACTGAAAACAAGGAAATGCAGGATTTATTGCATGCAGCTGAACAAGCTGGAAAACATACTTTGCAATGTGGTTTTGATTCTTTGGAGGCCTCCTGCGGGGCCACAGTTACGGGTTCTGTAATTAGGAGGCATGCTTGGTTAAAGGAACAAAATCTCCCTGATCATGTTAAGGTTAAGTTACTAGATGCACCTTTACATCATGATACTTTGTTTGGTGCTAAGGCAGAAGAGGTGTTAAAGAAAATGGAAGACAAAGCTAAATCTATGCAAACTGTTGAGTTTTTACAAGTACAGCCACCTAGGTGTAGTAGACGCTGGCCTACAAAAAATTGGTCCTTTCCTGTATCAGACAGACCTCAAAGGGGCAGATCCAGATGCAAGGTTCTTATAGGTCAAAACAATGGGGTGCTTCTACCTCCAGAGCTGGAGAAGATAAAGCACAAACATACTGAAAGCAGTCCCAATGACTTTCCCCTGCCTGTATCAAGCATTTATCTTCTGGCAGCACCCTTAGGGGGAAAATTAGCACTTTTTGATCGAAATTGGCACATTATAACCCAGGACAAATGGGTGCTAAATATAGTATCACAAGACTACAAATTCCATTTCCATACTCTGCCAAAGGCAAACGGCTGGCCAGATCTGCCAAAAAATCAATGGGCAGAGGCACAAAAACAAGTTTCATCCCTCATGGATATGGGGGCCATTCAGCAAGTACCAGAGCAAGAGCGGAGACAAGGATTTTACTCAAGACTGTTCTTGGTACCCAGAAAGGACAAGGGCTGGAGGCCAATACTGGACCTATCTATTCTGAACACATTCCTGGATATTCAAAATTCAGAATGTTGACTTTGCAGCAGCTTCTGCCTATGCTGGGCAAGAATGCTTGGCTTGTGATTTTAGACCTAAAAGAGATGTCCTTCATGGATGCATCTGCAGTCATAACAAATGGGTTGTCCTGTCGTCAGGCAGCCCTTCAGTCGGCCGGATTCCAAAGTCTGGGTCCGGCTTCGGCTGATGTCGCACTTCACCCGACGTCATCTCTGCTGGTCTTCGGGTATAAAGGCATCAGCCGACGCCATTTTCCTCAGTCTTTCTTGCCGCATGGCGCCCGAAGCAGAAGCTGTTCGCAAGTGCCGGTCGGTCAGATCCAGCGATTACTACTACCGAATACTACTTCGAAGACTTCTAAAAAGCTAAGTACCCCGTTGGGGACTCTTTCTTGCCTCAGCCGATGTCAGAAAAAGTCAATAACTGTTTAACTTGTGGGAAACAAATACCTCATAAAGATTTCCACTCTTATTGCCTGCCTTGCTTAGACCCAGACCACGACGTAGCAGCCTGTTCGGCCTGTTCTTCCTTCAACCGACGAATGCTTAGACGTCGGTCGGAGTTTTCTGAACAGTTTTTCGGCTCAGATTTTGCGTACATTATGCCGTCGGATCCTCCGACTACCCAAATTGTTAAAAGCAAAGAAAAGACCGACACTCGCGGTCAGCGGTTTCGCCGAAACCACGGTTAAGCAAGCGAGTGTCTCGGTTTCGGCGAAACCGAAAACCGGTCAATCTTCAGCCGAATCCATGACTACTACTGAGGCTCCTGCTACCTTAGTTGAATCGGCCTCAGAAATTTTGCCTACAATTGTGGTTCCTAGTGATTTATCAGACACCATCCCTTTGGATGTCTCTACCCCAGCACGTGGTGCTGCTAGGCCTCCTGCAGCCATGTCTATTAAGGCCTTTGCCAGGGCTAAAGCAGCCAAATCTGTTAAATCAGTGCCTGTTAAGCCCCCCTCACACAGGCCCACTTCAAGTTCACAAATGCTTACTCTGGCAGAGGATTTAATATCCTTAATTAGAGGATCCCAATCTCACCCAGACAGGGCCTCTCAGCCCCCAGAAAAGAGACCTAGAGCAGAGCCCCCCGAGCCAGTGTCCTCTGATGATTCTGCGGATGACTCAGACATTACAGACCAGCCAGAGGCTCCTTTTTCTACTTATGAAGACTCCGATGCTGAAGAATCCATTCCAGCTGCCTCTCCGCCAGAGGAATTTTCTTTTGGGGAAACCTTACATGCCATGAGAGAACAATTCCAATGGCAGGGACAAGATTTCTCAGATTCCAGAAAAAGGCTTAGGACATTTCTGCACTTACCACAACATAGGCCCTTAGCTATACCTCCTGTACTGCCTGTTGTGAATGATGCATTTAATGATGTTTGCACTGCTCCTGATTCTTTACCTCTAGCCCCTGCCAAACCAGATAGATTTTACAGGGTGCCAGACACTCATCACCACCTATACAAGGCCCCACTTGCAGATCCTGAAACTATATCCCAGGGGCCTAAGGCAGTAGCCTCGACCTCAGCAAAAAACCCTATTCCTTCTGAAAGGGAATCCAGGTCCTTAGAGATGGGGAAAAAGTTTACACCTCTGCTACTCTCTCAGCTAGAGCTTTAAACTGTCAGTTTCATATGATCCAATACCAAGAGTTTATGCTTGATCAGTTAACTAAAAAGCTGTCCTCTGATGACTCCTTAGATAAGAAATATGTATTAGAAATGGTGAATAACATCCAACAGGTTAGTAACCATTCTTTAAAATGTGGCTATGATGCACTGGAGGCTTCATTTAGATCAGCCATGACTGGCACAGTGATAAGAAGGCATGCATGGTTGAAAGAACAGGTCTTACGGATCATGTTAAAGCAAAGCTGTTAGATGCTCCTATGGATAAGGCCAGTCTATTTGGTACACCTGCTCAGCAAGTAATGAAGAAAATGGAAGAGAAGGCAAAATCTGTACAAACAGTTAAAGATTTCTTACAGGTTCAGCCCCCAAGGTTTAGCAGGAACTGGCCTGCCAAAAATTGGTCCTTTCCAGACTCCTCAAAATCCCAAAGAGGCAGGAATAGACGCTCTAGAGGCAGAAATCAATCCAGAGGAGGTGCCTACAGAGGACGACAGTGGCAAGGCAATAACCGAGGCTCAGACACAACCACTGCCACTGCAACAGGACAATCACAGTGACTTGGCTCTGACACTGCCTACCAGGGAGCAAATAGCAGCACCTTTAGGCGGAAAGTTAGCCTTATTTTCGAAAAATTGGCACTATATCACAAAAGACAAGTGGATTTTGCAAACCATAGACCAAGGCTAAAGGTTCCACTTCCACACATTACCAGTAAAAAGAGGAATGCCAAGCCTACCTCCAAATCAAAAAACAGAAGCTCTAAAGCAGATAGCAGAATTAGCAAAGATGAGAGCTGTGGAAAGAGTACCAATAACAGAACAGGGAAAAGGATTCTACTCCAGACTCTTCCTAGTACCAAGAAAAGAGAAAAGTTGGAGACCTATTCTCGACCTGTCCGTCTTAAACACATACATCATTGTCCCAAAATTCAAAATGCTGACCCTACAGCAACTTCTTCCCATGCTGGGCAAGGAGTGTTGGCTGGTAACTCTAGATCTCAAGGAGGCATACCTGCACGTCCCCATACGACCAAATTGCAGAAGATACCTCAGATTTCTTGCAGGATCAGAGCATTATCAATTCTCAGCATTGCCCTTTGGCTTATCTACTGCCCAGAGTATTCACAAAATGCCTGGCATCAGTAATCGCTCACTGCAGACTACAGGAATCCAAATTTATCCATACTTGGACGACTGCCTGTTACAAGCGGACAACAAAAGCAAGCTGACAACAGATTTACAAAGGGTCATTTGCTTACTACAAGCCCTGGGATACACAGTCAATTTACAAAAGTCAAGGCTGATACCATCCCAAACAAGAACATTCTTGGGTGCGGAATTGGACACAGTAAAACAAATGGCATTCCTAACTGCAGAAAAACAAAAAGAACTCCCTCTTTACTTCTTGGCATTAACAAAGCGGAACAAACTAACAGCAAGAAAAGTACTGCAGGCCTTGGGCTTCATGGCATCATGCATAATCTTGGTCCCACATGCCAGACTGCACTAGAGAATATAAACCCTGGCTATCCAACAATTCATATACAAGGAACTCTAGTCCAAGAACAAATGATTATGGTGATCTTAGGATGTATTTTACATATAGTAGCAATATCAATGATATTCAAACTATAGTACGAAGGAACTGGAATATACTCAGTACAGATGACAAGCTCAATGAAATAGTGGGATACATTCCGAGGTTTGGTTATAGACGAAACACCAACTTGAAAGATCTATTGTGTAAAGAAAAGAGTCTTCATGGGAATGGTGGTGGGCTAAGTAAAACAGGCACATCACCTTGTGGTAATTGTAAAGCCTGTACAAGTATTAATAAGAATCCCACTTTTAAACATCCTATAGATGGGAGATTGTTCAGCTTTAAAGCCAGGGCAACCTGTAGGACATCGCATGTGGTATATATAGCAGAATGTCAACATTGTACATGTTACTATGTGGGTATGACAAATAATATGTTGAAAATAAGAATATTGCAGCATCTTACATGTATTAGAAACAGAGTAGAACAAAATGCACTGTTTAAACATGTGGATAAGAATCCATCTCATGTTTTTATGTTTAAAGCTATTGTAAATGTTAAATTAGGTGTAAGGGGTGGTGACATCAAACAACTTACTGAAACTCTTGAGTCTAAGTGGATTATTACATTGAGTTCACATAGATATCCAGGTTTAAATGACAGGATACCTTTAAAACCTGCACTACAAAATAGGCGGGTAAAATACTAACCATTGATTGGTTACTACATCCTTTTTTAAATGAGTAATGGTGTTTGTTTTATTGTCTGATGAAGGGTTGGTGAACCCAACTGTGTTGGTACTGTATCGTTTCTGTATCGTATTTGCTGTTTTATAAATACATTTTTCCACCAAAGCTGTGTCAAGCCAGTTTTTTCTTTTTTTTGCATATGAGAAAGCTACAGTGGTACCTAAAGAATTTATGGTCTCAACACAAGCACAGCTTAGAAACCGAAATCCCACTAATCCCATGCCTAAAACAGGAGTTCCTATGGTGGGCTCAAGCATGCCAGTCAAACCCAGGCTTACCCTTCCACAACTTTCTAGCAAGCCAAACCATCACAACGGACGCCTCAGACCTAGGCTGGGGGGCGCACATGTTGGACAAATGCATACAAGGATTGTGGACTCGAGACCAGCTGCATCTGCACATAAACCAAAAAGAAATGCTGGCAGTAAAACTAGCAATCCAGAAATTCAGACCATTCCTCAAAGAAGGCCATTTAATGATAAGGACAGACAACACCACAGTCATGTGGTACATCAACAAACAGGGAGGCACTCATTCTTACCCCCTATGCAGAATGACTCTGGACCTCTGGAATCTGGCTCTGAGCTACAACATCCAGTTACAGGCAATATTTGTGCCGGGAAAAGAGAACACCCTAGCAGACATGTTAAGCAGAACCACCTCGGATGCTCACGAATGGATGCTACACCCGGACATCTTCAAGGCCATCACAGAGAAATGGGGAATGCCACAAATAGACCTATTCGCATCCCCACTCAATCACCAGCTCAAAAAATTCTGCACAAGGACATACCACCCACTTGCATGGAAGGTGGACTCTCTATCCTTCAGTTGGAAAGGCCTGACAGCATATGCATTCCCACCTCTTCCCTTGATGCACAAGGTACTACTGAAAATCAAAGAGGAAAGTCCAAGGATAATCCTGATAGCTCCGAATTGGCCAAGACAACACTGGTACCCATTGCTGAGGAGCATGTCTCTGGGGAGAATGTGGTCAATACCCCTGATGCCTTTGATGTTAACTCAAAACAACTACAACATCATGCATCCAAACCTAAAAACCTTGCAACTGACTGCCTGGAACATCACATAGCAGCAACTAACCCAGACCTATCCCAAAGGGTTAAAGACATTATCCTTGAAGCCCGCAGACCTTCAACAAGAAGGAACTATGCAGGAAAATGGAAAAGGTTTGTCATTTGGAGTACTGAAAGAGGAAAAGATGTGTCGAACATAGATATTGCTAACATCCTGGAGTACTTGGCAGAGCTTCTACATACAGGCCTGTCCTATTCCTCCATCAAGATACATGCATCAGCTATTTCAGCAGAATACAGCTTGATCCACCTGTCTTTTCGCATCCTCTACTCAGGCAGTTCCTCAGAGGGATCAAGAATGTAAAACCTCCTAGGAAACCACCATTACCAGCATGGGACTTGAACTTTGTGCTAGAAAAGTTGACACTCCCTCCGTTTGAACCAGCAGCAACAGCAGATCTGCAACACCTATCATGGAAAACTGCTTTCCTACTGGCAATTACTTCAGCAAGGAGGGTTTCGAACTACAGGCCTTAATGGCAGTGCAACCCTTCCTAATCTTCCATCAAGATAGGGTGTCCATGAGAACTAATCCTACATTTATGCCTAAGGTGGTATCCAGAGTGTCTTTAAACCAGGCAATCCACCTACCTACCTTCTTTCCCAATCCACAGAACAGGGGGGAAAGACTGCTGCATACCTTGGATGTACATAGGCAGTTACGCTACTACCTGGACAGAACCAAGGGTAACAGAAAAACTGACCAGCTTTTAGTAGCCTATGCAACAGGAAGGGAAGGAAAAGCAATTTCCAAACAGACAATCTCCAAATGGATAGGAAATTGCATAAGATTCTGTTACTCCTACCATGGAAAACCAATTCCACAGAACATAAGACCTCATTCTACAAGGGCTACAGCCACTACCACAGCTTTCTTACGAGGAGTGGCAACCAAGGACATTATTGAGGCGGCTACTTGGACCTCCGTGCATACATTTGCCAAGCATTATAATTTACCTCTATACTCTAGATCCCGAGCAGGGTTTGCCACTGCTGTACTGCAAGGGATCCTAACTACACCATAATTTTTCTTCCTCCACCCCTAGTTTGGCTATGGTATTCTACCCATTTGTTATGACTGCAGATGCATCCATGAAGGACATAGTACAGTTTTGTACCTACCATAAATGTAGATGTCCGAACTGGATAGCATCTGCAGTCAGGATTACCCACCCTCCTTCCCCTCTGTGGTACTCCTAGGGTATTTACCCTCCTAATAGCTAGCTGGGGGGAGTCTCTTATGGTGTATTTGTTTGTATATATGTACATACATGCTTATTTTTTGTGTTTGCCTTCTACTTTTTTTGGAAACATTGGCATTTATCCAAAATTTAGATTTCCAAGAGGGCAACTGGCATCTGGGGCAAGAAACACTGAGGAAAATGTCATCGGCTGATGCCTTTATACCCGAAGACCAGCAGAGATGACGTCGGGTGAAGTGCGACATCAGCCGAAGCCGGACCCAGACTTTGGAATCCGGCCGACCGAAGAGCTGCCTGACGACAGGACAACCCATTTGTTATGACTGCAGATGCTATCCAGTTCGGACATCTACATTTATGGTAGGTACAAAACTGTACTTTATACCTGCATGTTCCAATCAGACAGTCATGCAGAAGACACCTCAGATTCATGGCTGGCTCAATACATTACCAATTCTCTGCACTGCCCTTTGGCTTATCTACTGTGCCCAGGGTCTTTACAAAGTGCCTGGCACCAGTAATTGCATTCTGCAGACAAAGAGGAATACAAATATACCCTTACTTGGGTGACTGTCTAATTCAAGCAGAGAACAAGGACATACTTCTTCAACATCTGGCGTTTGTGAAAAGACTACTAACATGCCTAGGGTACACAGTCAACGAAAAGAAATTAAAACTGGTACCCTCTCAAGATGTAACATTCCTGGGTGCAAGCTTGAATACAACTACCCAGATGGTTTATCTCAGGCCAGACAAAGGCAGCTGACTACCTATTTCACAATGTTGGCAACAAAGGCCCAGTTATCTGCAAGAAAAATTCTGCAGGCTTTGGGCTTTATGGCATCCTGCATCCTACTAATTCCATATGCAAGACTGCATATGAGGAAACTTCAATGGTACCTAAAAAGTCTTTGGGCTTAACATTGCCACAGCCTGGAAACCATGATTACTCTCATTCCCTGCCTGCAACAGGAGTTTCGATGGTGGGCAAAGGCTTGTCACCAGAACAAGGGACAGCCATTCACATTACCCCCAGCCAGGCAGACACTAACAACAGATGCATCAGATTTTGCCTGGGGGACCCACATGGCAGGAAGATGCATTCAGGGCACATGGACCTCAAACCAAATGTATCTACATATCAATCAAAAAGAGATGCTAGCAGTTCAAAATGCCCTGACAGCTTTCAAGGACCTACTTCAACTGGGACAACTGCTGATAAAGACAGACAACACCACGGTCATGTGGTATATAAACAAGCAGGGGGGCATACATTCTTACCCCCTTTGCAGACTAGCTATGACATTGTGGGACACCTTTGACTTACCGAGTACATTTGCAGGCACAATTCCTGCCAGGAAAGGAAAATACTCTGGCTGACGAACTAAGCAGAAACCTCATGGATCCCCACGAGTGGCAGCTGGATCCACAAGTCTTCAGCATGATAACAAGGAAATGAGGATGCCCGGACATAGATCTATTTGCCTCCCCTCACAACTACCAAGTAAAAAGATTCTGCACAAGGACTTATCACAGACAAGCATGGAAAGTGGGTGCCCTATCTTTCAGCTGGAAAAACCTATCAGTATATGCCTTCCCTCCACTGCCTCTCCTCCCCAAGGTACTCCTAAAGGTCAGACTGGAGAAACCAAAGATGATACTGATTGCCCCAGACTGGCCCCGCCAGTACTGGTATCCAATCCTAAGGAACTTGTCTCGTTATCCAGCTTGGACCTTACCTCAATTACCTCGTCTACTGTCCCAGCAAAACAATCAGATCTTGCACAGCCAACTCAGGACATTTAACCTGGCAGCATGGCGGATAATGTAGTCATACAAAAAACACCTCTCAGCAAAGCTGTGATAGATGTCATTCTGGAAGCCAGAAGGCCTAGTACAAGAAAGTCTTATACTGGAAAATGGAAGAGATTCTGTGCTTGGAACCAGGCACAAGGAACTGATACAACTGTACCAAATATTCCTCAGATTTGGCAATACTTAACTGAGATGCTGGACAAAGGCCTATCCATTTCATCAATTAAAATTCATGCCTCTGCCATTTCGGCTCATTACAATACATAGCCACCAATTTTTTCGCACCCTTTATTAAAGCAGTACCTCAGAGGAGCCAAAATGTTAAGTCCTCCAAGGAGATCCCCAATACCTGCATGGGACCTCAACTATGTCTTGGAAAAGCTCACCCTGCCTCCTTTTGAGCAAGCGGCTACTGTTGATATAAAGTTTTTATCTTGGAAAACAGCTCTGCTCCTAGCAATTACTTCTGCAAAATGAGTTTCAAAGCTACAGGTGCTCATGGCTGTGGAGCCTTTTATCTTTATCCAGACAGGGTCTCTCTGAGAACAAACCCAACATTTATGCCTAAAGTGGTGTCCAGTGTGGCTCTTAACCAAACTATTCATTTGCCAACTTTTTATCCAAATCCACAGAACAAAGGGGAGAGAATTCTGCACTCTTTGGACTTACACAGACAGCTTAGATTCTACTTGGACAGGACCAAAGCTTTCAGGAAGACAGAGCAATTACTAGTGGCATATGCTGCAGGATCACAAGGATAGGCTATCTCAAAGCAGGCTATCTCAAAGTGGATAGGCCACTGCATTTGTTTCTGCTATTCGCACCATGGCAAGCCAGTGCCTAAGGGCATTAGGCCACATTCCACCAGAGCTGCAGCCACGTCAGCAGCTTTTTTCAGGGGAGTTCCAACCAGAGACATTTTAGGGGCGGCTACTTGGAGTTCAGTGAACACCTTTACAAAGCATTACCATCTGCCATTCTACTCTAAATCCAGAGCAGGCTTTGCCACTGCAGTTCTGCAGGGACTCATAGCCGCTCCTAATGCTGCTTAGCTCCAGCCTCCCAACCATAACTTTGGGACTGTACCCAAATGTGATGACTGCAACAGTGAAACATGAAGAACATAGTACAGTTATGTACACTTACCATAAATGTAGATGTTAGAGTGTATTCACTGTTACAGTCCAGGTTACCCACCACCCCCCTTTTTCTACGGATCCCATCTTTCCTTCTCTGATTTATACAACCTACAGATGAAGGTAAAATTTATATTGGTGCATTTATTGTTTTATATATATATAATTTGGCTACCTTTTTAAGGGGCACCTGACATCTGGGGCAAGAAAAACTGAAGAAAATGGTGTTGGCCGCTTCTTTTATACCACTGACGACCTGACATCAGGGAAGGGACAACAGCAGCCGACACAGGACCCAAGGCTTTGGAATTCTGGCCGGCTGAGGTCAACCTGCCAGCAGGATTACCCAAATGTAATGACTGCAACAGTGAATACACTCGAACATCTACATTTATGGTAAGTGTACACAACTATACTTTTCTTGAGTTAGTTTTCCCCCTTCCAAATCTACTACTTAGGTTGAGATAGAGCTGGTTTGTGTAGGACTACGCTTCAAAGATGGAATCTGAAAGTAGAGAAAGTCTCTGTTTCTGAGCTGGATTTGCTTGGGCACCCCTCTTCATATCCCTTCTCTCAAATGTTTGCATTCCATTTATTTCAAACAGACCCATTTCATTTGGGCATAGACAATGTGAAGTCCTTGAGGGCAATAACAGGCTTAGATTTGGGGCTCATCCTGACCCTCTCATGTTCAGAGACAGGCAAGGATAGTCATTGCCCTTCCATTTGTAATACCCTCCTCTTGTCCCCTGTTTTGGTGCCATTTCTACCTAGCACCCTGGAGGCACAGGTTTGGTAATAGCTTGTTGTGCTGTCATGGCACCACTGGTTTACGCATCATTGCCACTGGTGACAATAGTCTTTTCGGCCCATAGATATGGGGATGATTACTTGGGCCTGACTTTGGCTCTTGCTTTTTTAATGTCTACGTCAAGGTCTGAGCTTGTGACTGTTGAGCCATTAGGGCCAAAAGCTTAAACATATGTCAGCACCTGATGACTGCTCAACCTTGAGGCTTGAGCTTGATAACATTGTTGTGCTAATGCCAGTGTTGAGGGAGCTCGTCAGGTATTTAGCATTAGGGACCTCAAAGGTAGTGCTGGCATTGTGTCTAATCCCTAGTTCAGTGTTGTAGTCTTCACTACAGTTGCAAACCTAGGTGCTGGCTGTGCTACCAGCTTTGATACAAGAGTGTTTCCAGTATGTATTGGAATTTATTTCCCAACACTGTGGCAGGGGACTTGAATGCATCAGGCATAAATGGAAGTGAGAGCCTGATAAAATAATCTTCCTGTGTCTTCAGGTAGGTCCCATAAAAGAAACACACAGATGCCTTATTGGACTGTCCTGAGCCAAACACTGTTGGAGGAAAGACTAATTTCCCTGCCACTGTCTACCTGTCTTGTGATAATGTTTTGCAGTAGGTGTTCAGATCTTTCTCCTCAGCTTCGTGGGTTTGCACCTCTTGAATGATATAGTTGTCACAAACAAAGCTTGGTAGAAGTCTGATATTTACTCATGCTTTGAAAGCTGTACAAAATTCTCCTGACCCATGCAGTGAATGCTGTACAAAATTCTCATGACCTGTGTAAGGAATGTAACTCCTAAGTGCAAAGTCTCATCTTGGACTCTTATTGCTGCTGTAGCAGTCTTAAAGAAGGATCCAGTACCACAGAGCCAGGGTTGCATGCACACATTGGAGTAGGAGTAGAGGGTCATGGACTACTGTGGGAAGGGGATCTGTGCATCCTTCACCTTTGCAATGAACATGCTTAGCTGCTGGGTGCATATGCTAAGGTTCCAGTGTACTGTTGCAGTTGAGAGTCACTAGAAGAGGTGACAGATGCAGAAAAGAAAAATATGAATGCAACTTTGCCATCCGTGCTCTCCATCATGAGTAATGAAAGCTTGTGATGGACTCAATGCAGTGAGATTGGCAGGTGCTATCATTACTGTATGGTGCCATACCTAGTTTCACCTCACCAAATTTGTGGATAATTCCAAAATAGGCATCTTTAATGCCCACAGTTAATGGTGTTGATGTATATTTTGACAAATTAAGGAAAAGCTGAAGATACATGAGAATAAGGGTAAAGCCAGTGGAGCTGTTGGAATCAGTTTTGCAGCTCCTCTTTGCCTCTTTTCAGGGACACACAAGTCAGCATTGGTTATAGTTTAGATGTGGTCAAAGCAATGGAATCAGTAGCCAGGAAGGTGCCTTTGGTGGAGGTTGTCGAACTGATTGTAGGACTTCTGTCAGAACAAGGGATTCTGCAGTTTTCAGTCCAGGGAATACCTTGAGGTTTACTTGATTGTTCCATTATGGAGGCAATCGAGATACACATGAGAGACCATCACATGTGACCGACAGCTATGCTATTGGACATAATATCCAAAGGCTGTATGATCCCCTGCTTGGCCTCACTTTTTCCCCTCTCCAGTGTCCCACCCTGTCAAAAGGAGAGAGTGACTTGAGGTTCATGCCAGAACAAAAGTTACTGACAGTCGCCTCACACTCAAATTTTTTTTTTGTTTTTTTAGGAGTAGATTGGATGTGCTGCTTGGACCTCTAAGGTGCCAGGAGTCAAGAAGGTCCTACTGTTTTGCTTAAGAGCAGCCTACAAGTCCTGAGCCTTTCCTTTTGAATCATCCTCTGCCCCATTGTATTCATGAAAAGCTTTCCTGTGGTAGACTGTAAAGAGTCAGGATCTTTCCCTGTACCTAGTCAACTGGTTCCAAATTTGGAGAAGCTTGTCTTACCAGGGACTTTGTTCTCATTCAGACCCAGTCTTTGGAGAGCACTGTAAACCTTGCAAAGTCTGATACGGCCCACTTAGATTATAACATGCTTATTGAACACCTTCATGCAAGGTCAGTCATTCTTGAAAAGCAGTTTTTCCATTATTGACAATGTGGAATTATTATTCCAAAGTATTGTCGGCCACCATGTGCCTCAAGGCACTAAGGCGAAGTGTGTCAAATGTTCTTGTTACCATTTGTGAGGCACCGCATACAAGTCCTTCAGTGGACTTTTAAACACAATGGAGCCAGTGCTTGACTTTGTCAGAGCACAGAAAAATTTCCAAAACATAATTGAGATACTTCACAAGGTAACTTGTTGATGCCAAACTCCCTGAGCAGCCTCTTCCAAATCCTCACTCCCTGGTTGTTGGCCTCCATGGATGCCTCAGTCCTAGAGCAGGAAGCAGTGGTGTACAGTCTAAGGTCATAATTTTATAGAATTAAGCCAATTTGCATGTCAGTGTCCTGGAAATGATAGAAGTTATTACTTTGCAGGCTTCTTAAGATTCCCTCCCATACGGAGTGATTGTGTAGTGTGACAATGTTGCAGTGGTGTGACTCATAAACAAAGAGGAACTTGTGTCCAAAATAAAAAAGAGGAATTATTGTCTGTCGAGAGGTGATGAGGCTATGGGAGTGAGGCCATGTCCTTGGATCACTTTCTAATTGCTATCCTCGTATCTTGAGAAGCTAGCTTCATAGAAGAAGGGCTTTGCTGATGAGACATGAATGGACTCCCCACTGGAAAATGGCAACGATGCTTTTCTGCCAGTGAGGATCTTCGCTGTTGTTTGCATCCCTGACCAAGACCAAATTCAGCAACTTCTCCCCACTTTCTTTTACACGGTAGCAGCTCATGAATTACCTCCAGGTGTATTTCCGTCTTTTGTCCTCATTCCAAAATTCTCTTGGAAAGCTAAAGTGAGCATAGATGAGGTCATTATCATAACCCCATATTGGTGTCAAGTTTAATTTCCCCCTTGTTCTGACTTCACTTTTTGTAGAAGCTTCTCAGGCTGAGGCCTCATCCAAATCTTCATGGTCTTGGCTTAACCACATGATTTTATCACTTCTAGTGATGCCCAAGGACATAGCTTACCATTGATAGTATTATCCTTATCTTTTGGTCTGCTGTTAAGCCCTAAAATAGGAAAATATATAAAATGAAGTTGATGAATTTTTCAGTGTGGGTATTAAAGGATTGAACCCTTTTTTTATTCAGTTTTCAGTTCTCTTCATCTGTCAGAAGTTGATAGAGACCTCCATAACTGATATGGAAGAGGTTTTTTTTTTTTAGTGGTAGTTGTATCAGTAAGGATTTCTGGACTTCATGCTTTTGCACGTTAAACTACTATAGTTGATCTTCTGCTAAGTAGGTGTGATTCTATGAACAGACCCCTCTTTTGTACCCAAAGTAACTACAGAAGCCAACTTCATACCATGGAGCATCTACTATTACTCTATTACTGTATGGATGGGCACAGGCAACTTCACTTTTATCTAGTCAGGACTAAACATCTAAAAAGATTCTCAGGTGTTTGTGTGCTGTTAAATGGGCTAGAAAAAAATCGTTAAACTGATAACCACATTGATATAGTAGTTTTATTAAATATTGTGACAATTATGCTAAACAACTATACAGTCTAAGCCCCTCTTTAAGGGGTACGGCTATGTCATAAGCCTTCAAAAATGGTTCCACAGATGACGTGCAACTGTGACTTTCACTCCTCTGAATGCTTTTACAAGACAGTTGGGCTGGATGTGGTTTATCATTCTAGTTCTTCTTTCGGTCAATACTGATTTGGGGGTATGCTTTCATGATGCCTCCTAGGAGTATCCAAGAACTTTTTTTTCCTACTTGTGAGGAGGATGAGCTAGACCATGACAGACTTGGGAAGCATTATACTTAACCTTAAAAGTTCTGCATGGTTGTGGTTCATGAAGTCCACGTCCTGCTCATCTTCCCCTGGCCTGGCAGATGTGCATTCCAAATAGATTGTGTGCGCTTGTGTGCATAGATGAGTGGTCACTTTTGTGTGGCCTTCTTCTGATCTGGAGAGACTGAGGGTGGAGTAAGGAACATTAAGAAAAGGGGGAGGGGTGAAACCTGAGAGAGTTTTTAGACCAGTACCTGGCATACTGAAAGCCATTGTTTCAGTCCTAGTAGTCAGAAGGATAAAAGTCTATCATTATGAGAAGCACATAACATTTGATCTTCTCTTACGCTGTTTTAATATTTTAGTCAACTACTCACATATACCAGATAGGGTTCCTGCAGTCTGTACCTTTAGATCCACTGGTACTTTTGTTGTATGATGCAGTGCTGCTGTTTGCTGGTACCATAATCACATTGGCATGTATAACTCTCACTAGTATTTGTCCCATCTCCCTGTATTTTGAGTATAGGAAGTTTCCTGAAGAAAATGTGGCAGCCATGCAGTGTTAACTTTCTCCCATTCTTTTCACCTCAGATGTGGCGCCTCCTGCCTTAAGGAAATGAGACCCTTCCATGCAGAGCTGTCTGATGTGGAACAAAGAGATCAACCCTGACCTAGTCAGAATAAATATATTCCCTTTAGCTGTGATATAGTTGAGGAGGACGCTATCCCATGAGGCTTCACACCAGACTGTGTGTGCTGTGTAGAAATCTTATCTGTTGAGACATTTTAATAAGAGTATAAGGAGCTTTCAGGCCTCTAGAAAAGAATATCTGAAGTTTTGGGCATGGAAGACTCCAAGTCACTTGACAGTACTACCAGTAGTCAAAGCCTTTGAAGATGTATTTAAAAAGGATTCAGTAGAGCCTATGTGCCAGCTGACCACCCCTAACACGACTGTTTTCATTTGTGCAAGAAAAATAAAGATCTGTGTTACTGGTCCTGAAGTGCAGTCTTTAGATACAGCTAGGTTTATTTAGGTTAGCACTAGAGGTAAACACTACCCAGTGACAAGGAAAGCAGGGTACACAATTTTGGAAAGAATGTGTACAAGACATCATTCCTCAAAACGGAGGCAAATGTTATCAAGGGAACAATTCTGACAGTTCAAATACATGATCAAGAAAGGGAAATAAGAACCTTTATGAGCTTTGTAAGCAAATGCAGGCATATATAAAAAGTAGGGAATCCTGCTGTTAAGTGCATCTGTGGTGCTGCAGATGCTTATACCAGGGGGATAGCCACAATCACTATGGTAAGAAGACATGCTTGGCTTAGATTTTACAGCTCTCCCTTAGGACATTAAAGGCCATTTATTAAATTTATTTTTTAAAGACATGGTGATCATTATACTATTCACCATCATGTTTTTATTTTTAAAGACATGATCATTATACTATTTGCTGTTAGTCATTACTTTTTGAGATAACCTGCCTGCATGTAGCCTGGCTAGAGCTGTACCTGCCAAAGCTTTGGATAGTTCCTTCCCACTGCCAGCCATGGATGTGACATGCTTTCTGTTCTATCTTCAGAGCTTTCTTGCAGCATAGATTACTACTGTGAATAGGCTTGGAGTCATCAGTCCAGCAGTGGTTTTCAGAAGAATGGCAAGCTCTTACAGTAAATTTTGTTGTCTGTTACAGTATTTGTGATGGATACCTCATGTTTTATAGTGAATTGGATTCTTACTGTTCAGTAAGTCTGTAAATAAACTGCATCTCTTTTTAGGAAAAGGATTCTGCATAATTATTTTGGCTCCCTTTGTTCTGTCTTGGCCCAGAGCACAACTTGTATGCGTGTCTGCATTGTACTCATTTCACCCTAAAATATTAGCTAAATTGTAAATCGCAGTTTGCAGCTAAAATGGGGGCATTTGCCTGATTCCAAGCCACTGGTGTTGCTCAAGACCTCTGGGACCTGTCCATCAAAGAAAAGTGTACCAATAAAAAAACATGAGAGAAGGGATGGACCCCGGCCTTCCTTGATCAGGCAATTCCAGACAGGTGTTTTTGCAGCCTACGTCTTCTAAGTCAGTGTTAGTCAAGGCCTCTGATGCAACCTCTCTGTAGGATGCCACACTGTCTGTTTTTCATATGTCCTCCCAGACAGAAGACTGATGTTCATCGTGTTTCTCTGTTGCAGTCATTACATTTGGGTAATCTGCTGGCAGGTTACCCTCAGTCAGCCTGATTAAAAAAGTCTTGGGTCCTGCGTCGGTTGCTTTCCCTTCTTCCATGACATCAGGGGTATAAAACATGCAGCCGACGCCATTACATCAGTCTTTCTTGCCGCGCGGTGCCCGAAGCAGAAGCAGTTCATAAGTGCTGGTCGGCCAACTTCTGAAATTTTCATTTTCAAGTTTGAGAACTGAAGTCTTCAACTTAAAGCTAAGTACCCTGTTGGTGAAACTTTTTCTTGCTCCTTACCGATGTCAGTAAAAGTTAATAATTGTATTACTTGTGGGAAGCAAATATCTCATAAGGATTTTCATTTGCACTGTATTCCGTGCCTAGGCCCTGACCATGACATACCTTGCTGTCAGTTTTTGTGCTTTATTTAATCAGTGCACTATCCGTCGTCTGTACATGTTTCCTTCAAAATATTTCAGTTCTTGGTTTAATTATCCAGAAATGATGTCAGTTAGCCATCCGACTACCGGAATACCGAAAAAATGCAAAGAAAAAGACAGAAACAGGGCGTTGAGGTCTAAAACTGCCGACGATGCTTCTCCTAAGCCAGTCGCCAGTTCGCCGGTATTCAGTGAGGTGCTTTTGCAGCCTCTGAAACCCGCTACTTCTGATTCGCAGGCCTCTACTGAGACCCATTCGGAGACCGGTATGCCGTGAGATGCTTCACATATGGAAACCGCGGATGTCTCTCCCTTGGATGGGTCCAGAGCCGCTGAGCAGGCACCAGCTTCTGAGGGTGTATTCAGGCCTACAGACTTGCATATTAAACCGACTCCAACTTCAGTGCCAAGGCCTAAATCTCGATCTATGTTTAAAAAACCGACGCCCAGGCCACATATTCAGGCCCCTATGCCTAAAAAACAAATGATCAAAATGGCTGAAGATTTAATTACTCTAATAAGGGGTCGTCACCCCCCCCCCCCAAGAGGCCTAGGATTGAATTCGACTATGAATCTTCTGAACAGGACTCTGTTTCTTCTGACTCTTCTAATAATCTGGATTTGTCTATACTTACTTATGAGGACTCTGATGCAGAGGATTCCATTCCCTCTGCTTCTCCACCTGAGGATTTCTCTTTTGGGGAAACTTTACATACCTTAAGGGAGCATTTCCAGGATTTCTCTGAATCCAAAAAGAGGCTTAGTGATTTCCTTCTTCCTCAGCATAGGCCTTTGGCTATACCTCCTGTACTAGATATTGATGATGTGTTTTCGGAATCCAGTATGGCCCCTGATTCCTTGCCTATAGCCCCTAGCAAACCGGACAGGTACTACAGGGTTCCTGAGTCCCACAAATTCCTTTTCAAAAATCCTGTTGCGGACCCTGAAACCATTTCTCAGGGGCCCAAGGGCATTAAGGCTTCTACTGCTAAAAATCCTACCCCTTCTGATAGAGACTCCAGGGCGATGGATAGATGGGGTAAAAATGTTTATACTTCTGCAACCTTAGCAATCTGGGCTATAAACTGTCAATTCCTTATGCAAAAATATCAGCAGCATATCATAGAACTGCTTAAACAGAAAATTATGTTGATTTCTGACTGTGGATAATAAAGATTTGCAGGATTTATTGCATTCAGCTGAACAAGTTGGCAAACATACTTTGCAATGTGATTTTGATTCCATAGAGGCCTCTTGTAGGGCTGCTGTTACTGGGTCTGTGCTTAGAAGGCATGCTTGGCTTAAGGAGCAATCTCTGCCTGATCATGTTAAAGCAAAACTTTTGGATGCTCCTTTACAGCAGGACCGCTTATTTGGCAATAAGGCTGAAGAAATTCTAAAAAAGATGGAAGATAAAGCTAAATCTATGCAAACTGTGAAAGATTTCTTACAAGTACAATCTCCTAGATTTAGTAGGCATTGGCCTACTAAGAACTGGACCTTTCCAGCTCCTTCCAGAGCTACAACGGCCAAACCCAGACATTCCAAAACCACCAGGTTTCAGTCCCAAAGGACTTTCAGAACTAAGCAATGGGGTGCTTCCACTTCCAAATCTGGAAACAACAAGGCACCACCCTATGGTAAACAGTCTCAATGACTTCCCTTTGAAACTACCATGCACTTACCTCTTAGCTGCCCCTTTGGGGGAAAACTGGCTCTTCATTCAAGAATCTGGCAACTTATAACCCAGGACAAATGGGTTTTAAATATAGTGTCCCAGGGATACAGATTTCATTTCCACACGCTGCCAACTCCAAACGGGTGGACAGACCTGCCCTCAAATCAGTGAGCAGTGGCTCAGAAACAAGTACTTAACCTCCTAAACAAGGGGGCTATTCAACCAGTACCAGAAGAGGAAAAGGGACAAGGTTTCTATTCCAGACATTTCCTGGTACCCAGAAAAGACAAATCATGGTGTCCAATTCTTGACCTGTCTACTCTAAACACCTTTCTGGACATTCCAAAATTCAAGATGGTGGCTCTTCACCAGTTGCTTCCTATGCTAGGCAAGGATGCCTGGTTGGCAACTCTCGACTTAAAAGTGGCTTACCTGCACATCCCAATCATGGAATCTTGCAGAAGATTCCTATGCTTCAAAGCAGACTGCATGCATTATCAGTTCTCTGCAGTGCCCTTTGGCTTGTCTACTGCACCCAGGGTATTCACAAAGTGCCTGGCTCCAGTAGTTGCATTTTGCAGGCAAAGAAATATTCAAATATATCCATACCTGGACGATTGTCTAATTCAGGGAGAAAACCAGGCCATTCTTCTAAAACATCTGGCGTTTGTAAAAAGACTTCTGACCTGTCTAGAGTACACCATAAACAAAAATAAATCTCATCTGGTACTCTCTCAAAAAATTACATTCCTGGGTGCAAGCTTGAATACAACTGCCCAGATGACTTTCCTTACGCCAGAAAAGCAAATTCATTTGGTGACTTACTTCAAACAGGCGGCCACAAAAACCCTGCTATCTGCAAGGCAAATACTGCAAGCCTTGGGGTTCATGACCTTATGCATTCTTCTAATTCCATATGCAAGACTGCATATGAGGAAACTTCAGTGGTACTTAAAAAGTTTATGGAGTCAACATTGTCACAGTCTGGAAACAATGATTCCTATCATACCTTGCCTGCGCCTTCAGTTCCTATGGTGGGCAGAGGTCTGCCACCAAAACAAGGGACTACCATTCACACCACCCCCTGCTGCCCAAACGCTAACTACAGACGCATCAGACTATGCATGGGGGGGATCATCTGGCAGGGAAGTGCATTCAGGGCAAATGGAGCCCAAATCAAATGCACCTTCATATCAATCAAAAAGAAATGCTAGCTGTACAGAATGCACTGACAGCCTTCAAGGACTACCTTCATCCAGGACAATTACTGATAAAGACGGACAACACCACGGTTATGTGGTACATAAACAAGCAGGGGAGTACACATTCCTACCCTCTCTGCAGACTAGCCATGGCATTGTGGAACACAGCCTTGAGCTACCAAGTACAACTACAAGCTCAATTCCTGCCAGGAAAGCAGAATGTTCTGGCAGAAGAACTAAGCAGAAATCTCATGTACCCTCACGAATGGAAACTGGAACCACAGATTTTCAACATGTTGACACGCAAATGGGGGAGCCCAGACATAGATCTTTTTGCCTCACCCCAGAACTACCAGTTGGACAAATTTTGCACAAGAACTTATCACAAAAAAGCCTGGAAAGTGGATGCTCTGTCCTTCAGCTGGAAAAACCTATCAGTCTATGCCTTTCCCCCTCTGCCTTTGCTCTCCAAAGTTCTACTAAAAGTCAAACAGGACAAACCAAAAATGATTTTGATTGCTGCAGACTGGCCTCACCAACACTGGTACCCACTCCTGCATAGTGTGTCACACATTTCTCCTTGGCACCTGCCTCAGACACCTTCCTTACTGTCTCAGCAGGAGAACCAAATTCTGCACCCTCAACTCCAAACATTGAATCTTGCAGCTTGGCTAATCACTTAAATTCACCCTTAGCATCCCTCAGCAAACCTGTGATGGAGGTCATTTTGGAGGTGAGAAGACCTAGTACTAGAAAATCTTATGCTGACAAATGGAAAAGATTCTGTGCCTGGAATCCATCTCAAGGGATGAGCACAGTAGTGCCCAATTTACCTCATATTTTGCAATACTTAACTGAGATGCTTCATAAGGGCCTGTCTTTTTCTTCCATAAAAATCCATGCCACAATCATTTCAGCTCATTACAACACAGATCCCCCCCCCTTCTCTCATCCTCTTCTAAAGCAGTATCTCAGAGGGGCCAAAAACTTGAGACCACCCAGGAGATCTCCAACCCTGCCCTGGGACCTTAACTTTGTATTGGGGAAATTCACTCTATCTCCTTTCGAGCCAGCTGCAACTGCAGACTTAAAATTTATTTCCTGGAAAACAGCCTTTCTTTTAGCAATCACTTCAGCTAGAAGGATATTTGAATTACAGGCCCTTATGGCAGTGGAGCCTTTCATCATCTTTCATGCGGACAGGGTGTCACTCAGGACCAATCCATCATTCATGCCCAAGGTGGTATCCAGTGCGGCTCTTAATCAGTCCATTCATTTGCCATCTTTCTTTCCCAATCCACAGAACAAGGGAGAGCGGATTCTGCATTCATTGGATGTACACAGACAACTTAGATTCTACTTGGACAGGACTAAATCTCGAAGAAAATCTGAACAACTGCTGGTAGCAGTTGCTGCAGGGGCAGAGGGGAAGGCTGTTTCAAAGCAAACCATTTCTAAATGGATAAGCCATTGTATTAATTTCTGTTATAAGCACCATGGAAAACCTATCCCCCAGGGGATCAGATCTCATTCCACCAGGGCTGCATCTACTTCAGCAGCCTTTCTCAGAGGTGTTCCTACCAGGGATATTCTAGAAGTTGCCACCTGGAGTTCAGTTCATACTTTCACCAAGCATTATCACTTACCAATTTTCTCTAAATCCAGAGCTGGCTTTGCCACTGCTGTTTTGCAGGGCCTTATAGCTGGTCCTAATGCTGTATAAATCCATCCTCCCACCCTTAACTTTGGGAATCTATCCAAATGTAATGACTGCAACAGTGAAACATGATGAACATAGTACAGTTGTGTACACTTATCATAAATCTAGATGTTCAAGTGTATTAACTGTTGCAGTTCTGGTTACCCTGCCTCCAGCCCCGTTTTTCTTTTACTATACCTCTTCTTTCTTTTATTATGCTTAAAAGCCTTTTTGGTGTATTTGCTTTTGTTTGGAGGTATATTTTTGTGTTTCTTATTATATATAATAATTGCCCATTGAGGGGGCACCTGACATCTGGGGCAAGAAAAACTGATGTAATGGCGTCGGCTGCATGTTTTATACATCTGACGACCTGATGTCATGGAAGAAGGGACAGCAACTGACGCAGGACCCAAGACTTTGTTAATCAGGCCGACTGAGGGCAACCTGCCAGCATATTACCCAAATGTAATGACTGCAACAGTGAATACACTCCAACATCTACATTTATGGTAAGTGTACACAACTGTACTTTTCACACCTTCCAGTGCTGTGAAGGCCAAGAGCTGAAGACTTGTGTTCTTAATGAAGTTGAGTGATATACACGTTTTTTGTTCACTAGGAGGTACCCGGGGACTGGATCAAGGTCCCAGTTATCCTCACACAACCAAGAGCCTCCAGGGTAGTTTTTTATAAAGCATTGAAGCACAGAGCACTGAAGGGTAAAGTCGTGCAAGACAGCTTGTCTCATTCTCAGTTGCACAGTGTTTTGGTTCCTTCCACTTTCCAGCAAAATACTCTGGCTTCTGAAGCAGATGTGCCTTGCTTATGCGGGATATATTTTTTGTTGGAGCTTGTGAGCCTGACACTGAGGAACTCCCCATCTTCTGCAGTTGCACCAGAGATATGCATCTCGGGGAACTCTCTATAAAATAAAGGAAAGTTCTGTGGGAGTCAGATGAGTACTTGGAAGCCCAGCTCAGGTATAGGGCTTTTAAAGGCCTGCCATGAGCCTAAAACAGTTGCTGTTCATCCAGTTTATGGATGTACTGGAGGATGTGTTTGCCCATTCATCTGTGGAGGCAGATACAATCCCCCTACTCCCAGCAAGCCTGACCACTTTAACAGGTTCAGTAGTTCAGTAATTCCCATAAATTATTTTAAAAGAACTCTCTAGTGGCTCCAGCTGTGGTGCCCCTGGATTCCAGAAAGGGATTTGCCTTGGCCCCATCCAAGAACCTTCTTCCCAATAGCCATGGAGAATGCTAAAAAAATTTTGGGAGAGTATTAACACACATACTTTGTCATTCAGAGTTTTGAACTGCCTGACCAGCATGCTCATCAGCAATCTAGTAAGGTAGAAGGGAGTTTCAAATAAATGTCTGAAACAAGATGCTTGAGTTATGTGACTTTTTGCACAAGTGGTCAAGCACTCAAAAATATAGATGTGATGCTGTGGATGCATCATTTAGGGCAGCAGCTTCTGGGTGTGTAATTCAGAAGCAAGACTGATTTGAGGACTCTGCTCCCATTGCACCATGTAAAGATGCAGTCACTAACTGCACCAGTGGATAAAAAGCCTCTCTTTGGGCCCTCTGCTAAAGATGTCTTAAAGAGACTGGAGACTTGATGGCTAAACCACAGAATCTGTGAAAGTTTTTCAGACCCAGGTACCACACTTCAGCTGAAAGTACCTAGCTAAATCCCTTATATGCTGAACAAGACTGGTAAGAAAGAGAAGCCTTGGGCCCAGGGATGTAATTTTGAGGGAACAGCCATGATTCAACTGGGCTGCCATCCTTTTCCAACCCAAACCTCATCTCAGTCTTCCCTTTTACCCTTACTCAAAAAGAATAGGAGGATGCTTATCCTTTTTTCCCTCCAGAACTAGAAAAACAGTACTCTGCATGTCTGCTCTGAACATCTTTCAATAAGGCTAAAAAACACAGTTTCAAAGTGTTCTAAGATGTTGTTCCAAAAGACCAGCTCAGTCTTGTGCCCCCCCCCCCCGAGAGACCTGGAATAACAGATAAGCTTCCCACAGTTTAGGAAAACACAGACATTCCAGACTGTTCCTGGTGCAAAGACAAGTGGGGCATATATCAGTCCATACTGAATGTATCCCATCAAAGTTTTTCTCATTATCCCAAAGTTCAAAATGTTAATGCTGCATAGCCTTCTCCATTATCCCCTCAAACATGGTCATGCTTGGGTAATTCTTTCCACATCACTATTGCCAAAGATTCCTGAAAGTTCCACTGGTTTGTAGCAGGGTAACACATTCTAGTTTACTTCTTTCCCTTTGACTTCTCTTCCCCTGCCTGACCAGGTATTTGGTAAAGACCCTCAGTGCAAAAAACATTTATATTTACCTTATCTGGACAACTGTCTCATTTAAGCAAATTTTCTGAAGGGATAAGCAAAGCTCTGTACTTTACCCTGATGGGGCAACACAATGGTGATGTGGTACATCACCAAAATCCATTCATATCTACTGTGCAAACTGGCTGTGCAAGCATGGAAGGTAGCCCAAGGGGTGGGCATGACTGACAGCAGCCTACATACTCTCCCAGGAAAGCATGTTGGCACACAGACTGAGCAGTATAGACTCTTGTGAATGGATGTTGAACAGTCAGAAATTTGAAATAGGGGCCTTCGATTAACAAAGTTCCCAAATGATTGCAAATTAGGCATTATTGGAAAATCTCCCTCAGATGCACATTAGTTACAGTAGGGACTAAGCCTTATAAACAAGTGATGTATGGAGCAGGAGCTAAAATTAAAATGCAAAAATGTAGTCTCAAATTTGTTAAGTAACCCTGTGTGTCACTCTATATGCATGGTTTAGCTAATCTACTCCAAAATTATAATTTCAGGGATCCTGGAACCTAGGTTGATGATTCCCTCTCTTGACTACTGTGTAGAGCAGTAGTTGGAAAATCAGATTTAGTTTAATATCTAAAGACATATCCAGGTCAAAAAGTCCTAATTAGACCAATTATTGAGTACATCACCTGCTTTTAGGATGCACTTTCCAGACACATTGAACAATTGGAAAGATCTCATTGGGTCTTGATCAAGAAGATTGTTGGCCTAAAGTCTGTATGCTAGCAGGAAGGGTTTGATGTGCTATTATTCCTTTACCTGCTTTCCTAGAAGTCTGTTGCATGGTAATCATTGCTGTCTGTTACGGATCCCATCATCCTTGTTCTCTTATATCTTTGCAAGTCAAGTAGCTCTATTAATAACCAGACTTGCATCTCTAAATGCACATAAATTGGAAAGACAAATTTTTTACCTAATGCCTATTCCACTTGTGAATCAAACGCCCTCTGCAAATTAGAGTGAAACTCTAATACTCTTGACATAAAACTAGGATGGTTGGATGGCTACCCATAACTTTATTTTGGAATGAACCTGCTTTACCTTGCTTAAGAAAAGAATACAGCATGAGCAAAGTTACTAGCAAAGTATAAATAATCCCGAGACTCTAGTGCTTTGTGTTTCCTATGATCAGGGATATCTTCCTAGATCTGATCATGATGTGAAGTAGAGCTTTTTGCTTACCCTCAAAAACAGGCAACTGAGGATGTTGTACTTCATAAGAGAAACTCCAGGATTCTGGACAATGCTCATTTTTCCTCAGATGAGCAGATCTATCTGCATGTTCCCTCCAGTATTCTTGATCACCAAGGTTATTATTAAAAATCAAGGGTGAGAGGTAAAAAGCCACTGTAGTGGCCTTGTGGCTAAAAACACTTTTTTCTGTCTCCTACGCAGTCTACCAGTGGAAAGTGGAACTTCTCACACAAACCAAATGGTCCTGTCTGCACCCCAGCCCTGGACACATTAAGACTGACAGGTTTGATTGTAACACACTGCTTCAACTACTGTTATGAATATGACTGCTACTTGTACATCATTTAGCTAAAATACAAATATTGTATTGGCTAAACATAAACAAGCATTTTAACTGTATTAGTACTTCTATTGTGTGTAGTATATGTTTTCAAAAACTTGGAATTGTATTCCTGAAGCAGTAAAGCAAGAATGCACTTTAAAATCAATTAAAAAAAATGCTAAACTTTACATATTCAAATCTCGGCTTTGCAAATGTATATTACTGGGCTAATACTCACTTTTTCCCACAATCCTGTCCCCCCACCATCCTTCTATTTACCTCGGCTATTAATTCACTATATTCATATGTATTGTATTCCCAGATGCAACTAAATTGTTACTGTCCAAAAATATGTTCTAGCTATGCTATCATTCTGTTAAAACTTCCTTGACACATTGGTGTTATTTGCACTATTCAGATTTTCAGTCTTTTTTTCTCCTGAATTCATCCTTTCATTTATTCTCAATTGTATTGATTTGAAATGTCTCACACTACATGAATTTTGTTATTCATATTATCCTGTATTCTCTTTCATTATGTATATACTCTGTTTGTAGTAGCATTACTACTTTTGTATAGCATACTTATGCAATTGCCTTTTGTCCCATCATGTGCATACACTTTCTTATGATTTGTTTTCTGTTTTGTTTTGATGTATTCACAAAATATCAGTGGAGCCTTTCTTCCCAGATCTTCACTAAAAATGGGTCTTGTGGCTCAATTGAAGATTCCTGGTAAACAAAAAATAATAAATAAATAAAATTAGTACTTAGTGCATGTTACTGTTGTATCAGCCTGCCTTACCATGGAGCCTCCTCTGTACTGTAAGCCTTCAGTAAGACCATTTCTAAAAGAGGTTTTATATCTTGGATCTCAGTTTTAGTTATTTTACTTGTATTTGTTTGCCAGGGTAGTACACTGGTCAGTACTGACCAATTTCAGACTCAGCCTGACAAACACAAATACAGAAATGCAAGCAGTAACGGTAGTTCAGACCATACCTCTGAACATCATAGCACAAGAAATCTGGACAAAAAAAACATTATAAAAATAGGGACACATTTTAAATATTGCTCATATAAACTAAGAAAGTTGCAAGAGTGGAGGTTTTTATGTTAATATGCATTTTCAGGAGGATATGAAGTCTGAAACTTAAATGGCTGTCTTTATTTAGTGAATTCAGTCCTCACTTGGTTGCCAAAAAACTAGAAGTTTTATGAGGAACAGATCAAAAATATGAGACAACAATCTGGGCAGTTGAGAGTCATGGTTCAGACTGCATAGCAAAAAATGTGTATATACATGGTCGTGAACAAGCACAGTGCAATGCACAATCAAGTAAATGGTAATGTACAATATATATATTAGTTTCTAACATGGGTTAGTCTTCAGTACCTGTGAGGAGGAGAAGAAATTCGGAAAGAAGGTAAGTTAGATGACATGTTCTGTGTTGAAACAGGAGCATTGGGCTTGGATGAAGTAGTCTGTAATGAATTGCATTCTGAATTTAGAATGTGTTGATTTCCTTAATGTCTATGTGGAGAGCTTACCAAAGAGTAGATGCCTGAGAAGAGAAGCATGTGCAGTGCTGTCAAGTTTGGTATTGGGAGTAATGAGAGTTTTGAGTTCATTGTGAAGTAGTGTCACAGGTTGTATGAGGAGTTTTTTTTTATGAAATCTAGCTGAGAATGCAATACATGTTTGAAGTTGGAATAGTTTGTAGAGTTAGGATCCTAAAAGTAGGTTAAATCTTTGTTGTATGGGTGGCTATTTGGCTTTTTCTGGAGTGATACAGTGATGCTGACAGAGTTCAGTTTTTGTAATGAATCTACATATGCTGTTAGAGATAGATTAGAGTATGTCAATGTTTTTTAGTGGAGGCAGAAGCAAAAAATTGGAGCCCATATTCAAGTTGAGAAAGATCTCCCTTGCCAATGGCTGCCTTGGCTGGTTGGGATAGAAAAGGGGAGAACGTTTTGGCCCAAAAGTGGAGGAAGTTTATTTTGGCTCTCACTTTGCTGACTTGGATGTTTAATGACTGATCTAGCCATAGTATTAAGTATTTGAAGGTGGAGGTTATCTTGTCAGGTTGTCAGGGTTATAAAACATGCAGCCAATGCCATTACATCAGTCTTTCTTGCCGTTCAGTGCCCGAAGCAGAAGCAGTTTGCAAGTGCCGGTCGTCCTCCTCCTGACATTTTCACTTTTCGAGTTTCAGACCTGAAGTCTTCTAAAAGATAAGTACCCCTTTAGGGATCCTTTTTTCTTGCTCTAAACGATGTCAGAAAAAATTAAAAATTGTCTTGCCTGTAGAAAGCAAATACCTCACAGAGATTTTTCATTCTTACTGCATCACCTCTTTAGGCCCAAACCATGATGTCCCTCACTGTCATTTTTGTGCCTTGTTCAACGCCCGAACTATTCATCGGGCTATTTTTGTCGCTAAATTCTTTCGCTGTCCATCTCCGTATTCCGAAATGGCTTTGATAAGCTATCCGACTAACGATCTTCCGAAAAAAACAAAAGGATAAAGACTGAGACAGACCGCATAGGTCCAGAAATGCCGACGACACTAATGTTAAGCTAGTCGCCAGTCTGCCGGTACTCAGTGAGGTGCTTTTGCAGCCCCTGATACCTGCTTCTACAGATTTGCAGGCCCCTACTGAGACCCATTCGGAGTCCGGTATGCCGCAAGATGCTTCTTCGACTATGGAACCTGCAGATGTGTCTGCCTTGGATGGGTGTGGAGCCGCTGTGCAGGCACCAGCTTCTGAGGGTGTATTCAGGCCTTCCAAATTTCATATTAAACCGATGACTTCATTTCAAACCAAAAATACCGAATTTCTCAGGCTTAGAGTTTGCACTATGCCTAGGAAACCGATGACCAAAGCACATTCTCAGGTCCACATGCCACAAAAACAAATGCTTAGAATGGCAGAAGACCTTATTACTTTAATTAGGGGAAGTCAGCCTTCCCCCTCAAAAAGACCCAAGAATTGAATTTCCTTCTGATTCTTCAGATCAGGAGTCTAATTACTCTGACCCTTTTGATTACCAGGAACATACCCTTATCTACCTATGAGGATTCTGATGCAGGAGATTCCATTCCCTCTGCTTCCCCACCAGAAGATTTTTCTTTTGGTGAAACCCTGCTCCCTTAGGGGAGCATTTCCGCTGGGAGAGCCAGGACTACTCTCAGTCCAAAAAGAGACTCGGAATTTTTAAACTTGCCTCAGCACAGGCCTCTAGCTATACCTCCTGTTCTGGAAATTGTAGATGATGTCTTCTTGGAATCCAGCCTTATCCCTGATACTTTGCCTCCAGCTCCCAGGAAACCTGATGGGTACTATAGAGTACCTGACTCCCGCAAATTCCTCTTTAAGAATCCTACTGCAGATCCAGAGACCATTTCCCAGGGACCTAAAGGCATTAAGGCTACGACGGCCAAAAATCCTACCCCTTCGGACAGGGATTCTAGGGCTTTAGACAGATTGGGTAAGAAGGTTTACACCTCTGCTACTCTTGCCATTAGGGCTTTAAATTGCCAGTTTCATATGTATCAGCAACATATTATGGAACTAATTAAACAGAAAATGATGTTAATTCCTGGTTGTGCAGAACATAAAGATTTACAAGAGTTAATGCATTCTGCTAACCAAGTTGGTAAACATAGTTTGCAATGTGGTTTTGATGCCTTGGAAGCATCTTGCAGGGCTGCTGTCACTGGGTCTGTTCTTAGGAGGCATGCTTGGCTTAAGGAACAAACCTTGCCAGACCATGTCAAAGCAAAATTACTTGATGCACCATTACACCAAGAGCGTCTTTTTGGCAATAAAGCAGCAGAAGTCCTCAAAAGGGTGGAGGAAAAAGCTAAATCTATGCAAACTGTTAAATATTTCTTACAAGTACAGCCACCTAGATTCAGTAGGCATTGGCCTTCTAAAAACTGTTTTTTTCCAGTCCCTCCCAGACCTTCTCAGCCCAAACCCAGGGGCAGCAGACCACCAAGACTACAGTCTCAGGGCATGCACAGATCTAAGCAATGGAGTGCTCCCACCTCCAAAACAGGGAGTAGTAAGTCGCCATCCTATGGTGAAATCTCACAATGACTTATCCTTAACTCTTCCAAGCCTTGCCTAAGTACTTGCACCTTTAGGAGGGAAACTTGCCTTGTATGCCAAAAACTGGGAGTACATTACCCAGGACAGATGGGTCTTAAACATTGTTTCCCAGGGATACAGATTCCACTTCCACTCACTCCCAACCCCAAGCGGATGGCCAGACCTCCCCCAAAACCAGTGGGCAGAGGCCCAAAAGCAATTACTTTCTTTACTCAGTATCAAGGCTATTGAACCTGTCCCAGCAGAACAAAGGGGACAAGGCTTTTATTCCGGACTGTTTCTGGCACCCAGAAAAGAAAACTCTTGGCGTCTTATCCTGGATCTGTCTATTCTCAACACCTTTCTGGTGGTTCCAAAATTCAAAATGCTTACTCTCCAACAGCTGCTTCCTATGCTAGCCAAGGACTCCTGGCTAGCAACCCTAGACTTAAAAGAAGCTTATCTGCACATCTCCATAAGGGAATCTTGCAGGAAATACCTATGTTTCAGAGCAGGCTGTATGCGCTATCAGTTCTCTGTACTTCCCTTTGGCTTATCTACTGCGCCCAGGGTATTCACAAAATGCCTAGCTCCAGCTGTTGCATATTGCAGGCAGAGAACAATTCAAATTTACCCATACTTGGACTATTGCCTGATTCAGACGGACAGTCAGGAATTGCTACTACAGCACCTGACATTTGTAGAGAGACTTCTAACTTCACTGGGGTACACCATCAATGAAAAGAAATCACATCTGGTACCCAGCCAACAGATTGTATTCCTGGGAGCAAGCTTGAACACAATGTCCCAGATGGCATTCCTCACTCCAGAAAAATAAATTTATTTGACAAACTACTTCAATCTACTGGCCACCAAAACCCAGCTTATCTGCAAGAAAAATACTGCAAACCCTTGGGTTCATGGCCTCTTGCATTCTACTAATTCCATATGCAAGACGCATATGAGGAAACTTCAATGGTACTTAAAAAGTCTCTGGTGTCAAGATTCTCAGGACCTGGAAACAATGATTCCTATCCTTCCTTGCCTGAGGACAGAGTTCCTTTGGTGGGCAGAGGCCTGCTACCACAACAAGGGGCTCCCTTTCACTCAACCCCCTGCTGCCCAAACCCTAACAGACGCATCAGACTATGCATGGGGGGCTCACATGGCAGGACAATGCATTCAGGGCAAATGAAGCCAAAGCAAATGCACCTCCATATCAGTTTAAAAGAAATGTTAGCTGTACAGAATGCTCTGACAACATTAAAAGGCCTTATTTTTCCAGGACAACTATTGGTAAAGACAGGCAACACCACAGTTATGTGGTACATAAACAGGGGGGAACCCATTCCTACCCACTCTGGTGATTAGCCATGACTCTGTGGAATACAACCTTGAGCAACCAAGTGCACCTGCAAGCTCAATTCCTGCCAGGCAAACTAAATTCATAGGGCTGACAACTTGAGCAGAAATCTTATGGACCCACACGAGTGGAAACTGGAGGGACATGTGGGGGGCACCAGAGGTGGACCTCTCTGCTTCTCCTCAGAACTATCAATTGAGCAAATACTGTGCCAGAATTCCCCACAGCCAAGCTTGGAAAGTGGATGCCCTGTCCTTTACCTGGGAAAGCCTCTCAATCTATGCCTTTCCTCATCTGCCCCTCATCTTGAAGGTTCTACTAAAGATCAAACAGGACAAGCCAAGGACAATCCTGATTGCATCAGACTGGCCATGCCAGCACTGGTACCCTCTTTTGCGCAGTATGACAGTAGTGCCACCATGGCACCTGCCTCAGACCCCTTCCCTGCTGTCCCAGCAGGAGGGCCAGATTTTGCACCCCGGGCTCCAGACCCTGAACCTAGCAGCCTTGCTCATCCCCTGATCTCATCACCAGCAACCCTCAATAAGCAGGTGCTGGATGTCATTCTGGAAGCAAGGAGGCCTAGTACTAGAAAATCCTATTTGGAAAAGTGGAAAAGGTACTGTTCCTTGGGCCAGTCTCAGGGAATGGACACAACTGTGCCCAGCTTACCTCATATACTAGATTACTTAACAGAAATGCTCCGCAAAGGCCTAGCCTTCTCTTCAGTTAAGATTCATGCCTCTGCCATCTCAGCTCATTATAACACTGAGCCCACCCCTCTTCTCTCACCCTCTGATCAAACAGATCCTGAGAGGAGCAAAAAATCTAAGACCCCCCCCCAGGAGAGCTCCCACTCAAGCCTGGGACCTTAACTTTGTATTGGAAAAGCTCACACTTCTGCCCTTTGAACCTGCTGCTACAGCAGAGTTAAAATTCCTCTCATGGAAAACAGCTCTACTTCTAGCCATCACTTCAGCAAGAAGAGTGTCTGAATTGCAGGCCCTTATGTTCATGGAACAATTCATTATCTTCCTTGCGGACAGGGTTTCCCTCAGGACCAACCCTTCATTTATGCCCAAGTTGATATCTAGTGTGGCTTTAAACCAGTCCATTCATTTGCCACCTTTTTTCCCTAATCCTCAGAATAAAGGGGAAAGGATCCTACACTCCCTGGACGTGCACAGGCAGCTTAGGTTCTTTCTGGACAGGACTAAGCCTTTCAGAAAATCTGACCAGCTGCTAGTCCGCTTTGCTGCAGGGGCAGAGGGCAAGGCCATTTCAAAGCAAACCATTTCTAAATGGATAGCACACTGCATCCATTTCTGCTCCAAACACCATGGGAAACCTACCCCATAGGGGATCAGAACACATTCAACTAGATCTGCATCAACCTCTACAGCTTTTCTCAGGGGAGTCCCTAACAGGGACATCCTTGAGCTCTGTACACACTTTCACCAAGCATTACCACTTACCTATCTTTTCTAAATCCAGAGCTGGATTTGCCACAGCAGTCTTACAGTGCCTGATTGCCAGCCCTAATGCTTCTTAACTACCTCCACCCATACTCAGCTTTGGGAATCAACCCAAATGTGATGACTGCAGCAGTGAAACATGAAGAACATAGTACAGTTGTGTACACTTACTATAAATGTAGATGTTCGAGTGTATTCACTGTTGCAGTCCTGGTTACCCTCCCTCCAGCCCCTGACTTCTCTTTACTTCTACCTATCTTGTTTGACATATATTATATCATTGGTATTTGCTTTTTGCTGGGGGTGTTACATGCCATGTAAATGCTTTCCATTTTGGGGGCTCCTGACATCTGGGTCAAGAAAAACTGATGTAATGGCATCGGCTGCATGTTTTATACCCCTGATGACCTGACGTCATGTAAGAAGTGACAACATCTGATGCAGAAATCTCAAGACTTTGGTGTTCAGGCTGACTGAGGGCTACCTGCAAGCAGATAACCCAAATGTGATGACTGCAACAGTGAATACACTCTTAACATCTACATTTATGGTAAGTGTACACAACTGTACTTTGTGTATGTCAAGGATAGAGTTAGATGCTAAGAAAAAAGATTGCTCTACCATGAGATCTTAACTGTCTTACAGAAACTGACCCTTGCCCCATTTGAGCTAGCTGCTATTCCACCCTGCAACTTTTTAATTTTGGAAGACACTATTCTTGATGGCTCTTCCTTCTGCAATGATGTTAGAACAACAAACATTGGTGTGCACTGAACCTCTTAGTTTTCCATCAGGGCACTCCCTCTTTTGTGCTTAAAGTTCTCATGTAGTTTCTCCTTAATCAAGTTATTCATGTACCTGTATTCTTTCCTAACCTTCAAAACAATGGAGGAAAAAAAAAACTTAATTCCTGGGATTTGTACAGGCAGCAGAGCTTTTACTTACAAGGATAAAGAAGATTACAATGACACAATGGCCATTTATTTATTATTTGGCCAAGGGGAAGAGGGTAAACCAGTCAACACTCTAAATGGCTTGCACATTGTGTTTCCTATTGCTACTCTGTTCATGGTAAACATGTTTCTGGACATGCCAATCTATTCCTGTAGGGCTAGTATAGCCACTGTCATTCCATAGAGGATTCAGCACTCAATATAGCCTTGAGGTGGACACCTAGTCCTTAGTACATACAGTCTCAACACACTACAATTTAGGGGGGTTGCCTGTAGATGTACGAGGGTTTGCTCCCCTTACTATAAGACAGTATCCTGTTTTGTTTTGCCAACTACTGTTTGCTATTTTCTTTTATGAATTTTCCCAATTAGTACTAAGTGCAGTTGTGAACATTACGAAAGAACATAGTTCAGTTGTGTTAGGAACTTACCATAAATGTAGCTGTTTTGAATAAATTCAGTGTTGCAGTCCAGATCACCATCCTCCTTCCTCAACCTATTTTCTTCTTGCCATCTTTGGTTGGGGTGGTGTTCTATCTGTTCCTGTTTTCACCTTTCCCCGTATCTCCCTACCAAGTCTTTCCCCATTTCATCGTGCTGCATTTTCTGGGTAAGCAGGTTGGGGACCTCTGGGGTGGACCCAGCAGCCCAGGAGGCTTGGCTGCTTATGGTCTATTTGCGCATTGGCACCAGAGTCTTCTCACCTGGCTTTGCTAGTGGAAGAAAGATGTGAGGATTTTAGCAGACATCCCTCTTACACTACCAGCTTCCTTTCATGACAGCAAAGCAAGTCAGCTGAAGCCTTGTAGGAAAGTTTAGTTTATCCCAAGAAATACTAATAGTGAATGTTCTCTTTAACATGTGGATTTATAGAAAGTTCCTAATACAACTTTACTTTGGCTATCTTTCTTATGAAATATTTGAGACTGTAAGAGCAGGGGAAAAGTGATGCAACAAGCAGCTGTTTCACCCTCAACATGATACATGCAGCAGAACTTGGTCTCCCCAAGTGTCCCTTTCCATCATAAGCAGTCTAGGTTGGAACATTTTAAGCAGAAAAGTGATTGAAGAAAAGCATCAGCCTGGCAAGAGCTTGACTAAAGCCCAGGTGACCTGAGTTTGATTTACATTTGGGAGCTTAATGGAGCTGGTAAGAAGGATGGGTATACCCATCTATGGGGGGGGGGGGCAGAGCTGGCCACATGCAACCCAAGGAAGTTGGAAGAATAACAAACATGTGGCCTAAGTGTAGGTGCTCTGAGGCATTGTATGCATGTTAGCTTTCATTAAGCAAGATTGAGTTGGGTATTCCTGGATATGGGAAGATGTAATAGCCCTAATAGTGATGCAGTTTGAATGCCCTCTCCCTTGGAGAGGGTTTAGAATATATGTTAAATGCTCCATTAATTGGGATTCCAGTGAGGGTGTAAGCAAATACCCCCTACAGACATCTTTCATCAAGTGGTTCTGGTGGTAACATCCCATCATAGGCCCAAGTCCATTTGGGGAGATGTGATGGTCAGCATGCACAAGAGTGGAATGACTTAAAGAATATTATCCACAAAGAGGTGAAAGTCAGCAGCAGGCAGCAAAGTGGAATGACGGAGGTCTAGTCATAGCCAGGGAAAAAATGCCCTGTGCTGATTATTCAGTCATTTCCCTGCCCATCTGATTCACAACCCCTTTTACATGGTGAGCCGAGAGAATCTACTAAAAACAGAATTAATCTGACCTGACTCCAGACCTCTGGGTGGGGGAGAGGTAATGTATAGGTTTAATGATAACATTAAGAACCCCCTTTCCAAAGGATGTCCTTGCTCTGTCCCAGTCAGCATCACCTTAGTTTTACCCATTTTAGATTGGCTTTTAAGCAATGGAGCAATAGAAAAGACTGTGAAATTAGATAAAGGAAGGTGGTTGAATTCATTACTGTAGTAGTAGTAAAAAAGATTGTACCAGAAAACAGTCTTGCACAGTCCATTTTAGAAAGTTTAAAATGATCACACTGCAGACCATCTTTCCTTTATTCAAAAAGATTTTAACTATTGGTAGCCCTAGGTATAAAGGGTGTCCCTACAGATTCCTATCCACAGTGATCACAGGCAGATGCTCTTCATGTGAGTCACAGTTGCAGTCAATGCCTTAAATAACTCTTGAAAGTGACTTGAGGTCCAAAATCCAGCCAGACTTCTAAAACTGAGTTCCCACCTTCCTTGGTTGGGTTGATGTTACCCTTGCCTTTGAAGTCGTCATGTATCTGATATGTATGGCGAGTCATGTCACTGAATAAATAGCTCAGGGTGTAGAACACAGCATCTATTAAAGTCTAGGCCTCAAATTGAAGAGTGAGCAGATAAATTCCCTATTGAGGAATTTCCTTTGATACAGATTGTTTTCCTTTTGCATGTTTGTGTTGTCTGTCTGATGATCCACCCATATTGAGAAATAGAGCACAGGCTACAGCCAAACTGTGTAAATGTACTTTTAGATTACTTGTTAATATTTTCTTAAGTTTATGCACTTCCAATGGTTAGTAACCAGCACTACTAGTTACAATGTTTGTCAGGATTTTATCCCTCAAGCTCTTAAACTGAAGTATATCTCCCTAAGCCAGAGGCCCCGTTAGAGCTGCAGGACTCTGCTAAACCTAGTCTGTAACTTGGTGGGCCAGCTGTGCATTTCCTCTGCCTGCCTCATTTTAAGACCGGCACAGCTGGAGCAAAAATTTGTTTTCTTCAGGGCTTGAGATTTGGCCAAGCACTGCTTTCTTTCAGGCATGTGATATTCTGAAAGACAGACAGCTTTAGACTCCACTGATTGAGGAAGAGAGAGAATTGAACTATGGATCACGGATGTCCTCTGTGTTACCTTATGATGATAATGTAGAAAGTACTGGGACTTCCAAGATAGGTATACATTGTTCAACAACTTCAGCTCTCCCAGTGTGGAAAAAAAAAGAAAATGAGAAATAACAGCTGGTGACTTTGTCAACTTAAGTAAAACTCCGTTACTGGCTAGTATGTACACTGCCTGGATGCCAACAAAGAGCGGTTTAAAAAATGGTAGAATGAGAAGACAGATGACACAGAGAAAACATGAGATTTTCTACTGTACCAGATAAACCGGAAGGGAAAAATGTATTCATTTTTTGAAAGCACAAGTAACTGGCTGATAATTCCACAGGATGTATGCTTCAAACTTGACCATGAGAAAGCAGCCAAGACCTGTGTAGGTAAAGATGCAATCATATCAGGTGTGACATTCAAACTGTTGTATCCAGCTATCTTCAGAACATTTTTTCCTGGAGGATTAAAGACATTTTTGATGCAGAACAGGTTAAGGAGGAAATAAAGTTTATCCAACAAAAAAGTGAGACAGAAAGAGAGGAGGGCTCTTTCTCATTCTTCTAACAATAAAGCTTTTTTTCTTTCACTTTTCTTCTACTAGCAGCTAACTCTCTTGCTCTTCCTTTATCTATCCTAATTAACCACTCTCTCTCTCTGAATCTAAAGTCCTTTCCATCTGGAAACAATGCTACACTCTGCCTATACACAAAGGAGATAACTCCAACTTTAGACCTATCGCTATCCTCTCCCCTCTCTCTAAAGTACTAGAAAAATGTATTCATAAACAAGTTATGCAGCATCTAATACAGGAAAATCTGCTTACACCTACTCAACACAGCTTCAGACCCAAACATAGCACCACTACAGCTCTATTATCCTTCCTCAACACTGTCTCTATAGCCATGGATGACCATAAACTTATTTCTTGCCTATTCTTGGATTTCTCAAAAGCTTTCAACACTGTCTCACTCTCCTGCTGCACAAACTGCATAACCTCAACTTCTCTTCTGATACTGTTGCATGGTTCTCCAGCTTACCTCACTGATGGATCTCAATCAGTGAGAAGCACTCTGCAGTCTCCCCTCCTCTCCCTGCAAAAATGGGTGTACCTCAAGAGTCTATCCTAGGGCCTTTACTTTTTAATATCTTTACTAATCAGCTCTGTACCTCCTGTTCTCAGAAATCTTTAGTGCAATATGCAGATGAGTCTACAGTCATCACCACAGCCAACTCTCTAAGTTTTTCTCAGCTACTCGGGCATCTTTTACCTTAGTTGAAACATGGCTCTCCAACAACCAGTTCATCCTTAACCCGAAAAAAAAAAAGATGTTACTCTTCCTAAAGTTCAACAATATTAAACGCTCCTTCTCCATACAGTCCCTTATTAACACTCCCATTCAGGTAGAATCCAGCACTAAGCTCTTAGGCATAACCATAGACGATCAGCTTAAATTTGACTTGCATGTTAACAACTGTATCAAAAAGACTCATTCAAAACTAGGGTTCCTTTACCGTAACAAGAAATTCCTTACCTCTGAAGCCAAGATTACTCTCTCTCTTACCTACCTTCTAACCCAGTCTAATGTACAGTTCTCAAATTCTCACAAAATCTTAACTCCGCACTTCTGACCAAACTCAAATCTACCTACAACAAGGTAGCTAGATTTGCTGCCCAACAAACCTACAAATCCCATCACTGTCTCTCTAAAACACCTAAACTGGCTTGAATTACCCCACCAGCTTCTTCTCTCTCGGCTCCAGATCATCCATTCTGTCCTATACAAGCCTTCCTACTGCCCAGCATTATCTCCTCTCATCTCCCATTATTCTCTCTCCAGACCTGTCCAAAGCTCTAACCAAGACCTACTACATAGCAAGTCTAAACTTGGATGCGACATGTACAGCTATCTCCCACTATATTGCCTGGAATAGGCTCCTACTAAACATCAGGACCCTTACACATCCTAAAAATTTTAAGACTACCACCAAAGAGCACTTTAAAAGTAACTAGTCCTGCCACTGCACTCTCCCTCCTTAAACATCCCCTTCCTTAATCTACTTTCTCCCTTTAACTCACTCTTCTCACTAGCGCTCTCTAATCTTCCTTTAATACTCTTTTTACTGATTTCTAGGGTTTTTGTAACCACTTACACCAAAAACTATATTCATCTTAATGACATTTATTTTTATACATCTTGAAATAGTTTTGCTATACTCCTGATTTATTGACACTGTATAACATTGTATTGCTACTTAATGCCTTGTAATAATCATGTAACATTGCTGTTTCATGCTAATTTGTAATGAAAATTGTATAGTTGGATCTTTTCTCCTCAGGCCTCTGCTGAAAAAGGGCTCTTCAGCTCAGTCGGACAATCCTGGTCAACAAATGTAAAATAAATAAAGCTCATAGACTTTGCCAGTGAAAACTTTTCCAGTGTTACAAGGGAAAATGCTTGAGAGAGAAAGAGAGAGAAAAGCACAAAAGTTGACAAGAAGAATCTGGAGGACCCTGGACTTGAAACAGAGTCTGGTGTTGGAATATAGAGATGAACAGGAAGAAGACTGACATGGAAATTAATAAATAAATGGAAGACTATAAAGCATCAATCACATTTTTGAAATATGGCTTAGTAAGGAAAAAGTGGTCAAGAAAGACAGCTTTTATTGACTTTGTTAAACTTGTGGTGGACTGTGAAGCATATACCCCACTTTGGCATTAATGTTTAGGAAAAAGTAGCTTCTTAGTTTTGTGAAGTGTGTAGTTAGCGGTATTTTAAATGTGGAAGGAGTCTTTTTCTGTGACCGTTGTCTGTGTTAAAAAATATTGAAGTAGTGTTTTTTTTATTTGTAAGAACTATAAGCATTACAGTATAATGAGAAGAAAGGTTGGGCAAAGCAATATGCTGTAACCTTAGGCTGCTGGGTGGTGTGTAAAATGCACTGGCTTGTATTATATAGAGAGAAAATATATTTTCTCTCATTTTTTCCAAGGGTGAATGCCTAGATTAATGCCCCTGGCTTAAGCTATAAATAAGTGTTTTTGTAAGCAAGAAGGCTTGAAAAATAAGGGAAAAAATGATGAAAGTCATGAAAAATGCCAAGCTTCTTACATCTTCAAAGTTATTATCTTGTTTTTTTCCCCATTGGCAAATTTTCGGTGGGAGTCAAGGCAGCTGTACATTTTAAGAGTGAAATTTACAAAGATTCATTGCTGACTACGTTTTCATGGAGATGAGCTGTCTGCAGGTGCAAGCAATTAATCATGACACTTCAGAGCATTCTTTGCTGAGGGGAAATGCAACATTTAAAGGTAGAATGGCAAGCAGTTTAGTGAAAAAGTTTGAATTTATGGCAAGTGAATAAGAGCAGCTTTAATAGTTTAATGCATTTAAGAGAACAGTGTACAATTTAGTTTTATTTAAATGCAGCCAGTGCGCTTGAGTTAAATGTTAATATTTTCTAATCTGGGAGGGGAATAGAGAGAATAAAAAAGCAGACTGCAGTCAGTATAAGTGGAGCACAGGCTGTAGCTTGCACTTGAGCATGTGTGCAGCTGTGAATTTGGGACAATTGTTCCTATCTCGAGGATTAAACTTCATTTTTTGAAGATTTACATAATTTTGTACATTTGTTCTAAGTGAATAGGGGACAGGGGTGTTTTGAAAATTTTTTAGGTTTACGTTTGTGTCTCCATTAGAATAAAAAGTCTTGGAAAAAAATGTGACATAGGTTCAAATGGAGGTGAGAAGAAACAACAGTATAAAAGATCAGCCTGTTAGTGTGTGCATGTAAGATGAAAGTTGGAAATACACATTAAAAAACAATGTATTATAGATGGGACAGCATTTCATCGTAAAGGCTGCACTCTCCATATTATCTTAGAACATAAATGGTCTCACAGATGTAGACAAAGGAAAATGTATTGACTTGTATTAAATGCAAAGTGCAAATGCAGGAGACACATTTAGAAATTATATGCATTTGACAAAGAAAGGATTTTTGGATGGATATTCATCAAAATATCAGGGACAAAGGAAAAGGGGAGTAAGTATACAAATTGCTAGAGGGGCTCCTATAGTGATAGAAGAGGAGAAAAAGATAATGGCAGATATGTGGTAGTAGGGAGCTACTGGCAAGGGAGGTGAGATTATGCTGGCATGTGTTTATATTCCACCAAAAACTGCTGTTATGAAGCTTAAAGTTTTGGGAGAAATAATCAGCTTTCAGCAAGGAGTATGACTTATAGATGGATCTATAACATGATCTCAATAGTGAGGATATATCAGGGGGACCTAGAAGGGCAGATATAACAAAAGAGGGTAGATAAATGAAAAAAATATGAACATGTTTGTTATGGAAGATGTGAATAATAGAAACTCTTGACAGAATTTACAAATTTATTCCCCAAGGTATAGCGAGTTATAATTGATAAAAATAATATATCCCAGGAAAATGTGTATTTGAAAGTTTCTGCACACCTCCAATAACCATTTTTGATCATGCACCAATAATAAACAAGAAAAAATGCAGGGTAATGAAATAAAAATGAAACACTGGTGCTTTCCCACATACCTGTTTTAAAAAAGAGGAATTTACGGAATGGGTAGTAGAAATTATTTGAGAGTTATAAGGGGAAGATAGCAATATCTTCAGAAGTTCTAGCTAGTGAGTGGGATTAATATGAAAACTGAGTTTAAAAAATAGGGTAGAAATGAAATGAAAGAGGTATGGTTAGGTAATTACTTAGGTTAAAGTATTTCAGAATAAGGGGAGGGTCATGGAACAGTAAGACAAAAATGCATATTGCTAAAGAGAAAATAAGGGAGTATATTGATAATAGATTGCTGCTTAGCATATATTTTTTGATGACTCCAGAGCACAAACATTTTAGCACAATGACTTTGGCAACAGAAGTTAGAAAGGATTGTTGCCAAGTTTACTGAGCCTATAGCAAGAAGAATAACCAGAGCTATTGTAGAGAGTTTTCAGAAATTTTATGGCAGTTTGTATAAAGTGGACATGTGGAAATAGAGCACAAATGGAAATATCTATGGAAGATTTAATTATGCCAAGGTTAGATGTAGATGAGGTTCAACAACTAGCAGTATGGATAGGAGGAGATGATATAAAAACTGTGATGTATAATCAGTCTTCAGGAACAGATGGTATTCCTGTGGAAGTTGGTGGGAAAGAAAGTGAGATCTGGAAGATTATATTTAACAATATTTAAAAAAGAGGGGAAAGCACCAATTTATTGGAAGAAAGCTGTAGTGACTGTATCGCCTAAAGATGGTCAAGACCCATTAGACTCAGCTTCATATAGACTTATTTCAGTTTTCAACCATGATGGTAAATTGCCTATACTAGCTAAAAAATGTTAAAGGTGTTGCCAAATTTGATAGATATGGAGCAGTGTGGTTTTGTGGAAGGAAGGCAAACATTTGACAACATTAATAGAACAATGATGAGACAGAGGGAAGCAGAATGCAAGAAAATACTGCTGTTAGTGGGTCTTGATGTAGAGAAAGTATTTGATAGAGTAACCCAGGAAGTTGAGTAGGGTGCAATGGAAGTATTTGCATTCCCTGATGCAGTAAGATTAATTAGGAGGATATATGAAGGATAGAGGTAAGAATTAAAGTGAGACGGTTCCATTTTGTTTGAACAGAGGAAGAAGGCAGGGGTGATGACCTTCCTCTTTATGTGCTTTATAATTAGAGCCATTTGCAAAGAAAATAAGGGACTCAGAAATATAATTGGTATGGTAATCAAGAATAATTTTGTTCCTGATAAATCCAGAAAAGAACATCTCAGTACTGTGGCACATTTTGAGACCATTTCAAGTCTTTTCATTATATAAATTTAATGAAGATAAACCAAAGGCTATAGATGTAAATTATGTAGCCAGATTTGAATTGGTTCAGTAATACCCATTTTTATGGGGAGATAAGCTGAAGATTTTAGGAGTATGGATCAAAGACTTCTGTTGTATGGCAGCTAAGAAGATGCAGGCAGAGACTAAAAAGATAATACAAAAACTGAGAAACAAAGCTCTTATTTATGAATATAGTTAGTAAGATAAAGCAGTGAAAATGTTTAGTCACTTTAATGTCATGAGATCACTGTTGCAGTATTTCAAACAAATGGGTTATCTCTGCTGAAGTCCTGCCAGGGTACCAAACTAACTTTCCCTGGGTTGTACAGCTTACAAGTATGGGGGTATTTAGGCAGAGATATGAGTGTATTTCATTAAACTGTTTCACCAACAGCCCAAATGCAGGTTGTGCACCGTTTAGGACTGATCATTGCTCAGTCGTTGGTACCATTGCTTCCTAAAATAAACAGATAAGTGTTCCATTGGGGAACCTTCTTATACTTGCTTAAACTGGTTTGCCATATTTGTATTGGATGTCAGCTAGGAGGGGTAAGTGTGAGTACGTTAGAAAAATTTCCTGCAAATACCTCCATACCCTTTTCCTGGCCCTGAAGATGACTAGAAAGCCTGCTCCATTTGTCAGTTCTGTGTGTCTAAGACTTTGCAGTGTAATTTATCTTCACTCTGCACTTTATTAGAGACCTAATGTATGAAGCATTTAGCCTATTCCAAGATGTTGGATTCTGCCTTTCCTGACATAACTCTGCCACACAAGAAAAAATTCAAAAGGCCTAGGCCTGACAGTCTACCCACTCGGATTGCAACACATCCACTGAGCTTACAGAACCCATGGTACTCCAGCTCACCCATTGATGCTCTCTACCATGACCTCGCTGGAGCACTTTATGGTATCTGAGGGACCTATGGCTGAGGAAACTGTTTGTTTCTACAGAGAAGGGGGAACCACAGATCATTTCAAAGTGATCAGAAGATGGCCCACAGATTTTAGTCAGGGAAGAGATTCACAGAAAATTAATTGAGGTATGTCAAGGTTCTGAACCTCTCCACTTGGTTCAGGTGGATGTCACACTAAATAAAGGGTCAGAAGACAAAGCATATCCCTTCCTTGCCTCCTTGTAGAAACAAGGAATGGATGGATTTCTCTTTCAAGGCATGATCAAGGCCATTACAACCTTGAAATCTCCTTCCCTTTCTGTTCTCCTCTTGCCCCTGTGCCTCAGAAAATAGTTGATTCATCTGAAGATGAAGATGACTCTGACTGACCAATCTTTGCCTATTCCTCTCAAATTCACTTCCCTGCCCAGGTTCCTTCAGATGTTTAAGACTCTGTCTCTAATGATTCCCCAGTAGAAGAAGTTTCTTTTGGGGTAACAATTATAAACATGATGAAACTTTTTGAGTGGGAGTAGAGCCAAATTTCAGAGGTCTAGCAAAGATGTTGCAACCTTTTGGAAGTGAGCAGTCCTGCTCCTTCTCTGATCCCTCCAGTTTTGTAGGCCCTTTTTTTTTGTTACACTTTCAAATCTGATTCTACAGCTCCTGATTCACAACCTTCTGTTTCTAAAAGACCATCCCTATTTTACATAGGTAGGTACTAGGCTATCAGCCCTGGGGCCTATACAAGCCCAGCCAAAAAGGTACCCTAGCTTTTGCCACCCAAGAAAATTATTTTCCTGTGCCACTATTGAGCAGAGCCACAGAAGTGATCCCCGGGGTAAATGTCGTATTTCCCATCCAATCATCAAGATTTTTCTTGGAGTGCTAATGAGGAGCTTTGTTTGATATTAGATAGGTAGTTTATTCCAGAGTATGGGAAGTCTGTGGGACAGGAATCTATCCCTCCGGCATGTTCTGTTTATTGTGGTGACAAGGTTTAGGTCCCTAGAGAATATAGCTCGGAGGGATTGGGATTTCATTAAATGGAGCATGTCCAACAGCTCTGGGTTTGACATAGCTTTGTATGTTATGCATAGATCACCTCTGAGTAGGCAATATGCAACGGAGTAAATTTGAAGTTTTTTCAGACGGTCTGCGTAGGGCATCTGTTTGAGGCCGGTAAACCTTTTTGTGAGGTATTTCTGCGGTCTTTCCAGTTGTAGATGTCTTGTGAGGTACATACCAAAAGGGGCGTTGTACTCTATAATGGGTCTAATGAGCTCCTGATGAGCTTAAATTCCTTTAGAAGAACCCTATGGCAGACCTTTCTGCAGTATCTCTCTTCTGATAAACCTAAATTGCTCCCCAATGCCTTCCCTACAGACAGAGACAGTAGAGCCATGGGATGAGTGGGGAAAAAAGGTTTATAGTTCCTCTACTCTGACATTCAGGCCTAGTAACTACCAGGCCCATATGACTAAGTACCTGTTATCCATACTTAATGCTTTGAACAAGGTAGTTGTGAATTCACAAGGCTCAGTCTCTAAGCAACAACTGCCATCCCTGGTCAATCAGGCTACCCAGGTATACATGCCTACCAGCCAGACATAGTATAAAATGTATTTATGCTGTGGAACCCTCTTCTAGAGCAGCTGCCGTGGTTCTGTCATTCAGTGGTATGCATGGTTGCACAACTAACCTATGCCAGAGGATTTCAAAGCCAAACTTATTGACTCCCCTTTAGACAGGAATCTTTTGTTTGGTCCACAGGCAACTAACTTGTTTGTCTTTGTTGACTAGGAAATGTCCAACTAGGTTAAACACATTTTTAGAGGAGGCCCTGGGAGAAATGGTCTACATTTAAGTTACACATATAATCGCAGGGTAAAAACAACTATATATGAGCTTATTTACACGATTTTTAAGTATTTCTTGGACAAAACAGAGAGAAATTAACATAACTTGGCTAATTATTGAATAGAGAACATACAGTAGCAGTTGATGTATTTATAGCATGGTGGCTGCAGAGAAAACATCAAACTGGTGTGTTTTTGATTTTACTAATTTACAGACAAGTAGAATGTGGTGTAAAAAATAAGAGACATGAAAGGAGAAGTAATAGAAATGAGCAGGAAGATAAATTGGCAGAGGAGGAATTGCAGTTAATGGTGGGGTGTGAGAAAAGGAGGAAAAAAGTAAGCTTAGGAAATAAATGCAATATGAGGAGGAGTGATAAGGTACAAAAAGTATGGGGAAACAAAGTTGCTGTAAGAGTTGGAGAAAAGTAATGAGTCAAGCAAAACAGGTGAGCAGGAAAAACGGAGGCATCTTTGGCACAGGTGCTGTTTAAGCAAAGTTTTGAAGCCATTTAAGTTTTAACTGTGTGGGGATTTCATTCCAGAGTTTTGAGACCGAGACTAGAGAACATCTCTAGCAGTGTTGAATGTCTTAGTGATGCATAGTAAAAGTTTATTGCTAGAGTGAGAGTCTCTAGTGGGTGAATAGTTAAGTAGAGTATTTTATGATGATGGGCATTTGTATGGAGAGTACAATAGGTTGTGGGCAATGATTAGCTGCGAGTATGTCAACTGGTATGGGATTTCAAGGCCGTTTAGTTTAAATTTTAAACCTTAAAGGAGTAAAGCAAAACTATGAAAGACTGCAGCCATATTCTGATTACCTCTATGTCTAGATACAAGAGGACCTACCCACCTCAGCCAAGCCCACCTCTTTTGTTAAGTGACTCCAGATCTATTCAGAAATGTGGGAAGGTGCCCAGAAAGTGATTTTCAGAGAAGCTTCAGTGTGAACGCAGATCTGCAAGGCCTCTTTTCAGAAATTTCTCTGTGACTGTCTTCCAAATCCCCCTCCTCTTGGTCTAGCCATACTCCTCTCCAAAAAAGCAACTCAGTGCATCACAAATTGGGAAAAGATTATTCTTTCTATGACAAAAAACAGTTACGTCTTATCTTGGAATGAACTCCTTCTATTGAACAGTATACCGCATCCTCCCCACAGCCAGTGTCTGTTTCTGGAACCTATTCTTCATGAACTAGAGGCCCAGAGTACAATAGAACCTGTGTCAGTAAAGTTTGTAGGAATGGATTTTTACTTCAGGGTGTTCTAGTTCTGTTTACTAAACACTTTCCTAAGAGTGCCAATCTTTAAAATTCTCTCTTGCTGTCTTTTATATTTCCATAGGTATACCTAGTCTCCCATAACCTAAAGAATGTCCATCTGTATATCCCCTATTTCCCCTCCTGCAGGAGATTCCTCAGGTTTTGTACTGGCAAATTACACTTTAGTTTTACTGTTTTGCCTTTTGGGCTTTCCACAACCCCAGGAGTATTCAAAAAGTGCCATGCACCAGTAAGTAGCCCTCTGTCAAACTCAGGGAATTCAGATTGTCCCTGACTTAGACAATATTACTGATCCAAGTTACCCCACCACAGCTCATAATGCAACATCACCAGTTCACTGTCGGCTTCCTCTTGCAGTTTGGGTTCACCATCAACCTCAAAAAGTCTTCCCTTCAGTCCACTCAGGACCTGGTGTTCCAGGACTGCAAGCTGGACACCAAGATGATGCAGGCCTACTTACCTCAAAAGAAGGTGTATAGCTTTACAGCTTACTTTTCACCACCTTTCCTCTCTCAACAAATGCTCAGCCAGGTAGCTCTTAAGAGCTCTGGGATTCATGGCAACAACCATCCTAATAATCCCTCTAGCCAGGTTACACACAAGAAAAATTCTTACCTGAAAAGAATATGGTCCCAGCGCTATCATCCTCTAGACCCAGAGATCCACCTCATAGCTTGTCCCAAGGATGAGTTCACACGGTTAATAGGCTAAAGGAAACTCAATCCAGAGTTCCCCTTCAGCCCACAAACTCCAACTCAGGAAATATACACAGATGCCTTGGATAAGGCCTGCTTGTTCTGAGCAGGTTCCCACAGAGTTCAGGGCAGGCAGCAACCCAGAGAAATAAGAGATCTTATCGTAGCACTCCTGCTTTTCTCACACAACTGGAACCCAGCTGTTTGTGAGTATTCACAGTCATGTGGTACATAAGCAGGGATGCACCTGAAGAATTGGTCAGTTAGGTAGACAAAAGTAAAACCTCTTCATGAAATAGGTATCCTCTTCTTTTAAAATCACTTTTTTTTTTTTAGAGAACTTAAACAACTTGGACTACTCAGGAACATTTGTTTCATGGGATGACACAGGAATAGCATGGGTATTTTTTACCCAAGAAAAAAGCTGAATTATCTGACAATTAGCAGTTGTTTTACTGGGCAAACTTCTTGAAATGATTCTTGTAAATCAGGAAAATATTTTTGGTAGGTATCTGGTGTAGTTGAGGGACAGTTTTGCAAATTGTTTTATGACTGGATGGGAAGATTTGTGCATCAGTCAGCCATTGTGCTGTACATTAGTGGCTGCTAGCAATATAGCAACAATGCATTCTCTTGTAGTGGAGTTTAGCAAGTCTGTGTGACTTTTTGAATTATGTAAGCAGAACAGCCCAGTTTTACAGTTTACAACACACTGTTCACTGGAAGTAGTCCAGTTTTTGAACAAAGAAATTGAGACTTTACACAGGTAGTTCAGGTACCAGAATTTACAAAAAAAAGAGCCAATGAATATTAGTTCGCATCCAAAGGGCTTAAAACAAAATGTAGTTAGCTAGATGATTAGGGTCTGTAGGCCAGCTTGTGAAGAAAGATTTTGAACAATAGATGAGATCATTAAAAAAAGTTTACACAGTGGTTAATATAAACTAAAAATCAAAGAAACTGTAGATCAAGTGAGAAATGGGGACAGGGAAATTCAAACTCATTTTTATTAAGGGATGAAGCTGAAAAGGAACCAACCTGTCAATTCTTAGTTACTGATGATTAAGAATAAGACAGATCCTTGGGGATGAGAACACACTTTAGTATGGTCTTAACAGCATTATAAGAAATTCTTGTTAAGACTATGCAAAGTAAATCCCTGGAGTTTTGGGTGAAATCCTTATTTTTATAACATCAGAGATGATAGCTTAAGTTTATTATAAATGCAATGAACATTGAATGAGAGAAAAGGTTAGACAAAAAAGGAAGGAAAAATATGCCTGTTTTTTGTGGCAGTTGCAGGTTCATTGCTAACGGCCTATATTGTGATGAACATTAAAAATGTAGGGCCGAACTTCCAAGATGACTGCACATTGAGTAACCGATTAATTCTAGCTCTCCCAGTGTGAAAACAGAAACTAAGCAGAGAAGGCAAATAGACTTTTGTGTTTATGGGCAAATTTTGTAACTGGCTAGTAAGTGTACTGCCTGGATGCCAGGAAAAAAGAAATACGGAGGACCTGGAAAAAAAATCAGCTGCAAAAGTTGAGTAAGAAACCCTGACTGGGGAAGGTTCTGCAGCTATAAAGCAAAAAAGCAATGCAACCTCCAGACATGACTTCCAGTAACATACAGGAAGATATAAGACAACTGCACACAGTCCTGGTTAAAATAAATGAAACACTGATGGAGTATATCAACACAGACAACAAAAGGCTGGAAAAAATGGAAGAAGCTTTAAACAGAAAATCAGATGAGGTGATAAAGCTGCAAATATCAGAGGCTGAAATGAAAAAAGGCTGGCTCAATATGAGACTGCTCAGGAAGAGATGTTTCAAAAAATAGAATTAGAGGACAGAGTACATAGTGAAATCCTGAGGTTTTCAGCTGCTGGAAGGAACAGACTGCGTTAATTTTTATGAAAGCATAAATAAGCAACAGGACTGGTATTCCACAGCAGGAAGAGTTATTTGAAAGGGCACATCACATGTATGCTCCAAACCTAGCCATGAAAAGCAACTTAGACCTTTAATAGTAAAGATGCAATCCTATCAGAAGAATGGGTTGATTTTGACAAAACTGTAGCAGAAGAACAAAGTACTAAAAGTGGGAGATGGCAGCATGCTTGTGGAAAATGATTATTCATTGTGCACCAGGCAGAAGAGGAGTAAATTTATTCCACTGTTCAGGAAATGTTGACATGCAGGTGTGAGATTCAAACTGCTGTATCTGGCTGTCTTCGAGGTATTCTTCCCTGGAGGGAACTAAATAATTTTTTGATGAAGAACATGCTAAAGAGGAAATACAAGTTTGTCCAACAAAAGCGAGCTGTGAAAGGAGATTTTGCTTCTAGTTCTGGTAATAAAGACCACAGAAAGACTGTACTTGTGAAACCTTTTCCAATGTTTCAAAGGAGACAATCTGATAAAGAGAAATTGGTTATGGTCTGGTGGAGAATGATTGGCTGGGGGGGGGAGAAAAGAGTAACCTGGCTAGGAAATAATGTCTGAAAGCTTTCAGGGGTTTTCCCAGCTGAGAGAGCTACAAAAATAAGACAAACCAGTTAGCACTTAGTTGAAGCACAGGCTTCACCATGTGTCTTAGAGTGGATAACTTTTCTTTTAGGTTAATTCAAGTCTGAGTATGGCTGTCAGTTTGGGACATTTGTTCCTATTAGAGTAAAACTTCAATATTTGAAGATGTACATAGTTTTATGTGATAGTATTAATTTAATAGGTTTTAGGGGGTATTGGGGGTTTGTTTTTTTTTGTTTGGCTTTCAATAAAACAAAAAGATTTGTAAGATGTAGCATAGGCTTAAATGAATATGACAAGAAACTGTATAAAAGTTCAACCAGCCAAACAGTGTATGTATGTAATGCAAAAACTGGAACTAAAGGTGTTCTATATAAAGGGTGGGAATAATAACTTTTTAATACAAGTATGCTTTCTATAATGTCCTTACATGTCAATGATCTCAGTAATAAATACAAAAAAGAAAGAGCAGTGAACTGTATTAAAACGTAGAGTGCAAATAGTTATGTTACAGGAAACACACTTGGAAAGAACTGAACATTGAATTTGATAAAGGTTTTTAAGATGGTTATTCAGTTGAATGCCCGGGACAAAGGAAAAGAGGAGTACATATATTAATTGCAAAAGGAGCTTCTATAGTGATATGTGGTCAAGAAAGATAAGCAGATTTGTAGTGCTAAGAGGCTACTAGCAAGGGAGGAGGATTACATTGGCATGTATTTATATTCCACCTAAAACTGCTATAATGGAGCTTGTCCATGTGTGGGCTAAACTCTTGGCTAGGCTTGTAAGGGCCTCAGGGCCAATAGCCTAGTAACTTCCTATGAAGAAAATTCTGGGAGAAGAAATCATTTTCAGCAAAGAATATTACTTTTAGGTGGGGACTGGAATTTGATTTGCAGCAGTGAAGATGTGTCTGGGGGGCCCAGAAGGGAAAGTATAACAAAGGAAGGTAGATTTTTTAAAACATTTATGAAAATACTTGGCATGGAAGATGTGAATTCAGTAATAAGAGGTTGGAGTGAATTTGCATATTATTCCCAAAGATGTAAACACTGGGCAAGGTTAGGCAGAATTTACATTTCACAGGAACATGTGCATTTAACTGAAGGTCTTGATATGCATCTAATAAATATTTCAGATAATGCGCTAGCTATAATAACAGAGCGTAATGAAATAAAAATGAGACACTAGTGCTTTCCCACCTATCTGTTGAAAGGAATTTAAGGAATGGGTAGTGGAGATTATTCAGGAGCTATTCGAGAAGATCAACAATTCTTCTGAAAATATAGCTAGGGAGGGGGTTAAAATTAAGATTTAGTTTAAAAATAGGGTGGAAATAAATGAATAAATGAAAGGGAGCCATAGTTAAGAAGTAACAAGAATTATTTAGAGGGGCTGACATGTTAAAGTATTACAGAATAGGGGAAATCTCAGAGAACAAGAGGATCAACTGCAGAATGTTAAGCATAAGATAAGGGATTATCTTGATACTATGCAAGAGTTTAGAAAGATTGCAGTTAAGCAACTGTTTTTTTGATAACACTAGAGCACAAAAACTTTTAGCACAATGACTTTGGCAGCAGAAAGTAGAAAGGGCTGTCACCAAGCTGAGGGAGCCTATAACAAGGAAGGTAACAAGAGATCTTGTAGAGGTATTAGAAATACTTCAGAAATTTTATGAAAGTGTGTATAAAGCAGAGAAATATAGAAATCAAGAAAAGATACAAATGGAAATGTTTATGGCAGAAATGAATATGCCAAGGTTAGAGATGGATGAGGCTCAATTACTAACGGTCAGGATAGATGGAGATGAGAAAAAATGTGATGTACATCTGCAGGAAAGTCATCAGGAATAGATGGTATTCCTGTGGAAGTTTGGAAGATAAGAGGGGAAAAACTGATAAGGATCTGGAAGGTTTTGTTTACCAGTATTTTAAGAGGAGCAGTACCAACATCCTGGAAGATAGCAGTGGTAGCTGTAATACCTAAAGAGGTAAAGATCCATCAGATCCAGCTTTATACAGACCCATTTCAATACTAAACCATGATTATAGAGTGTTCACTACTGCCTTTGTTTTATCTTTCCCCCCATCTCTCAGGGTTGGGAGGGTGGCCTGATGGTTAAGGTGTTTGCCTGACAAACACAAGGTGCAGGGTTTGAGTCTCACAAGGGATAATTGGCTAGGCTTAAAATGGCTCACAAGGGCAGTTAGCTTAGTACTAACCTAAGTAACCTAAGTATTTTCATGTATATAATGGCTAAAAGAATGGCAAAATTAATGCCAAAATTGATAGATATGGATCAGTGTGGATGTTCTTCGTTCCCCATTGCTGCAGTCCTTACTATTGGGTAGTCCGCTTATCCAGTCGGCCCGAATACCCCTGCCGGGCTGGCGGTCGGTCGGTCAGGCGCAGGTGCGCGTCAATGCGTCAGGGTACTATCTATGCATATCCTCAGTCTGGTCGATGCAGAAGCAGTTTTGCGAGTGCAGGTTGGCGTTCTGAAATATTTCGAGTTTCAGACCGAATCAGAGTTGATGTCAGAAAAAGTGAATAACTGTATTTCTTGTGGGAAACAGATACCTCATAGGGATTACCATACATTGTGTATACCTTGTTTAGGGCCTGAGCATTGTGCTAGGTTTAACAAACGCACTATTAAGAGGAGGTTAGACTGTGCCAGGTTAGTGTTTGGGAAGCGTTGCAATTATAAAATGCCGTCGGATGCTAGGACAAAACAGGGTTGATGAACCGGTTCTTTAGGAGGCTCAGTGGAGCCAGAGGTTTTGCCAGGAGTTTCTATGGAGTCTCAGGCAGAAACTTTACTGTTACAGGACGTACCCTCTCAGGAGGTAGGCCAGGCTGAGGGCTTCTCAGGTAACTGTTCTTCCCTCTCTTCCCAAAGTAGTTAGAGCCTCCTTCTGTTGCCAAAACTTCTTTTAGAGGTAGGCCAAGTTTAGCTTCAGTAGGGGCTTCTCCTAGCATTTCGGGTTCTGTACCTAAGAAACATATGCTTAAAATGGCAGAAGATTTGATTACTATGATTAGAGGTTCTATGGGCCCTCCTGATAAGAGGCCTAGGGTGGAACCAGAGTTTGACAGTTTTGAACAGGGTTCAGAGGCTTCTGAGTCTTCTGGAAGATTTGCAGGAGTATCCTCCTTATTCTGATTCTGATGTGGATGATGCCACTCCTTCGGCTTCTCCTCCTGAGGATTTCTCATTTTCAGAGACTCTGCATTCCATGAGGAGCACTTTAAATGGGAAGGCCAGGATTACTCTGATTCAGGAAAGGCTTAGGGAATTCTTGTTTTACCCCAGCATAGGCCCTTAGCTATACCTCCTGTGTTGAATGTGGTGGAAGATGTTTTGCAGAGGCTTCCTGAACCCTGACTCTTTGCCTCCTGCTCCTGTTAAACCTGATAGGTACTATAGGGTGCCAGCTCATAAGTATTTGTTTAAGAGTCCTAGGGCGGACCCAGAAACTGTTTCTCAGGGGCCTAAAGGTGTTAAAGCCTCTGTGGTTAAAAATCCTGTTCCCACTGACAAAGAGGCAAGGGCTTTGGATAGGTGGGGAAAGAAAGTGTATACTTCTTCCACTCTAGCCATGAGAGCGTTGAATTGTCAGTTTCACATGCTGAAATATCAAAATTATCTCCTTTCACAATTGAAATCTAAGGTGGATGCTTTGGCGGAAGGTATTGAGTGTAAAGAGTTGCTGGATTTGGTTTATGTGTCTGAACAAGTGGGCAAGCATTCTTTGCAATGTGGTTTTGATGCTGTGCAGGCCTCCTCGAGGGTGGCTGCCACTAGTTCTGTTCTTCGCAGGCATGCCTGGTTGAGGGATCAGAATTTGGCTGAGCATGTTAAGACAAGGATTTTGGATGCTCCTTTACAGTCTGATGTGTTGTTTGGTTCGCCTGTGGAAGCAGTTTTAAAGAAAATGGAGGACAAAGCTAAGTCTATGCAAACTGTTAAAGATTTTTGCAGTTTAGTAGAAATTGGCCTGCTAAGGGGTGGACATATCCTGCTTATGATTCCCAGTCTAGGGGTAGGTCTAGGCGTGGTAGGGGCAGAGCTCAAGGTTCTTTTAGGCCTAGAACAGGAGTTCTCCTGCTCAGACTTCTGGTGAGGGCAGGGGTCAGTCCAACAGACCCAATGACCTGCCTTTTCAGCTGCCAGTAGATTCTCGTCTAGCAGCTCCTTTGGGAGGAAGACTGTCTCTTTTCAAAGAAAATTGGGATTTAATTACTCAAGACAGATGGGTGTTGGACATCATTCACCACGGTTACAGGTTTTATTTCCATACAATGCCCCCTTTCAAAGGCATGCCAGACGTTCCTCCTCCACAAAGAAAAGAGGCTCACAAGCAAGTTTCTCAGTTGCTCCAGATGGGGGCCATTCAGCCAGTCCCTGTATCAGAAATTTTATTCTCGCCTGTTCCTAGTACCAAAGAAGGGAACACGTGGAGACCGATTTGATTTATCTCTCCTCAACACTTATCTGGACATTCCCAAGTTCAAGATGTTGGCGTTACAACACGTTACAACAGCTACCTCTGCTGGGCAAAGATCACTGGATGGTAACTTTAGATCTCAAGGAAGCTTACCTTCATGTGCCTATAAGGCTAAGTTGCTCGAGCTGGAGATTCTCATTATCAGTTCTCTGCATTGCCCTTTAGTATTCACAAAGGTTCTGGCTATTCAAATCTATCCTTACTTAGCTGATTCTGGCTCAAGCAAAAGAAGACCTTCTACAGCATCTGGAATATGTTATAGCAGTGCTAAGATGCCTAGGGTATTCTGTGAACGAAATAAAGTCCAGTCTAGTACCCTCTCAAGACATGTGCTTTCTGGGTGTGAGACTGAATACAGCAGCCCAGATGGCCTTTTTACCCCCGGACAAAAAAAAAGTCTATCACTTTACTTCCATCAACTATCTCATCAGTCCGTGCTGACTGCAAAGACAGTCCTTCAAGCATTAGGGTTCATGGCATCTTATTATTTGGCTTCTCCCAATGCCAAACTGCATATGAGGAAGTTACAATGGTATCTCAAAAATATGGACACACACAGCACTTTGGATTTGGACATTCATTCAATAATATAACCCCTTCCTTCAAAGAGAATTTTTGTGGTGGGCTCAGGAATGTCACCTAAACAACTCTCATTTTAACGACAGATGCCTCGGATATTGCTTGGGGAGCTCATCTAAATGGAAAGTGGATACAAGACAAGTGGCCTGCCAGACTACAGCATCTACATATCAACATGAAGGAGATGTTAGCAGTCCAGTTTGCATTACTGGCTTTCACAGGTGTTGATTCTAACAGACAACACAACTGTCATGTGGTACATCAACAAGCAAGGGGAACACATTCTTATCCTCTATACAGGCAAGCAATGATTTTATTGCAACTAACTCTTCAGGCAAGGTTTCTGCCAGGAGCACAGAACTCCTTAGCAGATGTGTTAAGCAGACAAATCATGGATCCCCACGGTGGAAACTGGATCTTCATGTATTTCAGAAATTGACAGTGTCATGGGGAACTCCAGACATAGATCTGTTCGCTTCTCCACTAAACCACCAGCTGCCAAAGTTTTGCACAAAGGGTTTCATCACACAGCTTGGAAAGTGGATGCTCTGTCTTTCAGTTGGAAAAACCTTCACCACCTCTGCCTCTTCTTCCAAAGGTACTGTTAAAGGTCAGACAAGACAGGCCAAGGATGATTTTGATAGCTCCAGATTGGCCAAGCCTCCATGGCCTTTACCTTTGATTCCACATCTGTTATCCCAGAAGGATGCTCAATGTCAAGCTTCACCCTCTTCATCTAACAGCCTGGCATATTCTGTGTTGAAACACAGCAGGTCTCAACTTTCTCAACAAGTTTTAAATGTGATTATGGAAGCTAGAAGACCTAGTACAAGGAAAGTGAAAATGGAAGAGATTTTTATTTTGGAGTAAAGCAAAGATTTGGGATTTTTGAGCCTAATTTGAGTGTGGCTCTGCAATATCTTACTGAGTTGCTGGACAAGGGTCTGTCCTTCTCTTCCATTAAGATTCATGCTGCAGCAATTTCAGCTCACTATGATTGTGACCCACCATTGCCTACTCCTGCTTGGGATCTCAATTTTAAATATTTGTCATGGAAGACTGCTTTTCTGTTGGCTATTACTTCTGCAAGAAGGGTGTCTGAGTTGCAGGCCCTTATGGCAGTTTTTCCATAAGGATCAAACCAAACTATTCATTTGCCTACTTTTATGCAGACCCCAAAATAAAGGGAAAAGATTTTGCATACTTTAGATGTACACAGGCAATTTAAGCAGGACTAAGGATTTTAGGCAGTCTCAGCAGTTGTTTGTTTCTTTTGCTTTGAGTTAAACAGACTATTTCTAGGTGGATTGGCTTTTGCATTGCATTTTGTTATTCCCATCATGGCAAGGAGATTCCAGCTGGGATTAGGCCTCATTCCACTAGGGCTACTGCCACTTCTGGTGGCAACCAAGGATATTTTGGAAGCAGCTACTTGGAGTTCAGTGCATACTTTCTCTAAGCATTATCACCTTCCTATCTACTCTAAGTCTAGGGCTGGAGGCATGTTGTCAGCTCCTGCTTCTTTATGATTTGCCAGCCTCCCTTACCTCTGCTTTGGGATTCTGACTGCAGCAATGGGAACATAGTACAGTTTACCATAAATGTAGATGTTCGAGGATCCCATTGCTGAGTCCAGTTTTCTCTCCCTTCCCTCCCTGTGTTTAGGGGGTGTGTGTAGGTGGGGTTACATACTATCGAGGATCCCATTGCTAATCAATTCTCCTCCTCCCCCTCTGTTGTGTTTGGTGGGGTGGTGGTGTAGGTATTTTGTATATATTCTTGTATATATTGTACATATTTTTGGTGCAGGTATTTTGGGCCTTGTCTTTTAGGGTCTTCTGACATCTGAAAGACTGAGGATATGGCGTCGGTCATGCGCATTACCTACCCTGGCCGTCAGTCTAATCTAATGCCGCCTGACCCAACGCCAGCCGCCTTTCTGGTACTGGGGGCCGACTGGATGGACACCAGGACTGTGGTAAGGAGGGCACCTCATCCTGAACATCTACATTTATGGTAGGTACAAAACTGTACTTTTTGTGGAGGAGAGGCAAACATTTGACAACACTAATAGAACATTGATAATCCAGAGAAGCAGTATGTAAGAAAATACCATTGTTGGTGGTGAGTCTTGATGCAGGGAAAGTATTTGATAGAATAAGGTGGGGCTTTATGAACAGAGTAATGGAAGCATTTGCATTTCCTGAAAAAAATTATAAGGTTGATTAGGAAGATATATGAGGGATCAGAAGTGAAAATTAGTGGGTGCGATCCTCTCTGATAATTTCTGCCTGAGCAGATGAACCAGGCAGGGGTGCCCTCTTTCTCTTTGTTATTTGCATTATATTTAGAACCACTGGCAGAAAAAATAAGGGAATCAGAAATTCAAGGATATAATTGGTATGGTAGTCAAGAAAAGCTGTCTTTATTAGTAGATATTATACCTGACAAAATCAGAAGAGACATTATCAGCATTGTGGAACATTTTGAGACAGTTTCAAATCTTTTTGGGATACAACATTAATGAAGATAAAACGAAGGCAGTAGTGGTAAAATTATGGACCCACACAGGAATTGGTTCACCAATATCCATTTATGGGGACATGATAAAATTAAGTATTTAGGAGCATGGATTAAAATGATTCTGGTGTGGCAGTCAAAGATATGTGGGAAGAGACTAAAACGATGATACAAAAACTGAGAAAATGGAAGCTGGGTTATATAGATATGGATAAGAAGATACAAGCAGTTAAAATGTTTTTAGTCCCTGTAGTCTTATACACAAGTGAGGCATATTTTTGAGTCAGAGTATAGGGAAAGAGAAAGAAATAGAGGAATCATAAATTAAAGACCAGCACTTGTAGAGTTTTTAGTAGAATCTAGAACAGAAGCTGCCATTAAAACAGGAATAATTAGTAGAGCATTTAAAATGTTGCATGATAACTATAAGAATCAGAGGAGGTTAGAAAGGATTGGGAAGAGAGATTGGATAAGCAATTCACAAAGAAACAATGGGAGGATATATGTATGTCTCCCAAATATGAAACAAAATCTAGAAGATTTAGGATTTTTGCTTGGAAATATTTACATAGTTACTTTTATACCCCAAGTAGACTCCAGAGAATTTTTCTTCAGGTAGAGAGAAAATGGAGGTGTGATGCGGAAGAAAGGGGTAATTGGGAATGTGTTTTCTGGGAGTGCGGTGAGTTGGTGGATTTTAAAGATTTCCTGCTGGATAAGAGATGCTGGGTGAGCATAAGAGAGAGGATTTTTGTGAGCTGGGATACAGGATGTAAATTGCTTAGACATATTAAGGCCTTGTTAAGTTTAATTCTGGTAGCTGCTAAAAAACTGTTGATAAAAAATAGAAATAAAAATCTAAACCAACTATACTTGAAGTAGGTAATATAGAACATTTTAATTGTAGTAAGAATATTGCTCCATGCATTTGCTGATGCTTTTTATGTTAGTAAAATGGGCAGGAAACCAGCAAAGGGTTCAAAACCATGTATTTTCAATAAAAGTAAAGATAATTACAATGCATTTTATAAACATTGCATATTAAGGAATTTTTGTTTTATGTTATGGAGAGAATGAGTTATTGCTTGATAGGGGGAACTTTTGTGGCACCTTGAGCCTCACAGATGAATACGATTAGCATCAAAATAGAACTGAAAATAGGAGAATCAAATAGCAATATTTTCACTAAGTGTGGTGGATATTCTGTGCTGTAGTCGTCAGCCCGTTAAACTTGCAAGTAAAATGTCTGGTATTCAGTTCCCAGTACTAATGTGAACATTTATTTTACAACTGTGTTTTTAATGTGTTAAACTATATGAAGTGGAGTGCTTTTATGAAGAAATAGTAGTTATTGATGCTAAGTGAACACACAATTGAAGAAATAGTAGTTATTGATGCTTAGTGAACATGCGATTGACAACCAGCTTTAAAGTTTGTTGTATTTTAAAAAAATTTATTAGTCTTACGAAGTCTATTGGGTGTGAAAGGATGAAAGCTCTTACTAATAAACTGAATTTTTTGGAGTAACCTGCTGGAGTGGATTGTTTAGTTTCTCACACACACACCAGATAGATAGATACATACATACATACATACATAGATATTGATATATCTATACGAGTCCCTATCAGTTGATCGAGTTTTCAGAAACTGGAAAATTGTATGGTCGAGACCATATGATCAAGTTTTTGAAAATTTGAAGCTTTTGAATGACGATTAGGGCACAGTTTGGATGGGGAAATTTACCTTTCCTCACTGTAGTGTGATTCCAGAGTTTATATATATATATATATATATATATATATATATATATATATATATATATATATATATATATAATTTGCAGGGGGTATGGGGGCAGTGGAGCTTGCCCCACTGCAAAAATGTGAAGGTAGATTTTTTGTGTTTTTCTTTTGTTTTGTTTTTGATGTTTGAGTTTTCAGAAACTCTAAATTCATACGGTTGAGAGCATATGATCAAGTTTCTGAAAACTCTAACATCTGACATAGACCCATGTGTGTGTGTGTATATATAATATATATATATATATATATATATATATGTGCATATATATATATATATATATATATATATATATATATATATATAATATGATTAGATTTCATTTCATCAAAGTACATTCCATTAGTTATGAAACCACTGACGATTGAAAACACAAGTCTCTGAATCATATTTCGTAGAGATTTTTGTATGCAGTTAATATACCTCCAAAAGCTGTTTTTTGCCCCCACCCCAGTACACTAACTTTAGAGTCGCATAACTATGGAGAAAAAAAAAAGAACTGATGCAAAAACACAGACTTCTAGACTTGGAGGTACAATATGACAATGGGCATAAATTTAGTACTACACTAATTTGTCTTTAATTTATATGATTAAAAACTACACCAGCAGTGATGTTCTTTAGCCTTGTACATTTTTCAATGAATTGTGATTCAAACAACTGAGCCTTCAGTGAAATGTGTATTCATTCATTTTGTTTGTAATCATTCATAATTTAGGGATATGCAATTCAGTTAAATGAAACATATATATATATGTATATATATATATATATATATATATATATATATATATATGCATTTTTTTCTACCTAAGTAGTGTGGGTAGTGCAGCATTGTCCATATTCAGGCTTGTGTTTTGGGCCTAGTTGTTTGTTAGTAGAGGCTGTGTGTCTGAGCACATGTTGCAGGCCATCGTAGTTTAGCCAAAGCCAGTACAGCATTTCAGTGAGAGTGAATTGTTTATGGTCATTGGCTGACTGGGGTTGCCTGGACTACAGCTTGGAGTGGGCACCTCATTGGTTCTTTCAAGCTTTTTTTTTTTTAAAGTTGTTTCAGGTTTCAACTTTGTTACTTAAGACGTTAACTTGGGAGTGTTTCTGCCATTTCACACTGAGCTACTCTGAGGAAGGAAGCTGATCTGTGATATATAACATTAAGTATCCTGTTTTCTTGCTTATTTTTACAAGTTATTTATAGCACTTTTATTGTCTGCATATACATTTCTAGCTAGTTTCACTGTGTGTGAGGTATTAACTAGAAATTTTCTACAATTGTTAAGCATCTGGTTGGGTTTGTTTGTTGTTTCCCACCCTATTGGTATCGTGTTCTTATACTTGGTGGCTTTGCAGTTGCCCACTCCTACTGTAAATTTGATCTGGGACACTCCTCCCAGTCTAGTGTCATTACCTCATTCTACCTAATCCAGGGAGAACATTTGAGAAGGCTAACCCACTTAGTTTCTGCTCCTTCTTTCCACATTACAAAAAAAAAAAAAAATTATCTGAAGTAGTTAACTTCATTTGGTCTACAACCTGTGGGTATCGGATCCGATTCGGATCTGAGCCAGCAGCTTTCCAAGCTTACAGATCCAAGCTCCAAGCTCCTCTCCCTTACCCATAATACCCCACTACCTCCTTGTAACCCCCAGATCTCATTTGCCGTGGCTTAAGATAGCTTCTCAGAACGAGCTCCGAGTTGGTTTGTGAGTAGTTTAATAATAGAATTCTTATTTTTCACTATATTTCCCTTTGTGTGTGTGTGAACCTCAGGTAGTTTATCATAGTGGTTCCTGTTTCTTTAGCTGTAGTTTATTTAATTGTTTAGTCAGCTAGTTCCCCTCCCCACTAGAGTGTGTGAAGGCGTGTGCTGCTTCCTTTTTCCTTTACAATGGCTAAAGGCCCTAAGGCCATTTTTTCTAAATGCACCGAGTGTGGTCATAAGCTGTCCCCAGCAGATGGCCACACTCTGTGTGTGTGTTATGCCTGGGTGTGGAACACCTTTCCACAGACTGCACTATTTGTGCAGCCTTTAATCCTAGAGCATTAAAAGACAGAAAGGCCAAGCTGATTTTGGCGGGCCTTCTGCCACCAGAATCTTCTTCGGCTTCTGCTGTGGTGCCAGCCATTACCACGACTGTCCCACCTGCCACTCCCGATCCCCTGGCCGGGACTCACCCTCCCTCTTTGGCCCAGGAGGAAAGGGAGGGCAGAAAAAAGGATGAGAGAGAAGGAGAGAAACACCGGCGCCATAAAAGGCAGCCGGAGTCCACTCCCTCGGCTCCGCCACCTAAAGTTGCTGCTTCTCCCTTGAAGGCCTCCGAGTCTACCCCCTCTCAACTCCGCTCCCCTCGTTTCTCCCCGGAGCTGGAGGAGGAGACTCGGTCACCTTCTAGGTCATCAAGGTGACCTTCCCGGCCACCTTCGGTGGCCTCTAGTAGGTCTACTAGGAGTTTGTTGGACGCAGATATGGATCGGATGATGCGTCAATTTTTGCAGGCTCAAATGCAGTTGGGAGTGCTCGTGCCTCCCCTCCCTCTGGGGGGGAGCTCGACCCCCTCTTTTGCCCCTATTGCTCCTTCTCCGACCCGCTTTTGGTTCTCGGAGCTGTCGGATCTGGTTAGCTTCGGAGCCGGGGTGGGGCCGGCACCTACAGCGTTTACATCTTTGGCGCCGACCATGCCCTCTGGTATATCGGATCCAGGATTCTTGTCGGATCCGAGCTGTCGGAGCCGTGGGGCGGGTGTCGGATCCGGAGGGGCTAGTGGAACTTCTGCTCCATCCAGGTTGGGTCACACTACCCTTTCGGATCCGATCGGGTCACCTTCGGCACCGATCCATACGTCGGAGCCGAGGGAACTGCTCGCAGTTCCAAGGGAGAGCAGTTCACCGTTGGCATTCGATGTAGTGGAGAGGGTCCTCTCGAGGGACTCGAGACCCCCTGGTTCTTGTTCCGGACCAGCCCATCGCTCCCATGCAGTTGAGCCTATCCTCCATCATCTGACCCCAGGGACAGCCTGCGCTTACGTCCCAGATGGTTCCCTTGGAGGAACAGGACATTGCTGGTGAGGCCTCTTTGGACAGCCCCCCCCCCGAGGAGGTGCCTCACAAGTGGAAGTGCAAGAGGAGGCACTTGGACTCACCTGAGTCCCTCACGGAGGATACGGATCTGGAGGAAGGGGAAGGTTCCCCAAGATCACCCCCGAAGATATCATGGAAATGTTTTGCATCAGGGGGAGGGTGGTCCACCCAAAAGCCATCCTCAGATGAGTCCGTGTTTCTGGAGGCGTTTGACGCAGGCCCATCTACCTCTTGGGTGCCCCCCCCCCCGCCGACCCCCTGGTAGATCTTATTACTACCAGGGCATGGAAGGAGTCGGACACTGTGGATCCCTAAACATCCTGACAAAATACTCAGCCCCCCCTCGGACAAGACATGTTGGGGTAAGGGTCCCCCTGTGGATGATATGGTGGTGGCGGCGGCCACCAAGAAGGAACAAGCACAGGAGAGTTCCTCGGTGCATCCTCCAGATAAGGATTCTCGGATGATGGACCGTTTGGGAAAGCAGATGATCTCTTCAGCGACCTTCTCGGTAAGGTCTCTGAATTACATGGCACATGTTATTCGACTCCAGTGGGACCTGATTAAGGAGTACGCTGGATCACCCCCAGAGTCCATGTCTGCCGAGGACAAGTGTACATTCTCGTCCCGAATGGCCACTCTCAAGTCGATCCCAAACACATCCATGCGGCTCCTCTCCCATGCCACAGAGGGAGTGGCTTGGGCTAGCGGAACGGGCGTCGTCGTACGAAGACAGGCCTGGCTCCATCTTTGCGGAACCCTTTAAGGCGTCCTTCGCAAACGCCTCTTATGACGGTTCAACGCTCTTTGGCAAGACCATCCGCAACATGCTTCTCCAGAGCAAGAAAGATGGGAAGACGTTGTCTGCCGTCGGGATCCGCTTCTCTGCTCCCCAGAGGTCCTATTCCAGGAACCAAAAGGGACAGAAGAAGATGTGGTTCTGGAAGACTCAACAACCCTGTTTGGCTCCGGAGACGTCATCCTTCAGAGGCAGAGGAGGACAAGGTGGACGCCGGCCCAGAGGCAGAGAGGGCCCAAAGAACTTTGGGTCGAGATAACCTTTCTCGGACTGACCCACGCAGCAACCCTGAGGGGTTGCCCGACTGCTCTTCTCTGGAGGCAGTCGGGTGGGCGCTTCTCGGAACACCTAGCCAAATGGGAGTCCATCACCGCAGATAGCTGGGTGCTCCGAATTGTATCCAGAGGATATTCAATCCCCTTCTTAACCTACCCTCCTCGATCAAGAGGAATCCCCGATGTCCCACCCAGTCAGAGGGATGCAGCAGCTATAGAAATTCAAGGGCTGCTAAGAAAAAGAGCAATCCAGCCCATCCCCCCAGAGCAGTCCGGATTAGGGTTTTACTCCAGGTTCTTTTTGGTGCCAAAAAAGACGGGGGACCTAAGACCCATACTCGACCTATCAACACTGAACCTGTCAGTACCCAAAGAGAAATTCCGGATAGTCACTATTCAATCCATTCTCCCACTGTTACAGGAGAACGACTGGATGTGCTCAATAGACCTCCAAGACACGTACTACCACATTCTTATGGACAGACGATCCAGGAGGTTTCTCCGCTTTCGGCTAGGAACCAGTCATTACTAGTTCAGGGTCCTACCCTTTGGTCTCACCACAGCCCCCAGGGTGTTTACCAAGGTCATGGCAGTAGTAGCGGCCCACCTGAGACTTCAGGGCATACAGGTCTTTCCGTACCTGGACGACTGGCTCCTTACCGCCCCCACCAGGCATCAACTTTGCTCAAACAGAGATTACCTGTTACAACTAGCTTACCAACTAGGGATCTCAATCAACCTCAGGAAATCATCTCTGCAATCCACTCAAATCTTGGATTTCATAGGGGCCAGGATAGACACGACACAATCCAGAATTTTCTTGACATCCGACAGGCTACGCAATCTTTGCCTCCAAATCTTGGACCTCTTACAGTCTCCTGCGCCACCCACCGTATTGGTCCTGAGGGCCCTGGGATCCATGGTGGCTGCCATCACTCTATCCCCGTTCGCCCGTCTGAAAATGACTGCTTGCCTTTCCTGTAAGTCATCTAGTCCAGATACATATTTGCTGTATCCAGGACTGTTTGTAAGCTTCTGAGCCCCCAAGCCTTTCTGTGTTGGAGGGACGCCTTCTAGCTTAATTTTTGTTTATTAGAACTAGACAGTTTTCTAGTTTCAGCACTCAAATCTGTTTCTTTGAGCTTAGCACTTGTTCAGAACTCATTGTAAGCACTAAATAAGCTACAAATTACTACAGCACTCAACTTTCCTCACTTGTCTAGAGGAAAACAGTTTTTAGTACTTAATAAGCACCTATCCAGGCATGTCTAAGGGTCAGCTCCCGGTGTTTTCTCCTGCCTACCTGATGAATCTGGGCATCTTGGGGCAATGCAGCAATTGCCTCATGTACACAGACAACCCTCTCCTCCTACTGCCCAAAACTGCAATCTGTGAGAGATGCACGTATATAGCCAAACTTGAAGCAAAGCTCTCTTCACCCAAGACTGGACTAGACATTCAAGAGGAGAAGGTAAACACTTGCACCACACCACACTCATTACATAGTCCCTCAAAACCTACACCACCAAAACACACACACAGAAACACAAAACACACACCTACATTCACGGAGGCTCTCAATAAAAATCTACCCAAGCAACAGGGACCTCCAAAGCAGAAACGCAAGCAACCTCCACCCCCCAACACAACCCAAATGACACACAGCCCACAAACTCAGTGTTCTACCCAACCACAGGCCATAAGGCATAACAACATACCCAACACTCTAGTCATAGGTGACTCTATAGTCAGGCACACTGATGTTCCACTTACCAGGCTAAACAAGGAGAAAGTTATTGTCAGCTGCCTGTCAGGTGCCAGGGTCCACCACATAATGCATGCACTCAGGTCACTCCACAATAAGAACAAATATGACTCTGTCATTGTCCATGTTGGTGTGAATGACCTGAGACGTACCTCCCTGGACTATATGAAAAGAGACATGGAGGAGCTGTCAGATCTTGTAGCCCAGGCAGGTATAACCCTAGCCCTGAGTAGCATCCTGCCATCACCCAGAATGATACCACAGTACAAGGACAAAATGATTGACTTCAACAATTGGCTAAGCTTCTGGTGTCATTCTAAGGGGATCTAGTATCTGTCTGCCTGGAATGACATGATCGACAAACCACAATGCTTTGCCAAAGATGGCCTGCACCTGTCGCCCTTGGGATTCCGGATACTGGCTATGGCTCTTGCCACCCCTATAGTGCCTTTTTAGGCAAGGTTCAAATGACAAATTCACCACCGTAACAGGTGCAAGCAGGCAAAATCTGAGGGTAATGCTACTTAATGCTAGAAGTCTAAACCTCAAAATGCACTCACTTGAGGCACTCCTTAAAATGGAGAACATTGACATCTGTGCAGTGACAGAGACCTGGTTCAAGGCTCCACAGAGCACCCCTGCATTACCAGGCTATAATTCATACCACACCTTTCGGCCACCTAACCTGGACCGAAACACTAAAGGCGGAGGCATGTCCATATTCATTAAGGATATCCACACCTCCAGGCTAGTTGCTCAGCATAATGCAGCCAAGATTATCCAAGTGCAACTAACTCTGGGCAAGACCGCATTCCAAATTGTAGCTTGCTACAGATCCCCCACCATGCCTCAGGATCCCCACTCCTCATTTCCTGATACACTGGAAAATATTAGGGTGCAACCTAACACCCTAATAATGGGCGATTTCAAGTATCCCACCATTAACTGGGAAAACTCATATCAAATCTTGTGCTCAACGTTTTCTGGAATTCATAAATTCCAACACCTTGGATCAATTTATCCACACCCCCACCAGGGGCAGCAATATCCTAGACCTGGTCATTACCAACATGGGCAACCGGTGTTCCACACCAGAGGTCAGTTCCTCATTGGTCAGATCTGACCACAAGCTAATCACCCTAGACATCCACATCCCACCCCTAGCCCCCATTAGGGAAACCACTGTAAAAAATTTCTCCAAAGCCAACTTCACGCTTCTTAAGACAGAAGTGGCAAACTTCACGACACCCATGCTGACAGAGAATAGAGGTACGACTGCTGAATCCTATACAAATGCACTTTATAAGCACTTACACAAGTGCATGGATCGTGCAATCCCTAACAGAACCAAGATGCTATCCTCCAGGAAAAAGGAAGCCAATCTGGTGGTCCCCTGCCATAAACAAACTCTACAACAGAAGAAAGAAACTGTTGCAAAAAAGAGTAGAATCCCATGATTGGAGGAACTCCGTGGTCAGCCTCAGTAAGAAGCTGAGATCCCTCATAAAATCCTCCAAAGCTACTTACGAAAACAAAATTGCCACTGATTCTAAAGACAACCACAAAGCATTCTGTAGCTATGTCAAGAATCTCAATGGCAACACTCAGATCTGCTCTGAATTGCAGCACAATGGCACTAAATATACAGAACCAACTGATATTGCCAACATCCTGGCAGATAGGTTCAGTGCTAACTTTACCCCTGTCTCACCCCCTAAAAGGCCCATCTCCATACCGGAAGAATGCAAAGTTCCTGTAATCCTGGCTGCACAGGTAAAAAATGCACTCTCCAAAGCCAAGAACACAGCATCCATGGGACCTGACAACATCCCAGGCTGCGTTCTACACGAACTACAGAACAAACTGGCACCCCACCTAAGTACCATGTTCAATCATAGCCTCACCTCAGGCTTTGTAATCACTGAATGGTGCACAGCAATGGTTATCCCACTCCACAAAGGGGGATCCACCACAGACCCTGGGAACTACCATCAGCCTGATGAGTCTGGTCTGCAAAGTTATGGAACGTATCATCATGGAACTTATAAACAATGACATTGGTAATCTCCAGACAATGGACCCTACCCAGTTTGGGTTTGTAAAAGGCAGATCATGTCTCCTAAACCTGATAGACTTCTTTGAAGCGGTCATCAAAGCCGTAGATGAGGGTAAGGTTGTTCACACAGCCTATCTACATCTCGTCAAGGCTTTCGACACCATCCCTCACTCTGGAATTTTAGATAAACTCACTAAACTAGGTATAAATCCCTATGTCACAAGATGGGTTTCTAACTGGCTCACTGACAGAACTCACACTGGGAAAGCAGCAGACTCTAAATCCAACTTCAGACCAGTGACAAGTGGAGTACCACAGGGTTCAGTCATGGGTCCTCTCCTGTTTGGTATCTACTTCTCTGAAGTACAGGCTAACACAGAAGGTCTTTGGCTAACAAAGTTCACAGATGACTGCAAACTAGGAGCCATAATCAAAATGCCTAATGATGTGGACATCCTACAAAAGGGCCTCACTGAGACAGATGCCTAGTGTCAAAGCCATGGCCTTAAGCTCAGTGCCAAAAAGTACATTGTCATCCTTTTTGGTAAAAATTCTGTACCCATGAACTACCACATAGGCGATAGTCTACTTAACACCGAAAGTGTGATAAGAGACCTTGGGACTCAGGTGGACAGTAGTCTTTCCTTTGATAATCACATCGCCACAGTAGTCAGGAAATCCTTCTACATGGCACACCTGATCACAAACGGTTTCTCATCCAGGAAAAAAGAGGTCATTGTTCCCCTCTACTCATCACTTATTAGACCCATTATAGAGTACAGTGCCCCTTTTGGTATGTACCTCACAAGACATCTACAACAAATGGAAAGGCCGCAGAAGTACCTCACAAAGAGGATTACTGGCCTCAAACAGATGCCCTATGTAGACCATCTCAAAAAACTCCAGCTTTACTCTGTCGCATATTGCCTACTCAGAGATGATCTCTGCCTAACATACAAAGCTATGTCAAACCCAGAGCTGTTGAACATGCTCCATTTGAAGAAATCCTAATCCCTCTGAGCTACACGCTCTAGGGACCTAAACCTTGTCATCACAATAAACAGAACATGCTGGAGGGATAAATTCCTGTCCCAGAGACTTCCCATACTCTGGAACAGACTACCTATCTATATCAAACAAAGCTCCTTATTAGCACTCTTCAAGAAAAATCTTGATGATTGGATGGGAGATAGGAAATTCACCCCGGGGATCACTTCTGTAGCTCTGCTTGACAGGGGCACAGGAAAATAATTTTCTTGGGTGGCAAAACTCAGGGTACCATTTGGCTAGGCTTATATAGGCCCTAGGGCCCATAGCCTAGTACCTACCTATATGTACATACACACACACACACACACACACACACACACACACATATATATATATATATATATATATATATATATATATATATATATATATACACACACATAATCTGAAGTTCTGGGGGCATGCAGTGTGCTGATCAGAGGATGTATTTTCACTTTCTCAAGAGTGGCGTGATCCCCTGGTTTACACTGGAGAAATTGCTCTATCCTGTTTGGCCCTGACTGCATGTAAACTCCACCTTCCCCTAGGAGAGGTGAATGGGCCACACCCCATTCAATTTGATCCCTCCCATCTCCCACCTGACTTCTCCAGTGCTGGGACTGCTAATCAAACTCTAGGTGCCTGGTTTGCAGTCAAAGCTTGATCAATCTGTGTCACAGAGCTAGGTAGCCCCTCATGAATGAATTCTCTCTACTTAATAATTTTTGCTTGTTAGTTCTTCCTTGAATTCCTCTCATTTCAATAAATATGTTGGGGAAACGCCAATGTCTTTTTATTTTATTTCTTGTTTATTTTAGCTGTTATAGGTGGATGGTCAGATATATTTATTGGATGAGTTTCAAAGCTTTCAACCAAGTATGCAAGTTCTTGTGATGCATGCTTTCTGTCGATCCTAGTCCATTTTCTATATCTTTAAAAAAAATCATTATTGAATTATCAGTTTTGACATAGGTAAACTTACATTTATATAAAAGTAATCAAACCATATTAACAAGTTCCCTTTACAAACATTATACATTACATATATTGTTGATATATCCCATATTTTAAGGAATGGTACATTATTCAGTTCCTGCCTTCTCTCAAATCTCTTTTCTCTTGCAAAATATTTTTCTGCATGTTTTGTTCCCACAATTTCTGTTTTTATCTATTTCTCCTCCAAAACATTTTTCTGCATGTTTTATTCCCACAGTTTCTAGTTTTTTCTATGTAATTTACTCCTACCCTTTTCTAAAGATCCTGCTTCTTGTTCTTTTATCTGTATTACAGTATTCACCATTTCAAGTATAGTTGGTTTAGATTTTTATTTCCCTTTTCCAGTAACTTCTTTTTTGTCAGCCACAAGAATTAAACTTGACAAGGTCTTGCTTTGTCTAGGCAATTTAGGCCCTGTATCCCAGCTCAGAAAAATCATTTCCTTAGTTATACTCATTTGCTCACCCAATATTCTTGGCAGAGTGCTCTGTATGGCATTTTTACAGTCTTCCAATTCGTATATTCCCAAAACATTCAGTGGATATAAAAAGTGTGCGCACACCTGTTAAAATGCCAGGTTTTTGTGATATTAAAAAATGAGACAAATAAATAATTTCAAAACCTTTCCCACCTTTAATGTGACATATAATCTGTACAATTCAATTGAAAAACAAATATGTTAGGAGAAGAGATATAAAAAAATAAAAAATGTACAATAAGCTGGTTGCATAAGTGTGCACACCATTAAACTAATACTTTGTTGAAGCACCTTTTGATTTAATTACAACATTCAGTCTTCTTGGGTACACACCTGCCATCAATTAGAGACTCTGAGTAAGCCTAAATATAGTGCAGCTGTCCTAGTAGGATTTTCCTGACATGTAATCAGTTGCCTGCTACAGCAAAAGCCATGGTTCACAGAAAGCTTACAAAACATCAAAGGGATCTCATTGTTGAAATGTATCAGTCAGGAGACTTTGTAATATCACAAAGATGGAATGTAGAAAAGAAAATTAGTGAAGTAGAAATTAAAAAAATAGAAGTTGAAGTTGTAGAGTGCCTGCAAAGTGAAGGATTTAGTGTAGAAGGTCTAACATAGGTTACATCACAGCAGGATGGAGTGAGTCCCCAAAGTAGGGAGAAACAGGAAGATCAGGAAACGTCTGAAGAAATATGGACATGGGAAAGAAAAAGTAATTTAATATGGTGTAATATTTATGCAAAGGAGAAAGCAAAACTGCCAGTACCAAAAGAGCAGCACCAAAGATATCTGAAGAGAAATACAGGCAAAGGAATCCAGACATGGAAAACTTTACAATACAAAAAATAAGGCAAAGAGGAAAAGAAGATAAGTAATGGAGAAGTTATAAACTGAGGTTATGAAGAACCTGCAAAGTAAAGGATTCAGTGTACAAAATCTAATTCAGAAAAATTCAGGTGCCATATGAAGATAATTTGGAGCCTTCCACAGGAAACCTGTATAAACATTCACTTGAAGCTAGACTGTAAGGGAAGGAACAGGAAACTCTGCTGCAGTTAATGTTCAGGAGGCCAGTGACTTCCAATATGACAGAGCAATAGATGGCACAGGATGAAATTGAAGGGAATGTGCCACAGGAACATGTTATAGAACTTTCTATAGAATGCCCACAGGAAATGGAAAACAAGGGATGTGCCCTCAGTTTGGAAGAAAATGAACTAAGAGAAGAGTTGCTTGATTTAATAGACATGGATAGATATATTAAGATCAATGAGAGAAATAAACTGCAGAAGGTCAATAAAACCCCAAAACATAGATGTCTGATAAAAAAATGATCACAGTAATTAGGACTGTCCATAGCGATTTATGTGATATAACAGAAGTAAACAATATATTACTGTGCTGCTAAATTAATAACTGATAATGTTTTACCATAAGAACACATGGTAGCAAGGGAAAGGAAGGGTGGAAATTGAATAACATCATGGCAATATCATACAGAGCAAACTATAAAGCAGCTAAGACAAGGTGTCACTGTTAGAAGACTATAGAAGAGGGAACAGATCAACAAAATTACTAAGAAAGATAGATGTAATAAAAGTAATGCACAGTATTAGAAGAGACCAGGGTCTATCATGCACTATCGCAAATAAACTAAAAATTTCAGCACAGGCAGAAAAAAGTAGAAGATACAAAAATAAATATAAAGGAAAAATACAAAATAAGCAATTTATTGATGACCCCAAAATGTTTTATAGACAATTGGGAAATAAGGTAAAAGGAATTGAAAGACTGCCAAGAAAAGAGAAAGTAGATACATTTTGGAGAAATATCTATGAAGATCCTGTGGAACATAACAAAGATGCAAAATGGATAGAAGAAGTAAAAGAATAAGAGAGTTAAAGGTACAAGATGTCAAATGGGATGAAGTAACAGACAGAGAGATTGAAACAAAGTTAAGGAAAGCCTCTAATTGGAAAACCCCAGGTCCAGACGCAGTACCTAACCTTCGGCTGAAAGTATTAACATCTTTACATGAAGATTTAGTCAGGAGTAAGAACTATTTATATGTACACCCCAAACAGACACTAACCTGATTAACAACAGGAAAAACAATGCTCCTACTTTGAGTGAACCTGCAAGCTACCCTAAAAATTATAGACCAATAACTTGCCTTCTGATGATGTGTAAACTACACACGGGAACTGATGCCGACAGAGTTTATAGTCATTTAGAAGAAAACTCAATTATGGCAGTAGAACAAAAGGGCAATAAAAGAAAGTCATATGGAGCAAAGGATTATTTGTTAAATAAAGTCATAGTTGAGAACTGTAAAAAGGGGAGGAATCTAAGTATGGCATGGATTGACTACAAAAAAGCATTTGATAGTATCCCACATTCATGGATAAAATAGTGATTAAAAATGTATAAGATACACCCTATACTGATTGACTACATTACAGTGACCATGAAACATAAAGATTCAAAGGGGGATATTCCAGGGTGACTCTGTCACTGTTGCTATGCTGCCTTGCCATTAACCCATCAAGCTGTTTACTTAAAGGCTTAGGTCACGGCTACAATTTGGCTCCTAAAAACAATGAACTGTAAAGACTTCTCATCTTCTCTTTGTCGATGATTTAAAACTGTATAGCTCATCAGATGAGGAATTGAAAGCATAGCTACAGGTTGTCAAAACTTTTTCAGATGATATAAGAATGTCATTTGGTCTTGATAAGTGTGCAAAAGCAACCTTTAAAGCAGGAAAACTGCAGCACCAGGAAAACTTCAGTTTGGGACAAGAATGTGATATAAAAGAACCTTGAGCAAGAAGGAGTGCATAAATATTTGGGTACCGATGAAGGATCAACAATAAAACATGAACAAATTCAAATAAAACTTAGTAAGGTATACTTTAGAAGACTTAAATTCTGAAAACAGTGTTGACGTCTAGGAACAAAATCCAAGCTATAAACCAATTTCTCTTCTTGTCCTAACTTAGTTTTGGAGTGATTGACTGGCCCTAAAATGTGTTGGATAGATTGTATAGGAAAACAAGAAGGATGCTTTATGCTCACCAAATGATTTATAAAAATCAGTATATACCAAGATTATATATTCTCCATTCTGAAGGAGGGGTGGGCCTCGTTGAAAATGATTACATGTATAGATCTGCAATTGTGGAACTCCACACATCTGCTGACCTCACAGGACCCAAATGTAGTGAAAGTCTTGAAACATGAAGAGAATAAATCTAAGATGACTTCTCAGCTTAATTTAGCAGAAACATAGCATCAAGCAGGAATGGAAATGAAACCAGAAGTGGATAAAAATCGGGCAGCAACTGAATATGCCAAAAAACAAAAGAAAGAACATAAGGTGAAGGACCAGATGAGAAGGCACGAAATGTGGGAAAAGCATAAGTATAGTTGCAAGTATAGAAAACTTCTGGAAGAACCTCGTGTTAGTCAGGAATGATTAAGGAGAGGCAAATTCAAACCAAGAGATGAAATGTTAATATTGGCAGCTCAAGACAGTGGGCTATATACATGTTGGTTTACAAAGTCCATTGAACATGTTGGAGAAACAGACAAATGTAGATTTTGTAAAACTAAATTGGAAACAGATGCACACCTTGTTGCTGGTTGTAACATACTAATAGCAGAAGGACTGTATGCTGAAAGCATAATAATGTGGCAAGATTCTTGCACTGGGGATTGTGAACATTATGGTATCAAAGTGGCTGAAAAACACTGAACATGAGCCACAAAGAATAATAGAAAATGATGGTTTATATCACATGGGATCACCCATTACCAACAGTTCAAAAGATAGATGCCAGTAAACCAGATACAGTGGTCCAAGAAAAGAAGACAAAAGTAGCATTGATCATTGAAATTGCCACACACAGTGATTACAGTGTCTTGCATACAGAGAGACACAAAGTCATAAAATATCAGGATCTCCAGGCAGAAATGAGAGCAATGTGGAAGAAAGATACCCAGACAGTTCCAATAGTAGTAGGAGCAACAAGTCTTATAAAAAGGAATCTACAATCGTACTTAGATATGTTACCAATCCATGTAATGCTGTATGAACTGCAGAAGGAGTCATTACTGGGCACATTGCAGGTGCTGCGAATAGCACTTTTATTTTATTTTACATTTGTTTACTGGGAAAGTCCGACTGGACACAGGTCCATTTTCAGAGGAGGTCCGGGGAGAAAAGCTCCAAATACAAGTACAATACAATAGAATAGAGACAATTAGTCAATATACAAGAAAAACAATGTCATACATAGTAATAATACATTTGAGCATAGATAAGAGATTAACAGTATCTAAATATTTGGTAGAAAGCCATATCACTTGATATATGAATACATGAGAGTTGAGTTACTTTATTATCATTAACATATGTGATGTGGGGAACCACCATTTGATCCTTAGCAGAATCCTAGTAACAGTGCAGTGGGATGGCTTAACCTGGGGAGTGACATGAACAATGCCAGTTATTTAAGTAGTGAGTTTTGAGAAGGTTTTTAAATTGGGAAGTAGAGGAGGTGGCAGTTAAGTGGCCTGGTAGTGAATTCCAGGTTCTGGCAATGGAGCAGGCATAGTGGGATTTACCAACATCATTTTTATATTTGATTACCTTTATGTGGTTCTGATAACTAGATCTTAATGTTCTAGTGGTAGTATAGGGGAGAATTAGATTATGAAGAGCTGAGGTTTTGTCAGGAAGGTAGTAGAGTTTATGAGTTATTGAGAGTTAGTTGAGTAGGAGTAGTTGAGGTAACTCAAGCCAATTTAGTTGTTTGAGGGCTAGACAGTGATGTGATCTATGAGATGCATCAGTAGCAAATTTGGCAATCTTGTAACAGGATTCCATTTTGCTTAGTTCAGTGTGGCTAAGGTTAGTTAAGCTGGGGGAGGCATAAAGGAGAATGGATAAGAGATGTGTCCTTGCTAAGGTGGCCTTGTTAGGATTATTGATAATTTCATGAACTTTAATTGTACTTTGACTTAGGAATGGGGTCCATACCCATCATGGTATTAGAAACCCAGACTATTTGGAGAAATTAAAAAAGCTTGAAAGGTATCAGTCAGGAGAAGGGTACAAAAAAATTTCCACAGCATTGGCTATACCATGGAACACTGAAGATAGTCATCAAAAAGTGGAGAAAATATGGGACAACAGTGACGTTGCAAAGAATTGGATGTCCCTCCAAAATTGATGAAAAAACCAGATGAAAACTGGTCAGGGATGCTGCCAAGAACTGCAGGAATTTCTGGGAAGTACCAGCTGTGTACTACATGTGACAACAATCTCCCATTTTCTCCATGTGTCTGGACTGTGGGGTAAGGTTGCAAGATGGAAACCTTTTCTTACACAGAAAAACATCCATGCCTGGCTAAATTTGCAAAACAATACATCAAGTCTCCCAAAAGCATGTGGGAAAATGTGTTATGGTCTGATGAGACCAAGGCTGAACTTTTTGGCCACAATTCCAAAAGGTACGTTTGGTGCAAAAATACTTCGCATCACCAAAAGAACACCATCCCACAATGAAGCATGCTGGTAGCAGTATCATGCTTTGGGGTTGTTTTTCTTCAGCTGGAACTGGGGTTTTAGTTAAAGTGGAAAGAATTATGAACAGTTCCAAATACCAATCACTTTTGGCCCAAAACCTTCAGGCATCTGCTTGAAAGCTGAAGATGAAGAGGAATTTCACCTTTCAACAAGATAATGACCCCAAGCATACATCCAAATCAACAAAAGAATGGCTTCACTGGAAGAAAATTAAAGTTTTGGAATGGCCCAGCTAGATCCCAGACCTAAATCCAATAGAAAATCTGTGGGGTGACCTGAAGAGAGCTGTGCACAAGAGATGCCCTCGCAATCTGACAGATTTGGAGCACTTTTGCAAAGAAGAGTGGGCAAATATTGCCAAGTCAAGATGTGCCATGCTGATAGACTCCTACCCAAGAAGACTGCTGTAATTAAATCAAAAGGTGCTTCAACAAGGTATTAGTTTAAGGGTGTGCATACTTATGCAACCAGCTTATTGTACTTTTTTTATTTTTTATATTTTTTTCCCTAACGGATTTGCTTGTTTTTCAATTGAATTGTACAGGTTATAGGTCCCATTTAAGGTGGGAAAAGTTTTGAAATGATTTATTGCGGTCTCATTTTTTATATCACAAAAACTTGGTATTTTAGCGTGGGTGTGTACACTTTTTATATCCACTGTATGTTCCCAGTTACCTCTTTCTTCCCTATCACACATCCAACATTTGCCATTTACCCAAGGAAAAATTCTTCACAGTCTGCTTGGGCTACAAAAGTATCTATACAAACATTTTTAGGAAAAATCCTAAATCCTCTAGACTTTGTGGTATATTTGGAGCCATATGTATGTCTTCCCATTGCTTCTTTATGAATTGTGTATTTAATCTCTCTTCAGCCTTTTCTGATTGATTCTTATACTTATTGTGCAATATTTTATATGCCCTACTAATTGTCCTTTTTTAACAGCAGCTTCTCTTCTAGGTTCAGTTAAACACTCATTCAGTGCAGGTCTTTCATTTAGGATTTTCCTATCCCTTTCCTCTTTGTGTATACTCATATGAATCCCTGACATGGAAGGCAGTCACTAACCTGCAATCCAAAGGTTGTCTTGGCCTCTTCCCATTCTATTACCTTTCCTTCTCTATTTGTTCCTAATACCTTGGTTTCTTTGACAGCTTACTCTAGTAAATTGCACCCCCTCTTGTCTATTATCTGTACCCCTAATTGCAGTCATCCCTACTGGCAGACTCTCCTTTCTCCAGTCCTATGTTGACTTAGTTCTTAGTATATTTTCTGTTACTTTATGAATATAATATTCTGCATGTCTGTTATTTTTAAGAATTTGCATCCAAAATCCCATTCTTTCCTTCTTTCTTGAATTACCCCCACCTCCTGATATGGAAGGTTAAGTCTCATGTTTGTTTCACAAAATGCATATTAACTTGTAGTTTTTTTCACAAATGAGTCAAATAAAATGTTTATAATATGCTTATGTCAAAAGCAAAATGAAAAATAGATGCATGATTATGCAACAGAGTTTTACATAAGTGGTAGCTTTATATTTCAAGTGTCTTAAAATTGCCTTCTGTCTGTACTAACAGATAGTTGAAGGCAAAGTAAGTGCTGAAGGAGTTAAGGGATGCTAGGTTTAAAAGTGCCAGGTATCCATGGAAACCAGATTAATCAACAGTACCCTCTGGCCTTTCCAGGCTTGGGATGAGTCTTTTTAAGGATGTCTGTGAGATAGTGTGTACTGGTACTGAATGTTACAAAGTTGCAGGCCAAAAAATCTTAAACATAGGTGATCTACGTTTTAAAAAGGCATATTTGTCAAATGTTCATGTGAAGCTGTAAGCGATCATGATCATGAAGACACAAAACATTTTCAAAATTTTATTATTTGTCATAAGCTATGTAATGTCAGAGTTCTGCATGCATGAAATTGATAAGAAAAAGTATAAAAATTAAAGGTTTTATTTATTCTTTGAGACGGATCTAAAAATTTAAGTAGGCAGTCTCCTAGTGCTGTTTATAAAACAAAGAAGTACTTTGCACATCCTGAAGCATTATTCTGTGCTCAAGACTAATGGGTAAAACATTGTTTATTTCTGAACTTTAACATTTGGTGCCATGACTTGGATTCTGAACTTTGGTATTACTGCAAGGAAGTGTGAAATAAATTATAAGGGCCCAGCACAGAAAGTTCTGTGAATTTCATGCTGCTTTGTATGGAATAGTCAGAGATTCAGATACCCAACTATTCAGGCTGTGCAAACATGCTAGACTAGAAATGGGGAAAATGGATTTGTGAAAAATGTTTTCTCAATCAGATAACTGTAGTTAAAAAAGTGAAATGAGTAAATAACTGTTTTGTTAAATGAGTGAGTTTGCTTGTTAGTTATACTTAAAGTAATAGTGGGAGGAACCCACAGGAAATAAAAAAAGAAGTTTATTAATGTGTATGCACGTATAACAAAAGAAAATGATTAACACAGGGAGGCACCCTGTGTCAAGGGAGGTACTGTCAAGACTAAAAGGTAAGAGGCATGAGCAATGAGAGAAAGAGAGGGAAAAAAATTAAATTCAAGTTCATGAGCCTATAACATGCTGGGACATAGGTGTTTGTGTGAGGATAACCCAAACACGAGTCAATAGCATGTTGGAACATAGTTGTGGATATGCTGGTAAATAAAGTTTATGAGCTCCTAGCATGTTGGATGTATGTGTGACTGCATGAAAGTACCCTCAGAGGCTTCAAAAGAGTGGTCAGTTCTGAACACAGTACCTATTCACCCTATTATCCTGATCACAATGCTAGAGCTTTAAATTTTGAGCTTGTGATGGGATGAAAGCAAGGGGGTGCTGTGGGAAAGGCTGATTGAAACCTTTCCTGTGTCTTTGCACAAGAACAGAATCCTTACCCTTTCCTCCCTGAATGGTGTGTGAAGTGATGTAGTCATTTTTTTTTTTTTTTTTTTTAATTACCAGGATTCGGGATCTACAAGGCAAGTCTTAATAGGGAATATGAGAACAAACTTAAGCAGGCAGGATCAAATCCTTGGAAAGTGAACACCTGCATATTTTATGTATCAGAATTATGAAAGTTGTAAGTATTTCAATGAGTGGTTTCAGTTTAGTAAAAATTGCTCTGGTGAAGTATTTCCATTAACTGGAACTTATGATGAGAATAAACTAGAGACTCTGCAGGATGTTTTGAAAGAAAAGAAGCAAAGTGGGGAACAATGGGCAGTTTTTTCATCTTGGTATACTAAAGCTTTTAAAAGGGAAAAGGAATCAGCATTAAGGGGATTACAGAATACTAATAAGTTACTACAGCAGGTGAAAGAGGTTAATCAGGCAGTACAGACCAGTAAAGAGGGATCCCTTTATCCTGCCAAGGTAGTTTTGGAAGAATTTGGGGATGGCCAAAAAGCAGAGACTTCAGAAGAGGATGATAATCCTCCAGTAGCTATTGCATCCCCACCTCCATATGTACTGGTAAGGGTGGCTTCTGTACAAGATTCTGCTGTTTCTCAGACCCCTGCATTTCAGACGGCTGTCCAATGGACATCTGGTCAGAGTGGTATTGTTACATCTCAACCTAGTTCCCCTGTTCAGCCCTCATCTTCAGAACAGGCATCTGTAGTTGGGGGTGGTCTTCTTTTCCTTCTCATTTCCAACAAATCTCTTCCTCTTCAACAGCACTAGTATTTGATACAGTCATAGCCCACCACACATGCTCACACAACAGGGTAGGGCAAGAGATTTTTGCCTCTGGAGAGGATCTTTTGGCACCTCTTAAAGAAATATTGGGGGCTAATAAGAGAGTGTGTGCATTGCCCTTGGAACCCTGCTGATTTGCATATTATGTCCAAAAGTTTTCCAAATATTAGAGAAGATCCATTAAGGTTTAAGGAGAATTTTAAAACTGTAATAGAATGTTAAAACCCTACTTTGACAGATTTAAACCAGCTGCTTTTGGTAGTCACTTTAAATGAAATAAGAAAACAGTTACTTGAAAAGGCTGAAATAACCGATTTTACTCTCACATGGGATACACTAATAGACAAAAGGCAGCATTGTTAAATAAAATTACAGAAGAGTGTCAGGTTAGGACAGATTGGTCTAAGATACAGGCATATAAGCAAAATAAAGGGGAAACCCCTGCAGATTATTTGAGTTGTCTTAAAGCAGTGTTTGCTAGACATTCAGGAATACCAGATCCAGAACAAGCTAAGCCAGCTATTGCAGCTCTTTTATGCAGGGTCTGCAAGCCCCTATACCAAGTCAAATAAAGCAAGTGCCTATAGACTGGCAGGGAAAGGACTTGGAGTTCTTACTATGTGCTGCAAATCACTGTACTAAGTATCAAGAAAAATGGAGAAAGGATACTGAGGATAAGCTGTTATCTTTGCAAATAAGACAGTTAGAAGCCCCAAGGGGATGAGGCAGGGGGAGAGGAATTGTTAGAGGATTGAGTAAGAATGCTGGTTAAGGGTAACAAGGTGCAGCTGGTTGGCAACAAGGAGCTGGCAGTGCCTCTCCTGCCTCATCTGATTGGATCTTGCTTCAGCTATGGTGAAGCAGGACATTGGACAGGAGAATGCCGTCACAAGTTAATGCAGAGTCCAAAATACCTGGATTGAATGCAACTAAATTATTCCAATACTGCATTTCCTCCACCACCACCTCAAAATGGAAGGAGTCGGGAATCACTGCACTGACTACATCAGAAAAAAACAGAAATCAATCTTAATCCTCTGCTGCCAATAGATCAAAAGGGACCCTATATTAAGGTAAAAATAAATTCAAAGACAATTCTTTAATTGTGTGTAATATGGAGCTTTTCTCCCCGGGCCTCCACTGAAAACGGGCTCCTTGAACCCAGTGGACCTCCCCAGTTATCAAACTGGAAATAATAATAAATAATAAAATAAATACATTTCTTTCCTGGTGGACACTGGAACCACTGGGTCTGTATTAAAAGTTCTTAGTCAAATGCCACTACCAAAACATAAAATAAAGACAGTTGGAGTAACAAGTGCTACTGTTATGTATCCTGTTTTAGAACCTATACCTATTTCTTTAGGACGAGTTGAATAAAGGCATTATTTCCTTTTGAGTGCTACTGCACCTGTAAATTTGCTAGGGAGAGACCTGTTATGCAAGTTAGGTTGTACTATTTACTGTACACCAGATGGGGTGTATTTGGATGTTCCAACAGAATCAGAGGGGTAAGTATCAGAGTCTTAGCAGAAGCTGAGGAACAGCATGTTGAAGGCATACAGACAGCTGAAAAACTACTGCAGCAAGTACCTGCTAACTTATGGGGTAAACATGCTAATGAAGTAGGTATATTAAAATCTGCAGAACCAGTATAAGTAAAATCGAATCCATTTGAACCTCTCCATAGACCGCAGTATCCACTGAAACCAGAAGCAGAGCAGGGAATCAAACCTGTAATTCAGTCCTTGGTACAACAAGAAGTAATAGTGCCAGCTATGAAAGCCCTTGTATTACTCCTATTTTATTTGTGAAAAGCCAGGAAAGGATACCTGTAGGGTTGTGCAAGATTTGAGGGCTGTAAACAATGCAGTAATACCAACTTTTCCTGTGGCTGAAAATCCAGCAGAAGAATTTGAGTTGCATGAAGCTGCGGTGGTGCAGTGGTAGCATTGTCACCTCACAGCAAGGAGGTTCTCCCATTCGATTCTCAGCTGGAGCACCTTCTGTGTGGAGTCTGCATGTCCTCCCCGCAGTTGAGTAGCATTCAAAAGACATGCGTGAATGGGCGTGCCTTTGTTGAAGGTTGGGCATCGAGCTGGCACCACAGCACTGTAAAAAATCTACTGCCAATCATTAGCGGACCGGAGTTCTGCTGTGGCGACCCCTAACCGGGAAAAGCTGAAAGAAAAACAACCACTTACATCAAAATATTTTTCTGTGATAAATCTGTGTTCAGCATTCTTTTCTATACCTATCCACCCTGAATGTCAGTTTCTGTTCGCCTTTACTTATAAGGGGTGACAGTATATATGGATACACTTACCGCAAGGCTACACTGAATATCATTATTTTCTCAAATTCTAAAAAATATATTTGGAAGATATGATATTTTCAAGTGATTCTGTGTTAGTGCAATGAGTAGATGATTTACTAATAGCATCTGATTTTTTTTCAGCAGTGTTAGGATACAGTACATCTTTTAACTATCCTTGCAGAAAAAGGACATGAGGTGTTTCAAGAAAAGTTACAGCTATGGTCATCTCAGGTACATTTTCTTGGTCATGTGATACCACAGGGTTGCAGGCAGATGTTACCATCTTGTATTGCAGCAATAGCTAAAGCCCCACATCCAACTACTCAGCGTCAGCTTAGATCTTTCTTGGGTATGACAGGATATTGCAGATAGTGTATTTCTAACTATGCAGAAATTGCTAAACCTTTGACAAAACTTTTAAAACAGGATACACTAGACCCTCTCCCTTGGGATAGTGAAGAGGAAAATTTATTTCAGAATTTAAAGCAAGCTTTATCTACTGCCCCAGCTTTAGGGTTACCAGATTATGGAAAGATTTTTATTTTACTTAGTCATGAAAGAAATGGATTTGCTCAGGGAGTGCTTGCACTAAAACATGGGTGCAACTATTGTCCATTAGCTTATTATAGTACAGCACTTGATCCTGTTACAAAGGGATTTCCACCATGTTTAAGGGTGGTGGCTGCTGCCACCACCATTCTAGTCAATCTTGGGCAATCACTGGTGCTTGGACATGAGCTTACAGTAGCCGTCCCTCTTTCTGTATCATCTCTTACTTAAAATGAAAACACAACCCCTGTTAACTGCATGTCTAATTAAATATGAGCTTTCTCTTCTCTCTGATCCATCTGTTTTACTTATACACTGTCCTGTTCTATATCCTGCATCTTCGTTACCTACTGCTGAGGATGATGGAGAGCTTGATTGTGTGTGTGTGACTAATTATCTGCTTTCTGCTAGGAATGACTTATAGGACACTGGACCTATTTGTGGATGGTTCCTATAGAAGAGATTGAAATGCAAATCTGGTCTCAGGAATATCTGTTTACACCAATAATGTTTTGCTTCAACAATTACTAGAGGGTATATATTCCACCCAGGTAGTTGTTAGTGGCTGTACAAAGGGCTTGTGAGTTAACCAAAGACAAAGTTGCCAATATCTACACTGACAGTCACTGTGGTTTTGGTGTAGCACATGATTTCGGCCAACTTTGGAAACAAAGAGGATTTTTAACTTCAGCAGGAACTCAGATTAAAAATTATTTTTTGTGAATGGTCTCTTAAAACCTCTTTTTTTACCTAAAGAATTAGCAGTAGCTAAATGTAATGCCCATTAAAATGGCATATATGCTGTTTGAAAGGGAAACAATTTGGCAGATCAAGCCACTAAACAAGTTGTAAAAGGACTTTGTGCACATTTACATGTGATGTTATTGCAAAAATCTAAAAGTGGTTATGTGTTTGATTTTAAGAGAGTATCATCTTTCCAAGCTGAAGCATCACAGGGAGAAGTCCAGAGGTGACTTAGACGGATGCAATAAATCCACTGATGGGTTATTGGCAACATCCAGATGGCAGACTGGTGACACCTGCCTCCTTGCTGTCTTACCTGTTAAGGGCATATGATTTACCAGCCCATGCAAGTAAGACAGCATTATTTAATCAAATTACCTGAAGTTGGTATGCCCCCTCATGTCTCCACTTTGATACTTCAGTATGCTAATAATTGTGCAGTATGTTTAGCATACAATGTTAGTAAAAATTTGAATGTTAAAACTACATGCTTACCACCACCTTGGGGAACTTTTGCTAATGTGCAGCTGAACTTTGTCCAGATGTCAAAGATCCGTAATTTACAATTTATATTGGTGGTGGTTTTCATGTTTTCTGCATGGGTGGAAGCTTACTAATGTCATAAGGCAGATTCTGTTACAGTTGTTAAGAAATTACTTTTTGAAGTCATACCTAGATTTGGGGCACCTTGTACTATCAATAGTGATCAGAAAATACATTTTAATAATTCCCCGACTAGAGAACTATGTGAGATTTTTAATACTACATTATGTCTTCACATGTCCCAACCATCCACAGTTATCTGGATTAGTAGAGAGGGTCAATAGGACTCTTAAAATAAGATTTCACAGATTTATGTTGAAACAAACCTTAAATGGCCAGAGGCACTTCCCTTAGCACTAATTATGAGGAGTACATTAAATACTACAAGGAGATTGACTCCCCTATGAGATATTAATGGGTAGACCCATGGCCCTTCCAGCTACTCCCCCTGTGTCAAATGAAGAATTAACTCTAACAGATGATGTTATATTGTCTTACTGCACAAAATGTATTCATGCAGCAGTACCAAACAACTGTAAGAGAAGCCCTTCCTCAACCTTTCCAGAGAAAAAACTTTCCAGAGAAAGAACTGTTTGAGTCTGAAGTGAAAAGGCCCTTTCCAGGTTCTTCTTACAACCTTCACCACAATCTGCTGTGCAGGACTACCAACTTGGATACATTCATCGCATTGTAACAAGAATTGTCATGTAAAAGCCTCAGACAAATCATCTTTGTCAATGAAGGAAAATCGAAAAACAGAAGATGCACCATGTGCCCCATTGAAGAATTAAAAGAGAACATCAACTCATACGACAGTCCATGATGAATCCAGTGACAACATGTACTGTTACTTTGCTTTTGTTGTTGTTTCGTTTTATAAACTGGGCCAGAAAAAGTAGTTTCCTGTTGGTTCTTCAATACTATGATGTGGACTTAAATGTGACAAGCTGTTGGGGGTGTTCGCATATACCATATCATTCTAAGGCAGGGATTCCCATGATACTAATCCCTGCATCTCAAGTGACATTTGAAAAGGAACTTAGTGATATTAATCTAACTTGGCATATTGTGACTGACTTTTCAAAGGTTGTCTCTCTTCAGCTTGCAACCACAAATCATGGAGACACATGTTTTGTCAGGACTGGGACTGTACCAGTGGAAACCAGCAGATACTAGACATGAAAGTGTGCTGAACTCGTTATACTTAAAAAAAAAAAAAAAAAACTACTGAGGACGTGGCATGGACATTGATAGAGGATCGTTACTACATTTGTTATTGGAACAGGAGGTAGTTGCAGCTTTAGACACGTCTGTATCACGTTATGAAAAGTTTACTTAATCGAATTAATAAAGGTCGAACTTTATTGATCGATTAAGTAAAACATCGAATAACGTAAAAAAAAACAAATTAAAAAAAAACTAAATGGCGTAGGCAGGGGGGCAAGCCACCCTGCACCCCCCTACTTAAAATATACCAACTCCAAGACCGCACTACATTGAGATAAATGGAAATCTCCCCTTAAGGAGATTTTGGTTTACTTGCACGATGTTCTTCACTTTCGATATTGTCGTGCTGATAATATCAGACTCGATATTGTCAGCTTACGACAACGTGAAGTAGACTCGCTTTAGACAATGGGGAAAAACATAATCAGGAAAGCATGGGTATACAAAAGGATGGACCCATTAATACAATGGGTAGTTTTCCCATTTTTAACTATTCTGATATTGAACTGAATGAAAGACGCTTTAGCTTGTTTAAAAGGGGTTTCAAATTTATACCCACTAGAAGGGGAAACCTAGCTGAAACAATTTTTGGATATTAAAATGTTTACAAGGAAATTGAACATAGAGACAATGTTTGAAGGGACTATGTATACAGGTAACAAAGATTCCCTTAAAAAGAAAAGTATATATGGGGGCGTGGCTAAGATGTAGACTGGTTGGCAGCATCTTTTCTCAGCTCTGCACTCAAAAGATATTTCTGACAGGAATTTTTAAAAACTAGATATTGTAGACAAACCTATTTTGTTGAATTACTTCTACTAATATCACTAGAGGTCTACAGTGCAAAAAATTTGGCTTTAAACATTATTTTTCCTGTCAAAAATAAGAAGGAAGGTATCTGAATCTACTGAAAATGAGCTTTTCTAAGCATACCACACAGGACCAGACGATGAAAAAGGAGATACAGTCTTTATTAAATGCTATACAAGACTTGTCAGTGAAATTTGACAAAATGAATACCAAACTGGACACTTTTGAGGAGAGATCTACAAAACAAATACAGCAACTACAAGAAATAATGACACAACAGAAGTCTAAAATAGCTGACATAGAGAGATCCTTAAATGATACTGAGGGCAGACTCTCAGAACAAGATCTTCAGCTACATTTTTTATCACAACAAAATGCTTCATTACAAAATAAAATAGAGGATCTAGAGAACAGGTCCAGATGAAATAACCTTCGCATCTATGGACTACCAGAGAAAACAGAGGGAGATAACATGGTGACTTTTCTTACTGCCTGGTTACCAGAAGTTTTAAAATTGCCTGAAGCTCTTTCTTATGGAATTGAAAGAGCCCACAGATCCTTAAGAGCTGCTTCATCAACCATCAAATCAAAAAATCACCCGAGATCAATAATAGTAAAGTTTTTTTCATCACAGGACAAGGAACTTATTTTAAAAACAGCATGGTCAACTTCTCCAGTTAAATACAAAAACAACATAATCAGATTTGATAATGATTATTCTGCTGGAGTTATAACTGCAAGAAAAGAATGTCTCCCTCTGATAAAGGAATTGAAAAAAAGACAACTTAGTCCAATTGCTGTTCCCTGCAAGAATAAAAATATTTTTTACTGAAGGTCCTAAAACTTTTGACACTCTGCAAGCAACAATTTCTTATCTTTCAGCTAATAAAACCTTGGATAATGTGGAAGAAATGGATTTCTCCCAATTTGAGGTTAAGCGTCACTTAGAAAAAAATGAATGGAGCACTGCTGACAAGAAGAAGAAGAAACGATAAAAGACATATGAAAAACACAAACATTATTGTCTTCGATTTGCTCTGTAAGGCAAAAAAGTTCTTTGAAAGCATTCATGCTTTACACGTGTCAGTCTTTGAAACAATATAAATACAAAATAAGCAGGACATTTTATAACTAAAGGAAACAACCATAAAGAAAGCAAGGTAACATATCTTTCTCTATTACAGTGTAAATACTTACAATCATGATTTTTCTAACTCTAAATGATGTTTAGATAGTTCATTTATAAATTACCTGCGTTTTACTGCTAGTATAGAATATGATGTATTTACACTGACATATTAATGTGGTGTGTTTAAATGAGCATGATTCCTTTTTATATTATTTACACTAAGCTGCATGAAATATCTAAACTGATGTATTTAATACACATAATAATATATAAAAACTGATAGTAATAACTGTCAAAAAGTGCCTTGAAATGTAATTATCTATTCTTTGATGCTAAAAGTGCCTTTTTGACTAACAAACAACTGTTTGGCTTGTATATCTGCCCTTAATGTTAAGAAAACTAATAGAAGTTTAATGAGCTGGTGTTCAGTTTAAAAGAAGCCCTAAAAACTTCACTTACTTTGTTTTTGTCTTCCCGCCATGGTCACGAGCTGGGAACTCTTATTTTACCACCCCTGAAGGAAGGTTCTTCAGTTAGAATCCATTACAGTGTGTTAAACCTTCTAACAGCACAAAATGAAAGTAAACAGTCATGAGTGATGTCAGCACTAAAACAAGACAGTATGGGTGTGGTGTCAGCTCCTAAGCTACTTAAAGTAACCAGCACACTATTTATGAGATGGCAAAGTGCTTTTACAGTTTTAACAAATATTAAAAGTATACTGAAGTACCTAATGAATTTACAAGGTATCAACACATACATGACGTTTTATTATATTGTAATATTTGTTATTCATTTTGAATTGTACACATAAACAGCACACAAAGCTTAAAAAGAAGTATATCACTTGGAAGAAACTGTATGAATAGTTAACACATACAGACTTTACTATAATCTTTTCTGATAAGATCACCCACGTAAATTACTATAATTTAACTTAATTTTATAAAAATTTAATATATTTATGTCCTTGACTGGAACTATATAACATATTTGTAAGCACACTGCAGCTAGTGTACTCAACCTTAAGGATAGTAAGTCAATTAAGGTTCATGAATGTAGCTATGTGTTGTTAGGCATTTTAAGGGTAAAAAGGAGTTGCTGTTTAATTATCAAGATACTCTGCAAATATTAAATTGTTCAAGTAGCACAATTATTAAGCAGTAATGAGCAAGAAAAAATCTCAGACTTGCTTATGATTTTGTTATTTTTATATATATATATATATATATATATATATATATATATATATATATATAGGAAAGAACTGCTGAATTATAAGTATCCTTTTATTAAAGGCAAGTTATATTAATATTGAACATCCTCACTGAAAATTAATGGTTGTGTAGAGACACAGTAACTCCCATTATATAACCAAGGCTAAAGAGATTGTCTTGTATGTCTAAATTGATCAGCCTTGAACCTTAGATTGCAAATAGACATGCAACATACTTTTACTTATAATACTGAATATATATTATATAACATGACAAACGCTAAAGCCATTGTCAGCTACATCTCATCAATCAGCATTAAAATATGATTTGAATAGCATAGGCATTTACTAACATATTGCTGTTGGTACCTGATATGCATATAAGTAACAGGTCTAATTTCTGTCTATGAAAGTAAATACCAGGCTGTGTGCATTTGTTAATTATGAAACAAGAGCGTGCTATCTATTCTTTTTAATATCCTATAGGTATGTACTTGTTAGAGACACACACATGCTGCAAAGCTGCTAGTTATTGCATATTCATTAGTATATTTCTGATTGCAGTGTTGTAAATATATGGTGTGGACTACTTGAGTTGAGAATATGTCTCTATATTGGGCAAGTTCTCTGTTTGAACGTTGTATATTATCTATAATATGATATGGAGTACCCTCACTAAATTCAAAGAAGCCACAATAGAAACAAATATTTATTAAAAATGGAGAATAGAAGGATGAAGAGAAAAATGAAGGAAAATGGTTGATGGTCATATAAGGTTATCTTTTCCTGTGTATGTAGAAGAGTTGACAGTAATAAGTACCAAACAATTGTAATATAGCATATTTAAAGCCTACTTTGCTTCTCATATTTTCCAACCTTACAGTTATAACGCTGCAGATAAATCCTGTAATATCATAAGGAGTATGAGTTGCTATATGACATATGTGGTACACTAGTGATGAAATATGCCGGTGGTACTAATAAATATATAGGAATTGCTAAGAAATATAGTCTTAAACTATATAATACCAATGCCAAAAACAAATTAGTAGCATTCATACCACTAAAATGTGACTTTTTGAATTAAAAGAAAACTATAAGATTACTGATAAATGACAATATAAATGTAATGTTATATTCATTGTTATGGATACTTTCTGATTTAATCAACTTGTGGCATGGTTAACTGATGCATATAATGCTTAACATTTTTTTTTTTATGTATGTATGCATATATGTGTATATGTATGTATGTATGTGTGTATATATATTTGTGTGTGTATGTATGTATGTATATGTATATATATATATATATATATATATATATATATATATATATATATATATATATATATAGGTAGACCATTACAATAAATTTGATACCTATGAATGCCACTCACACTATAAGGGAGATAGACAGCAAGCATATTATTTTTAAGATGCATAACCGTTATTGCTACACAAAAGATATATCAAAATAAAAGATTTTCCTTTACAATTTAAACAAAACCAAATAGTTAAGTATTAAATCTATGTATAGTTGTGTTGCCTTAGTGTTTTATAAAATATTAAAAATAGATAAAGACTGTATTTAAGTAATCTGTAAAGACAGATACATGTATATTTAAAATATATATAAGATACTTTTCATTATAAAACTACCATATGGCGGGGCGGGGGGAGGATGCTGAAATGCAGACATAGAGAGATCGCTTGAATGATTAGATCATTCAAGGATGAGGTGTTTTTTCTCATGGAGGGGTTTGGTGGTTGTTTATCTTATATTGTTCTCAGTTATGATCTTGTAATTTACTTAAATTGGGTGTCTATAATCTATTGTAATACTGTTGGAAGAAGAAAGAACAAGTCATTCTCTTCATGTACACACATCTACACATTGTTATGAGTATATGAATATGGATAAAAGCAAAGCTAATATAAATCCAATTGCAAAATGTATATCTCTTAATGTAAATGGTTTAAATAATAGCTGCAAAAGGGGAAGTCTTTATAGATATTTAAAGCTATGTGAAGCGCAACTAGTATTTTTACAGGAAACACACCTTACACAGGAAGACATAAATAAAATAAACAATACAAATTATACAATACTAGTAAGTTCCACCTATAATCAGAAGCGAAGGGGAGTAGCAATTTTGTGGAAAAACACTACTTTAATGCCTAAAATCATAAACACGTTCCATGACAACTCAGGAATGTTTTGTCTAGTGACAATATCTATCAATGAAATGATATATACATTAGTGAATATTTATTGGATACCAGGACTAGGTGTTAGAGTGGCCAAACAACACTTAGAAGACATTGTACAATATACCAAAGGCAATTTAATCATAGCTGGAGATTTCAATTGCATTATAAAAGAAACTGACACAAATACTAAAACTACACGTAAGAGATCACCTTTAACAAAGTTGTTATCTGAGTTTGTTGAAACTTTTAATATAGTTGACATAAATGAGTATGCTATCCCAGATTCACTATTCTTTACACATTTTTCCCATAGACATAATACATACTCTAGAATAGATAGAGTGTACATAACAAAGGATTTAACCTCTAAATTAAATAAAGTCAAGACAATTTCATGTCCATTTTCGGACCATAACACCATAACGTTTGAGATAGACTTATGTTTCAAGAGAAGGATATCAGTAACAAGAATACCATCTTACATAACAAATCTCAAAGATTTTAAAGAATTTTATATTAAAGAGACACAAACATTCCTAGGTATCAATCTTACAAAAGATGTATCTGAAATATATACATGGGATGCATTGAAAGCATACCTATATGGAAGAGCGGTGGGATGGTATAAAAATAAACAAAAACAGTGGAATAAGGAATTAATGGAATTACAGTCAAAAGTAGATAATTTAAAGCTTGATATTCAAAATGGAAACACCAACTTAATAAAAGAACTAGAAGATACTAATAAAAAATACTCAGAGATGCTACACCACAAAACAATGATCAACTTAGAAAAATTAAACTATGTTACTATTCAATGAACCCTAAAAACCAATGAAGAATAGCAAATAAGACTAAAAAGATTATTAAAACAAATCAAATCAAGGAAATACATAATATAGAAACCAAAAAGAAAGTATCTGATTTAGAAGGAATACTAGAAGCTTTTAGGCTATTTTTTCATAAACTTAATAATCAAAATGAGAAAACAGAAACACATTCAACATTGAAAGCTTTTCTCAAAAACAATGTTAAAGTTAGGTTATTAGAGGAGCAGGTACAACTAATAGATAAACAAATAACAATGACAGAACTTAAAGCTGAAGTAAATAAGCTAAAATTAAACAAAGCTCCAGGTATAGATAATATCACCCCAGAAATGTTTAAATTACTATCAAATGAGGCTTTGCTGTTGTTATTGAATGTCTTTACATCAGTTAAAAATGGTAAAGACATTCCTCCTTCTTGGAAGTACACATTAATATCACCAATTCTGAAACAAAATAAAGATCCCAGTGAATGTTCATCATACAGACCCATTTCACTTCTTAATATAGATTATAAAATTTTTATGGCAATACGTGCTGCTCGAATAAAACAATTACTACCACTTTTGATAGAGGAGGATCAAACAGGTTTTTATAAAAGATAGGAACACTTATGACATCATTAAAAGAATTCTTTCCTTAATTGATTATATAAATGTCACAAAAAACAAAATGAATGTTATTAGCTTAGACATAAATAGCGCATTTGATTCAGTGAACTGGGATTATCTGTGGTTAGTTTTAGAAGAATATGGCTTCTCAAACAACTTCACTTTGTTAATAAAATCATTATATGAAAAATCATTGGCTTATATAAAACTGGGATCTTGTCTGTCTAAATCTATTAAAATAACTAAGGGCACAAAACAAGGCTGCCCTCTTTCTCCGTTATTGTTTGCGCTAGTCATTGAACCCTTAGCAAATAATATACGTATGGATAAAAATATTGAAGGAATACAACTAGACAACAGCCTAGAGCTTAAAATTCAACTTTTTGCTGGTGATATTTTAATTACCTTAAAAAATAATAATAGCAGTTTAAAAGCATTATGGGACTCAATTCAAAACTTTTTAAGTCTTAAATTTAATGAGAACAAAACAAATGTATTGCTTATAAATACTAATAAAAAAGATCTAAATAAAAAATACCATAAATATATCTCTACCGATAATATAATTAAATACTTGGGAATTATAATAACTAACAACCTAGATGCTACAATTGAAACAAATTATAAAGAGACCTTAAATAATATTAAAAATCTAATACAAAGATGGAATAAATTCTTCTTTTCAATGGAAGAAAGGCTTTATATAATTAAAATGATCATATTTCCAAAAATTCTTTGTCATACAAGCTTGTTCTTTGCCACCAGCTAAATCGCACCTAAAACAATTAAATGATTTAATGGTAAGATTCCTATGGTATCCAAAAACCAAGGATAGCTATGAAGTATCATCTAGATGATTGGGATATAGGTGGCATAGGTTTACCAGACATAGAAATATATTTGCATTCATCCATTATTAAAACAATATCATTATGGCTAAATACAAAATGTACATCAAAATGGAAGCTAGTTCATGAGAGAATCTGGTTAAAATCAGGATTTGTAGTAGCAAATAAGTATACAGATTTCATACCAAACAATTTTCTATGGCTGATGAAGGAATATATGATGATACATAAGAATAAAAATATAAGTTCCAAATACATTACTTATACATTAAAAATTTTCCAAAATCTTATTAATAGCAATCCTGATATTAAAGCATGGTCATTTCTTTTATATCCAGTAGCGTACACACAAGGTAATATAATAACATTTAATATGGAAGTAGTAAACATGCTTAAAGAAAAGGGATTAATATATTGACATCAATTGCTAAACTCTGGAAAACCTCTGACAATAGACCAGATTAAACAGAAATTAAATATGGAAGATAGTTCGTGGTTACATGTACAAGAATTAAGACAGTATATATTAAGCAAACAAGAAACAATGCAACCATCAATAAGACAAAATGTTCCTAACCTTATAGAACATATAATATTACTAATGAATCAACCCATTACTGGAAAGGGATACTTATCATCTATTTATAAACAAACAAAAAAAAATGCATAATAATGACAAAATATGGAATTATTATAGATCAGTTAATGGACATGTGCCAAATGACAGAGATAAAAAACTAATTATTCTCTCTCCAAAGCAGACATCACTTTCATTACATTGGAGACTTTTTACATGGCAATTCATACACAGATCTTATGTAACCCCTCATAAAATGGAACTTATGTTTAAGAAAAATATTGGCTGCTGGAGATGTGATTTATCAATAAAAGCAGACTGGCAACATCTGTTCTACGAATGCCATTTGATTAAACCATATTGGGATAAAATAAATTATTTTCTGCAAATGGTATTCAATGATAAATTCCAGATTTCCAAATCTATTATTTTGTTTAATGCACCTGTACCCGACTGTGTGCCTAAAACAAAATATGTAATCTTATGGACTCTCCTAGCTATTGCAAGGAAGAACATTACATCAAACTGGAAATCCAAAGCTTCTCCAACTTTTAAGCAATTCATGAATATGGTGTCAGCAGTATCACAATTGGAAATTAACACTATTAAAGGAAGAACTGAAAGAACTACATCATTATACGTAGCATGGCAAAAAGTAACTGAAATACTGGAGAATAATGACTGCAGCAGATTATAATCAGGAAACAATTGTATAGAAAGTCAATTATATGTCAACAATAGACACCCTTGTAAATACTTTATTTTGGTTTTAATGTTTGATATCTGTTTAGAGGTTTTAGCCTACCTTTTTAAATAATTTGTAAATACTTCATTGTCATAAATAACCTGCATTCATGTTTTCTTGTTTTTGGAAATGAATAAAAATATTTAAAAAAAAAAAAAAAAAAAGAAAAGTATGATTAATCCCCCTCTGCAGTCCGGCGTAAGTAACTTTGAGACCTTGGTTTGTAATGAAGTGAGGTCACACTTGGACAATAGAAAGAGATATAAAAGCAGCTTGACTAAGGAAGAGAAAAAAATTATGTTAGCTAGTAGTAATAACAAAGATGTGCATATTATGAAACCAGACAAGGGAGGGGTGTTGTGATTATACAACAATGGGAATATTCAGCAAAAATGTTAGATCTGTTGAATACTGGAGGAAGATACTGTCAGGTATCATGTAATGAAGTTAATATAGCCTATAACAAAATTGATATTATATTCGAAGACAATTTACTACAGGGGGCTATTACTAAGCAATTGTTTGATTTCCTAAAGGTTACTAAACCATTCATTCTGAGAATGTTTGGAATCCCTAAGGTTCATAAGAACCCAATAGACCCTCCACTAAGGTCCATAGTATCATCGGCAGGTTCTAAGACTGAAACCCTGGCAATGTATGTGGATAAACAAACTAAAAGCATATCATGAATTATACCCTCACATTTTGATTGACTCATGGGACTTTTTGACACCAATTTTTATTTTATAACCATTGATGTTGAGGACCTCTTTTCAGTAATCCCACATGATATTGGCCATCAGTGGTTTGAGGAGATGTTACAAGAGTTTAAGTTCTTAAGCCATAATGATTTTAGAATGGTACTAGAAAATATGGAGTTAGTACTGAAAAACAATTATATTTTTTCCAAGGGGATTTCTATCATCAGTTGGATGGTGTTGCTATGGGTGCATGTGCACCCATTTTTGCAAATACGTTGTTATTGTACTGGGAAAAAACACTTTGATTTTGGGTCAGAATATCAGCAGTTTATTAGGGCTTATAGGTTTTTGGATGATATCTTTATTATTTGGAAAGGCCCATTAAACAATATTGAGTGCTTTATAAATTATATAAACAATACAACTGATTTTATGTGTTTTACTGATTATACAAGCGATAAGGAAGTACATTACTTAGATGCAACTGTATTTAAAGACAACACAAATAAGAGATATATTTCTAGGGTATTTAGGAAAAACATGTTTTTCCAATTCATATTTGTACTATGAGAGTGACCATCCATTTAATCAAAAGAAAAATATAGTTAAAGGTCAAATGGTGTGAGCAGCTCCTATGACTTCCAACAAAGATGATATAGAAATGGAATTAAATTATATAGTGGAGCTATTTTTGGAAAAGGGGAACCCAGACACAATGGTTAAGAATTTAAGAGAGGAAATCCTTAGGGGCTGGGGAAACAAATTTAAGCTCCTATTAAATCAGGAAAACCATAATGTTAACCATGGGAATGGAAATGTAAGAACTGCCCTGAATCAAAGCAAAGAGACTGGAGTGACTGTGAATGATAGTTCCTACCTAGTTATGGTATACAACCAGGATACTAGGGAGATTTAAAATAGTTTGAGGAATTGGAGGCTTTTTTCAACCATGCCCAACAAACCCAGTGTATTTTTAAGACCTTTAAAGTTTAGTTTTAGGAGGAACCTTAACTTTAAAAATATTTTTGAAAGAGGGAGCAATTCACAAGAACATAGAAGTGGAACTAAAACAGGGACATTTAAATGTGGGATGTGTCCACAGTGCCACTTTATGTACAATCAAGGAGAACTTAGTCTAAACAACCCCAGGGTAAAATTCCACCCTAAAGGACATATTAATTGTTACACCAAGGGGGTCATATATAAGGACCACTGTCAGTTTTGTGGCTTATTCTATGTGGGGAAGACTGAGTGCATTTTAAGACAGAGGGTGTATGAACATATATATGATATAAACAGGAAAAAGGACACAGATCCTTTATACATGCATTGTTTAAAAAGCCCCCAAGCTAATTTTAAGTTTTGGATTATAGAGAGGATGGTTCAACAAGAAAGGCGAGGTGACTCGGAGTCTAGGTTGGAATTTAGAGAACGTATTTGGCAATTGCAGCTGGATGCCTGTGTTCCACCTTGACTAAATGATCACATCTCTTTAACCCCAGCTTTGAAGTTGAGAGCAAGTAGATATTAAATCTAGCATATAGGGTGTTAGAAAGTAACATGTATCCATATTATGCGATATATATTCATAATGTACATTTGTCATGCATAATTTGAGAAAATACACAATTGTTGTAGTCATTTTCATAGGAATTTTATATTGGGTTTTGATAAGGTTTTATGCTTATATATATATATATATATATATATATATATATATATATATATATATATATATTTATTTATATAAATTATGTTTTTTTAAGAAATATGAAATGGTGGTGATGTAATCACGATTGCCCAATGGTTAAGGTGAAGTGATTATTTAATGAGCAGGAAATTGATTTAACTTATTCTGAAGAAGTTTCTGGTTGAGGAAACGAAAGTGGTTAATTTGTGTTGCGGATTGAATAAAATTTTACTAAAAGAAGTTTCATCTATTATTGGGAATCCTTTATTGGCACTGAAATTGCAACTGAAATATTTGAATCTTTGTCATCCCCTCTAAATAATTCTTATTACTTTACCATATCTTTTTATTTTAGTTCTAACCAATCTTTAAACTCCACTTTCATTTTATTGTACTCACTAGCTATAATGTCTGGAGAACTTTCTATCTTCCATAATAACTCCCAGATAATTTCCACTACCAATTCCTTATAGTCCTCTCTTCTTAACAGATAGGTGGGGAAGCACCAGTGTCTCATCTTTACTTCATAACCCTACATTTTTATCTTCATAGTTATTGGTGCATGATCTGAAATATTTATTGGATGTATATCAACGTTTTCAATTAACTGGACATATTCCTGTGAAATATAATTTTGATCAAGTCTAGCCCAGTTATTGTACCTTGGGGAATAATATGTGAATGTTCTCCAAGTTTCTGCTACTGAGTTCATGTCTTTCATACCAAATATGTTCATTTTTTTCAGAAATCTACCCTGATTTGTTATATTTTCCCTTCTAGACATCTCAGATACATACTAATTGTTGCAAAGAATTACAGTCCCTACCTATAAGTAATATTCCTTGCTGAAAGCTGATTTACTTAATTTTAAGTTCCAAACTAGAATTTTTTAAGTGGAATATAAATACTTCAGCATAATCCTCATCACTTGCCAGTAGCTCCTTACTACTGCAAATCTGCCATTAATATGATTTTCTCCCTGTTCTATCACTACTGGAGCTTCTCTAGCAATTAATGTATGTACTCCTTTTTCCTTTGTCCCTGATATTCTGCAGAACATCCATCCTGAAATCATTTATCAAATTCACATGCTCAATTCTTTCCAAATATGTCTCCTGTAGCATTGCTATTTGACTCCGCATTTCTTAATGGAATTAAGTATGCTTGCCTTTTTGTCTATACCTGTGAAACCACTGACATTCAAAGGTAATATGGAAAGTGTCACCATTATGGCAAGAAGTCATTATTCCCACCTGTTATATATGACAGCTTTTTTTAAAATGTCTTAAGTCCAGCTTTTGTAATACATCCAGCCATTAATGTTTGGTTGGTTAATCATTTATACAGTTTTTTCTTATTAGAACTTATGTTACATTTTACAAGAATTTTTGTTTTAATAAACACATTCAAATGAAAACCACCCCCATAACCTATTAACGCAGTACAGACGCACACAACTATGTACATCTTCAAATAATGAAAATTAACCCTCTTTATAGGAACATTTATGCCAAAAAGACAGCTGCTATCCCATGCCTTAGTTATCCTGAAATTGAGGTTATCCATGCTAAGATGCATGTTATCACATGTGTTCTACTTGCACTAATTGGTGTCTGTTCTTTTTAAATCTTTATTCTTCCTTCCCCAGATGTGAAAACTACTTGCATACTTTCAAAAATCATTAACTTTTAGCCTTGAAGAAACCAGTGTTCTGTCTTTTATTGCCCTATGGAAAAGTAAGAGATAAAAAGAAATATACAGTCCTTTCTTGCAGCCTGAAAAGACGAGCTGAAACATTTATTGCTAAAAAGTTTTCATTATAGTCAGTGTTCTCATATATACCTATGTACACTTAAAATTATTATTAGATTAAGCCAAGGGTATTAATCCAGACATTCACCTATGCAAAAGTTAGAGAAACATATCTCTACATATATTATAATCTATTCACTTTTACACCCCATCACCCACCTTAACAACCCAAAATTACAGCCTATAAACTTAAACATGCTTTTGTCTATCTTTTGCACTGTGATGCCTTCATTTCTCAATACCAAAAAAGAACAAAGAGAAGAGGAAGAAAAAAGGTGTCTGTTTACTTTAATAACTTTATCACATACTGGAATGACTAAAAATAGTTTACTGTAAACTATGCAATTTATATTGTGAAAAAAGTTCACAGAAATACTGTTAAGAAAAGAAGTAGTTTTACTTAAGTTATCTTTTTCCTTCCTCCTCCCCTTTCCTGAGAGTCCTTCCAAACATTAATGACATTAAGTGAGGCAAATGCCTTTCGGTTCCTCACATATTTAACAAAGTCAGAGTCCACTTTTTCCACTTATTCTTGTATGTCCATATTTCACAAGTGTGAGTGATGCTTTGCACTCTCATGTTTATTCACTAATTTGCATATTGCTAGTCATCTTCCTGTTCATCTCCCTCTCCCATCTCCAGATTCTGGTTCAGTTCCATGGTGCTCCCAGTTCTTCTGGTCAACTCCTGTGCTTTTCTCTGTCTGTCATACATTTCTTTTTGGAACAGTGGAAAAGCTTTCACCGGCAGAGTTTCTCTGTTTGCTTTATTTTCAGAAGAATGAGAATAAGAGCCCCCTTCTGCTTGATGGGTCATTTTCTGTTGGACAAACTTGCATTTCCTCCTTAGCCTGTTCTACATAAAAAATTGACTTTGATCTTCCAGGAAAAAATATTCTGAAGATAGCTGGATCTAGCAGCTTGAATCTCTCACCTGCCTATTGACATTCCCTGATTACTAGAATAAAGGTGTTTCTATTCTGCCTGGAGTACAGTGAATAATCATTTCCCACAAACATTCTACTGTCTCCATCTTTTAATAATTTGCTTTTTTTGCCATAGTTTTGTCAGAATCAACTCTTTCTGTTGGTAGATTTGCATCTTTATTAAGGGTCTCGGCTGCTTTTCTCATGGCCATATTTGGCGTATACACATGGTGTGCCCTTTCAATTAACAGTTCCTGCTGTGGGGTGCCAGTCCAGTTGCTTATTTGTAAAGAAAAAACACAAACCAAAACCAAAGATAATAATATACAATAAAGCCAGTGGCAGATGAACTAAACTGAAAAAAATTTAATTTATTGTCAGTAGAAAAACAATACACCTCTCTAGAGCCTCAGCTAAACAGCCTTCTGGAAGTTGACAAGTACAAAATAATACACTATTAAATAGTAAAATCAATTAACATTAATAAAACAGTTATCCAATAAAATTACTGAGTTATAAAAGTGTGTTCTAGGTACATTCCCAGTTGCTTATTTGTGCCTTTATAAAATTAAAACAGTTAATTCCTTCCAGCTTCTCTGGTACAGCAGGAAATCTCAGATTTTCCCTACATAGGTAGGTACTAGGTTATCTGCCCGAGGGCATTTATAAGCCTAGCCAGTGTGTGTCGACTTTCGCTGCCCCATTGATTAATTAACTGATCCTCTGTCAAGCAGAGCCAATGAAGTAATCCCAGGGGTGTATTGTCTGTTACCCATCCACTCATCAAGGTTTCTCTTGAAGAGTGTTAGTGAGGGGCTCTGCCTGATGTAATTTGGAATTTTGTTCCAAAGCATAGGGAGTCTCCATGACAGGAATCTATCCCTTCAGCATGTTCTATTTATTGTTGTGGTGAGGTTTCGCTCACTAGAGCATGTGGCTCGCAGTGACTTGGATTTCTTTAGGTGGAGCATGTCCATCAATTCTGAGTTGGACATGACTTTGTAAGTCAGGCAGGGATCACCTCTGAGTAAGCGATATGCCATTGAGTACAGCCGGAGTTTTTTCAGTCGGGCTGCATAGGACATATGTTTGAGGCCAGTAATCCTCTTGGTGAGGTACTTTTGTGTCTTTCCAGCTGTTGGAAGTGTCTTGTGAGGTACATCCCAAATGGGGCATTGTACTCTATGATGGGTCTAATGAGTGACGAGTAGAGGGGCACTATGACCTCTTTATTTCTAGATGCGAACCCTTTAGTAATTAGATGGGCCACATAGAAGGATTTCCTAACTACTTTGGCAATATGATTGTCAAAGGAGAGATTACTATTTACTTGGGTCCCCAGATCTCTTATTACCTCTTCTGTATTAAGGGGGCTGCCACCTATGTGGTAATTCGTGGGTGTTTTGTTTTTCCCAAACGGGATGGCTGTGCATTTTTTGGCATTTAGCTTGAGGCCATGACTTTGACACCAGGTGTCCATCTCAGTAAAGCCCTTTTGGAGGATGTCCGTGTCAGCTGGTGAGTCAATTATGGCTCCCAGTTTGCAGTCATTGGCGAACTTGGTTAGCCATAGTTGTCCTGTGTTTGCCTGTACTTCTGAGAAGTATATGCTGAACAGTAGGGGACCCAGGACCGAGCCTTGCGGGACACTACTTGTGACTGGTTTAGAGTCGGACCTGGAGCCCGCTATTCTTACCATGTGAGTTCTGTCTGTAAGCCAGTTGGCAACCCATCTCATGACGTAGGGGTTTATGTTCAGGCTGGTGAGTTTTTCTGTAATACCCGAGTGGGGAATGGTGTCGAAAGCCTTGGCGAGGTCAAGGTAGGCTGTGTGAACCAAATTTCCCTCGTCTATGGCCTTGGTGACTGTCTCGAAGAAGTCAGCCAGGTTTAGTATGCATGATCTGCTCTTAACAAAGCCGAACTGGGTCGGTTCAAGTGTTTGGAGGTTCCCAATGTCTTTGTTAATGAGTTCCATGATGATGCGCTCCATAGCCTTGCAGACCAGGCTAGTCAGGCTTATGGGGCGATAGTTACCAGGGTCAGTTGTGGCCCCTCCTTTGTGGAGAGGAATAACCGTTGCTGTGTGCCATTCTATGGGCACGTAGCCTGTGGAGAGGCTGAGGTTGAACAGCGTGTTTAGATGGAGGGTTAGTTCGTTCTGTAGTTCATGCAAGACGCAGCCTGGGACACCATCTGGTCCTACTGATGCAGTGTTTTTGGCTTTTGAAAGGGCTGTTTTTACCTGTGCATCTATGATTTTTGGGACACTACACTTTTTCGGTATTGTTGTGGGCCCTTTTGGAGGTGAGAGGGGGGTGAAGTTTTCACTGAATCTATCTGCCAGGATGTTGGCAATATCAGTAGGTTCAGTATATTTTGTGCTATTTTGCACTAGTTCAGTGCATATCTGCGAGTTGCCACTTAGATTCTTTACATAGCTAAAGAAGGCTTTGTGGTTATCTTTTGAATCCTTGGCTATTTTTCTTTTGAAGTTAGCCTTGGATGATTTCATGAGAGACCTTAGTTTTTTACTGATACTGATCAGGGATGTCTTTCCTTCTTGGGATTTGCTTTTTTTCTGAACTTGTTTCCTCCTTCTGTTGTATAGCCTGTTTATGGCAGGGGTCCACCAAACTGGTTTCCTTCTCTTAGAGGAGTGAGTCTTGGTTTTACTAGGGATGGCATGATCCATGCATCCTTGTAAGTGCTCATGGAGTGCATTTGTAAAGGTTTCTGCATCTTGGGCAGCGTTATCCTTTAGCATGGGGGCTGTGAAACTTACCACCTCTATCTTAAGTAAGGTGAAGTTTGCTTTAGAAAAGTTTTTTACTGTGGTTTCCTTAGTTGGAGGTGGTGGTGGGGTGTGGATATCCAGAGTGATTAGCTTATGGTCTGATCTAACCAGTGATGGGTTGACTTCTGGTGTGGAACACCTGTCGCCCATGTTGGTGATGACTGGGTCCAATATGTTTTCACCTTTGGTAGGGGAGTTTACCAGCTGATCCAGGGCGTTTGAGTTGATGAATTCCAGGAAGTGCTGGGCCTGGGAGTTTGTACTCGAGTAGTTTTCCCAGTGAATGGTAGGGTAATTGAAATCGCCCAATATCAGGGTGTTTGGTAGGACCTTCATGTTTTCCAGTGTCTCCAGAAAGGTGAAGTGGTGGTCCTGGGTCATGGAGGGTGATCGGTAGCAGCTGCAGATTTGCCCAATGTAAGTTGCACATGGATGATCTCAGAGGTATCATGCTGCACCACTAACCTGGAGGTGTAGGTATCCTTGATAAATATGGATACACCCCCTCCTTTTGTGTTTCGGTCCATGTTCTGTAGCCGAAACGTGTGGTACGAGTTGTAGCCCAGTAGTGCTGGGGTGCTCTCTGGAGCCTTGAACCAGGTTTCAGTTACTGCACAGATGTCAACGTTCTCCATACTGAGGAGTGCTTCGAGCTGGTGCATTTTGAAATTTAAACTCCTGGCGTAGAGTAGCATAACCCTCAGTTTTTTGTTAATTGTGCTGTTTACGGAGGTGGGTTTGACTTTTGAGCCTTGCCTAAAAAAGGCACTATGGGGGCAGCAAGAGACTTGGCCAGTATTCAAAAGCCTAGGGGTGACAGGTGCAAGATGTCTCTTGCAAAGCAATGTGGCTTGTCGAGCATGTCGTCCCAGGCTGACAGACACTGGATCCCCTTTGAATGACACCAGAAGCTTAGCCAATTGTTGAAATTGATAATTTTTTCTTTATACTGAGGTATAATTCTTGGTGAGGGCAGGATGCTACTCAGGGTCAGGGTCATACCAGCCTGGGCTACATGATCAGAGAGCTCTTCCATGTCTCTTTTCATGTAGTCCAGGGAGGTACGTCTCAGGTCATTCACACCAACATGAACAATGACAGAGTTATATTTGTACTTGTTCTGGAGTGACCTGAGTGCTTGTGTTATGTGGCGGGTTCTGGCTTCCGACAGGCAGCTAACAGTAACCTTCTGCTTGTCCAGCCTAGTGAGTGGGACGTCAGTGTGCCTGACTATAGAGTCACCTATTACTAGTGTGTTAGGTATGTTATTTCGCCTTAAGGGCTGTGATTGTGCGGCACACTGATTTTGTGTTTTATGTGTTGTCTGGTTTGTGACGGGAGGTGCAGGTTGTTTGGGTGTCTGCTTTGGAGGTCTCTGATGCTTTTGCAGGTTTTTATTTGGAGCCTCCGAGTATGATTTTGTGTATTTGTGTATTCTTTGCCAGTGCTGTTTTAGTAGGTCTGTGTGCAGCTGGAGGTGTGGTGCAAGTGTTAACCTTCTCCTCTTGACTGTCTGTTCCAGTCTTGGGTGGAGACAGCTTAGCTTCCAGTTTGGCTGTATAATTGCATCTCTCGCATATGTTTGTGTTTTGCAGTAGGAGGAGAGGGTTGTCTGTGTACATGAGGCAGTTGTAACATTGCCTCAGGATACCTAGATTCACCAGCTGGACTGGAGAGTACACCTGAAATTGCCCTTTGGTCATGCCTAAATAGTAGGGTGAGCTGCTTAGTCGCTTGGTTGGTGAGTGGTGACTAAAGAGTCTTGCCCTGCTGGGCAATCAGTGTCAGGGTATATTAGTGCTTGCTATTAGGTCTGAGCAAGTGCCAGGCTGTAAGATGCGTTTTGAGTGCTTAGGTTGACAGTTAGACTAGTTTCAAGGGAAAAACTGAAGAGGAGACTTAGTGGAGCCGGGAATAATTTAACCGTAGCTAACCGGCGCTGCCCGGTGCGTAAAACCGTGCAAACGTGGTTTTTATAGTAGAGAAATGAAAGAGATAGAAATTAGCCCAAATGGCCTATAAACTACTAACTTCTGAGCTGGAACCACTCCTCCAGGGACAGATAGGTTGCTCAAAGCTCCCCTCTCTCACAGGTGAAGAGAAACTTCCTTCTATCCAAGTAAGGTATGGGCAACTCAGAAACTAGTATCACAGCCCTGAATTCAGCACTAGCCTGAAAACTGGACTATACTAGCTTAGAAAGGCAGGAAACAAGGATTTTTTTGTTTGTTTTTTGAAAAGATAAGGCAAAAACAGTAAAAAATACACTTAAAACAGCTTTACACGACTACAAACGATCAGAAAAGTCTATCACACTTTAGTGTGTAGCCTACAACAGTTAAATTATTTAAACAAAAAAAACAACCTTTTAAAAGTGCAGGCAGTCAAATAAGTGCAATATGTGAAAAAAAAAACAAGCTTTTAAATCACAATAAACGCTGGAAAATCTGTGTTTAGGCAGAAAACAGTTAAGTACAGCAAGAAAGTACAGAAAACTGATACATAATCACTCCAAAGTCTCTCTTCTAAGCTAGAAGGCTTGTATCAGTTTAAGGCTTTCTAGTGCTATCCAGTAGGTTAGTTACAGGAAATATGGAAAACAAGAGCAGATATGGTCTTTTAAACCAGAAAGTTGAAAGAGACGGACAAACTGTCCAAATGGTCAAACTACAATTTCTGGGCGAAGAACCTCTCCTCTCATGGTAGACAGGCTACCTAGTGCTTTCCACTCCCACTGGTAAGCTAGAAGGCTTTCCTCCAACACAGAAAGGCTTGCGGGGCTCAAAAGCTTACCAACAGTCCTGGATACAGCAACTCTGTATCTGGACTAGGCTTTTTACAGGAAAGGTGGGAAACAAGCGCAAGTGCGGCTTTTAAACCAGAACGTTGAAAGAGATGAAAAAAACTGCCCAAACGGCCAATAGCTATAATTTCTGGGCCAGGAACCACTCCCTTTGTGGTAGATAGGCTACCTAATGCTTACCACTCCCACTGATAAGCTAGAAGGCTTCCCTCCAACACAGAAAGGCTTGGGGGGCTCAGATGCTTACAAAGAGTCCTGGAATACAGCAAACCTGTACCTGGACTAGGCTAGTTACAGGAAAAGCAGGGAACAAGTACAAACACAGGCTTTTAAGCCAGCAAGTTGAAAGAGATGGAAAACTGCCCAAACGGCCAAATAAACTGCAATTTCTGGGCCAAAACTCACTCTTCCCGTGGAGGATAGGCTACCTAGTGCTTACCACTCCCACTGATAAGCTAGAAGGTTTCCCTCCAATACAGAAAGGCTTCCTCTGTCTTCTAATTTTCCCATTTTTGAAACATCTCTTCTTGAGCAGTCTCAATCTTAGAAAGCTTTTTCTTCATTTCAACCTCTGATTTTTTTTCATATCAGCTCATCTGAATATCTGTTTAAAGCTTCTTCCAGACTTTTGTTATTTGAGTTGATATATTCCCTCAGTGTCTCATTTATTTTTATCAGCTCTGAGGCATACCTCTCAACTGTGCAGATTTTTGCAGAATATCTAGATTTTTGCCTCATATTTTTGTTCTGTTCCTCATAAAATGTGTGTTTTTCTGGCAAATCACTGAAGATTGAAGTTACATTATAATAATAAATAATAAAAGCCATTTGAGTTTCAGACTTCATATCTTTCAGAAAATGCATAACAATACAAAACCTGTTATGCTATCAACTTTATAAAATGTGTCCCTATTTGTCCCCCTATTATTTTTGGCTTTGTCCAGATTTCTTGCTTTGAGAGGTTGAGAGGTATGCACATTTGACTAACTTTTTCCTCTCGATTACTGGAAGACATGTCTTTTACCAAAGCTGGAATCTGAACTGCTTTTTATTGAACAGCTGTAGGATTCTTTTCAGTCATTGTTTTATCTTCACCTTTTCTAGTTTATTTTCTTTCAGGCTGTCTTAGTTTCTTCTTTACAGACATCCAGGCAGTGTACCTAGTAGCCAGTAACTGAATTTTACTCAAGTTGACTATCTCTAGTTGCAGTTTCTCGGTTTCTGTTTTGACACTAGGAGAGCTGAAGTTAAGTTGTTGCTCAGTGTGCAGCAATCTTGGAAGTCCATCCAGTTATTGTATCTTTGAGAATAATATGCAAGGTCATTTTCTGCATCAGTGTTGACAATGCCTTATTCAAGAAGTTCTTACCTTTCTTTCCCAGACATTTTCACTTGTGACAACCAGTTAGTGAATTTTCTCCAAGTGTATTACTTTTACCAGCTTTTTAAACAGTTTCTTAGTGTTCATTTGTGAGAGCTCTAATTAATGTGATATTTAGTCAGTTACGATTTCAGAAACCCCAGAAATGAATTTCTCATTGTAAATGGATTAACAGAAGTCTGAATGTCAGTGGGCACCATTTTTGCATATTTCTAGGACTGAAGTCATAAATGTATTTAACTCTTACTTTGAAGAAAAATACAAAATAACAGCTGTTGGAAGAAAAAATATTGACAGGTCAGAAACAACTTTCGATTTATTAGACATTTCCCTTTACAGGAGCATGAGAGTACTGAGTTTATGGATGAATATACTACTGAGCTGAAGGATATAGCAGAAGTCAGTGAATTATCAGGAAGCCAAAAAACTTATGCAACAGAGAGATAAATGCTGAAAACTTTCTCAGCGCAATAAACAACCAGAAACCCTTGTCCAATATAAGCAACTCCGCAACCTTACTAAAAGACATATAATCAAAGACAAACAATCCTACTATATGACACTCCAAGCCAACCACTCCAAAAAACCCAAACAATTCTGGAAGTCCATTAACTCACTTCTCAACCCAGGCACCAAAAATAACCCTTGCCCTAACACTACCAGGTCTGATCCAGAAATTGCCACTCTTTTCAACTCCTTCTTTACTAACTCTACAGCTGAACTAAATAAGACCTTCCCAATTAACCCATCCACACAGTTCAGTTACTCTACCCCAGCCTTTAAAGCCAACCCTCCCCCTACCTTTGAACTTAAACCAGTCTCTACCTCATATATAAAAAAACTTCTCAGCAAACTAAAACCACACTGTAATGCCCCAGATAACATTTCATCTAAATTCTTACAAATTGCTGCAGACAGAATCGCCCTCCCCATTAGCATCCTAATCAACAGATCCATACAGCAATCTTATGTCCCCAAGCCGTGGCGTGCTGCCTTTATACATCCTCTCCACAAAGGTGGCATAAATATTAATACCTCAAACTTCCGCCCCATAGTCATCCTCTCCCCAATATCAAAAATATTGGAAAAATGCATTCATATCCAGCTAATGCTCTTCCTTACCAAAAACCACCTCATCTCTCAAACCCAACATGGCTTCCGTCCTGGCCATAGCACTATAACTGCTCTTCTCTCATTCCTAAATATAGTCAACCATGCTCATGACACTGGAAAAAGTTTCAACAGTTCTACTAGATCTCTCCAAGGCTTTCGATACTCTCCCCCATACTCATCCCCTTAGCCACCTTGCTAACCTCAACCTCTCACACAATACCCTATCCTGGTTCTCAAGTTACCTATCCAACAGATCTCAAGCTGTAAAATGGAGGAAAGGCACCTCAAACTTCCTTCCTACCACCACTGGAGTTCCCCAAGGTTCCATTCTTGGCCCTATGCTATTTAACATCTTTATCAATGATTTCCACTCTGCCATCTCAAATACTAAAATCGTACAATACGCCAACGACTCCACTTTAATCTGCTGTGCCACCAACCTCCCAGAACTTCTATCATACACTCAAACTGCTTTCTCCACCACTGAGAACTGGATGCTGCAAAACCACCTATCTCTAAACGCTAACAAATCCAAATACTACTTCCCTCCCCCTCAAAATCCTGCCCTCTTGACAAAAACTCTTTCCAAATTAGAAGCCATAACAATTCAACCATAGAAATTGTTCCCTATGCCAAACTACTTGGGGTTACTATAGATGAAAACCTAAAATTTGACACCCATATTCAACTAAACATCAAGAAAGCACATCAAAAACTTGGCCTGCTATACAGAAACATCCACTATCTCTCTCCTTCTACTAAACAAACCCTCTCCACTACCTATCTTCTTCCCTCACTAACGTATGGTGCCCCCTCTACTAACTAGCTTATCTGCCTCCATCTCTTCCAAAATGGATAGTTGTTATAATAAAATTTCAAAATTCGCCATCAAAGCCAAACACTACTCCCACCATTGCTCTGCTCTCCACTCACTAAACTGGCTAGAACTTCACAACCTTCTAGACTACCTCCAACTTATTACTGCCCATAGGCTATTATTTAACCCTTCTAAATGTCCTGCACTATCCAACATCCTACAACCATACACCCCTAACAGGCCACTTTGATTAGGTTTAGGTGAGCAGATCTCTGTCCAAACACCAAAGCGACCTGCTGGACAGCACCTCCTGCCCTTTTCCTTAGCCAGAAAATGGAATTCTCTCCCTCCTTCATTACAAATGACAGGAAACCCCAACAACTTCAAAACCCAACTCCATTCCTACTTGTTCTCTAATTGGAAGTGCAATTGCACTCTCCCCACCTCGCCTTCTAGTCTCTACACTAATTGTATGTCCATACTACTCCTATTTCCAACAACTTTGCTCCATGGATTTTACTTATTCTTTACTGTTGTCTTGTGTATGTAATGTAAATATTGTAAATAGTTTGCTTTCCCTTTTTCCCCCTCCCTAACATTTATGCTTGTTCTACCATTCTGCCATAACAAGACTCAGATTCTATGTAACCTTTGAACCAACCATGTCAATATATGACTCACATGCTATGTAACCACTGTACCTCATACTGTCACTGTATTACAGTTTACCTGTATCCATAAACCTTAATTTTATCTGTTGTATCTTAATGTATCTGTATCTTTGAATCTTAATTTTATCTGTTGTATTTTAATGTTTAGTATGTAATGTGGAGCTTTTCTCCCCGGGCCTCCACTGAAAACGGGCTCCTGAGCCCAGTGGACCTCCCTGGACATCAAACTGAAATAAATAAATAAATAAATAAAATTATGGGATTTTTATGATTCTCTAATAAGAAAATAATTTGAAGTATATAAAAAATTATGAAACAATGGGCAGGGTGTTAAGATAAACAGAAAAAACACAACTGGTAAATGTCTGTTGCAATGAAAAGGCAAATAGTTACATTATTGTAATTTTAGCACTTCAGCATACCTTTTAGGGGAATTAAAAGAATGCCATCCAGCAAACTCTTCCATTTAAATCAAACCCAGTGCACAATTAAGAGTCCAGTTAACAATGAAAAGGATACTATCCTATTTTTAAAAGAAATGTTAAATATGCCATGCCTGTAAATGTTAAAAGTAAATATATTTCAACATGCGATGTTTGATCTGAGGGTGTTAGAGAAGTACTGAGAAGGTCAGAAGGAGTTGCACTGTGTCTTTGTGGACTTAGAGAAAGCATATGACAGGGTGCCTAGCGAGGAGTTTTGGTATTGTATGAGGAAGTCGGGAATGGCAGAGAAGTATGTAAGAGTGGTACAGGATATGTATGAGGGCAGTGTGAGATCTGCAGTAGGAGCTGACGGATGCATTCAAGGTGAAGGTGGGATTACATCAAGGATGAGCCCTTTCTTATTTGATATGTTGATGGACAGGTTGACAGATGAGATCAGACAGGAGTCCCCGTGGGCTATGATGTTTGTGGATGACATTGCGATTTGTAGTGAGAGTAGGGAACAGGTTGAAGAGACCCTGGAAAGGTGGAGATATGCTCTAGAGAGGAGAGGAATGAAGGTCAGCAGGACTAAGACAGAATATATGTGTGTGAATGAGAGAGAGAGAACTGAGGAATGGCGAGGATGCAGGGAGTTGAGTTGGCAAAGGTGAATACTTGGGATCAACAGTTCAGAGTAATGGTAAGTGTGGAAGAGAGGTGAAGAAGAGAGTGCAGGCAGGATATAGTGGGTAGAGAAGAGTGTCAGGAGTTATTTGTGACAGACGGGTACCAGTAAGAGTGAAAGGGAAGGTCTACAAGATGGTAGTGAGACCAGCTATGTTATATGGGTTGGAGACGGTGGCACTGACAAAAAGACAGGAGTCAGAGCTGGAGGTGGCAGAGTTAAATATGTATAGATCTGCACTGAGTGCAGCAAGGATGGACAGGATTAGAAATTAGTATATTAGAGGGTCAGCTCAGGTTGAACGGTTGGAGACAAAACCAGAGAGGCGAGATTGCGTAGGTTTGGACATGTGCTGAGGAGGGATGCTGGGTATATTGGGAGAAGGATGCTAAGGATGGAGCTGCCAGGTAAGAGGAAAAGAGGACGGGCTAAGATAAGGTTTATGAGTGGGGTGAGAGAGGACATGCAGGTGGTTGGTGTGACACAGCAAGATGCAGAGGACAGGAGGAAATGGAAACAGATGATCCGCTGTGGCAACTCCTAATGAGAGCAGCCGAAAGAAAAAGATGATGTATGTTTTCAATAATTCCTATAAAAAACAACTGTTCCATATTTTATCTGCTAGAAGACTACAGCTGAAGCAAAGCAGATAAATTAGTTTTTGTATTTGTGACATTGTGGTCAGTTTTTTTTTTTCTTAAGACAAGTAGACCAGACCCCATTTTAAGCCACAAATATTTGAAAAGCAAGTGAAATTAGTAGCTCAGGGATAAAAAAAGATTAAATGAAAATGAGGTTATAAAATAAACCAAGTCAAGGAAAGGGAGAAAGGCAAGATGTGGATCTAATGTGGAGTCCAGAGTAAAGATGGCATTATTAAAACTCAGGGTTGCAGTACGTGTGGCTGTAGGTGTCACAGAAAAATGTGCACTGCATGCCACTTTATCATGCTTTTAGAATTAGTGCTAGAAAATTACATTTTGCTAACATACGTAAAAGCAAAATCAAGTATGTTCCAAAGAATTTGCATATAGAAATAAGAATGTGAAAAGTATTTTGTTAGTTGAAGTGAATGGTCAGTACAGTGAAATCTGAAAATGCATGAGACAAAATGGAATGGCATTACAAAGCAAACTGAAAGAAACATTGATAATAAAAGGAAAGAATGTGGAATTCTAGTTAGATACTGACATTGAGTATAATGTAATAAAATACTTTTAAAGTTGGGTATAATGTAATAAAATGCTTTTAAAGTTTTGGGACTTGAAAATTATTGAGAGAGCCATGTGCACATTGTTAGTTTATTCTGACCACTAGCTTGAACCATCAAGTCAGAAACTACTGACATTGGAAAACAAGTATATGGAATTTAGTTTTCTTTTTCAAGTAATTAATTTCATTTCAATTAATTTTCCTAATATTTCTGGTTGTGTGGCTTGTGAGAAGCTAGAAAGTGTAAAAAGAAGTTAACAGTGTGAAAGCAAAGAACCACGTATGTTCAAAACTCGTGACAGAGACTACATATAGAAAATCATTTACATTTGAGAGACTTAGCGGGGATATGCTGACTTGTTTAGAGGATTAGAAAATTTACCAGGTATCACATGCAGATAAAGACTGATGCTGTGCTATTGCTTCCTGCTTCCAGAAAGTACTTGTAGTACTCAGAAGTAAAGGTGAACGAGGATTAGAGAATGGAATGCCTGTAAGTCATTAAGTGGCAATTAAAGGCATTATAATAGGTGAACAGTGTGGTCACTGTTGTAAAGAAAGGCAAGATCTGATTGAAATGAACAGGGACACAAAGCACTGGTTGGACAGAGTGGGTGCTGGAGGTCATGGCTTGGTCACTTAGCTGAGTTCTCAACTCTATAGCTGTGTCAGTGGGGAGTCTTACTGGGGATCTGGAGAAAGAGGGAGAAACTATCCCTAGACTGACTGTGGTCTCTGTGTGCTCTTAAGGGAAATTGCACTTGATGCAGAAAGCTGCATCTGGAAATGCTGTGTTGTGTACCTTGTCATCCTCTCAGTGTACGTCCCCCACTGTTGCCAGTGGTGAGGATGAGGCTCCTTGATTATTGGTCCAGTGGTGGGTCATCATAACACCCATTAAACCTAGGGAGCGAGCCTCCAGCAACCCCCCAGAATGTATATAACCAACTCAAAGATTAAACTCATCTTGGGGTAGATGCTCATCTCCCACACTTTTAACACAACTTTAGTTGCCATTCATCCCTTAGCTATTTACCAGTTTGGCTAGAGATATGGATGCAGTTATACAAATCAGCTCCATTCAAAGCCTAGCTGTTGTCCAGTTTTCCTAGAGATGTGTTCCTCTTATATACAGCAGTAACATCTGTCCCTTAGTTGTCAGCTGCACTGTCCTTATATCCACATTGCCAGCAAAGTTTCTAAATATACAGCCAACCCCTAGCTGTTAGTTTGCTTAAAAAGTGTTTTTCTCTTAGATGACCAGTTTACCTTAAATTTCAATGCTAGCAAACATCCTACATCTAATATATTGCTCCTGAATGCTTTCCTAAAGCTCATACCTGTGTGATATATGCATTACTCTAAGCTCTTGTATAGTAATTCCTGACCCTGAGCAAGTTTATCTAGTGTATATCCTCTTCATACCTTTCAACCTCTTAGAGCAAGAAATCTTGACAAAGCCATAAAGAAAGGGTGGGAATGACCCAAAAATAGCGACACTTTTTAAAATATTGTTCTTACAAATTTAGAAAATTAATAGAATAGCAGGTGTTGCATTAGTATGAAATTTTAAAGGGTATGAAGTCTGAAACTCAAATGCATATCTTTATTTTCTGACTTTAACCCTCAATGATTTTCCAGAAAACAACAACTTTATGAGAAACAGACCAAAAAATCTAGACATTCTGTGAAAATCTGCAGAGATGAGAGGTATGATCCTCTTCTGTACAGTGATGTAGCTCCTCGTTGTATTATTAAACTGCATTTCTCATGCATACCCATAAAGTCAGGTATACTGCATTTCCTGGTTATTTTGCAACTTGCATGATGCTGTATTAGTTGTGTGTCTGTTCTGGGAGCATGCAGACTCCCAAGGAACACACTCAATGACTGCATTCACTTAGTCTGTGCATTTAATGAAAGTGGTTACATTCACAAATAGTTTCTGATGAGTGGGTTGTTTATTAGACAAGTTGCTCTTAAAGTAAGAGTACCTTACAAGAGTAATTGTTTTAACATGCATTTTATGAAGGAAATACTGTCTGAAACTGAAATGTATGTCATTATTTAGTGACTTCAATTCCCAATGATTGCCAATAAACCACACATTTTATTACTAAGGGACCACAAAAATGAGGTAAATAATTGGACATTTTTTTTTTGAAATTTTTTGTATGTAAAATACTTCCTCCAACACTATTTACATATATTACAGCAAGTTAGAAACATTAGGCAGAGGAACTATTTTACATAAAAAATAAATAGTACAGTAATAAAAGTAAAATAAAACACAACAATTTTGCTGACAGCTCATTCTCTATGTGCAATAAGGTTCTCAAGGGTGTGTGTTACTGTGTAAATAATGCCCTTCCATGGGTGTAGAGGCCCTCCACCTGTGATGTCAGGCCTCAGAACATATTTGGGTGTGAGTTATTTACACAATAACACCCACCTGATTGGGCATTATTGTCTGCATACTGTGATTTATCTGAGATTAGGTGAGATTCCTTCACTGGTTGATTTGGGTTTATAGAGATTAGTTTTTTTTTTTTTTTTTTTTTTTTAAATCTTCAGCATCTAAATCACATACAGTGTCATGCCTCCACTCTCCTGGTTATTGACTTAGATTATGAGAAGTTGGAGGAGGACAGGTTTTTGGATTTACAAAAATGTTTTGCTGGGCTGTGTACTTTAGCAGGTTTCCAGGTTGGATATAGATTTCTGGTGCCATTTATATTTTAAACTCCAGGGTTTTGGACACTTCATCATTGGTGTCTTCCTGTGTGGCTCCAACTCTATTGGGGCAGGCATCAACCAGGGCTTTCCAGTGTTAATGGATCCTCTCCTAATGAGTCTGGTTTCTTCCGTGTCCTTTTCAGCATGTAGAGCTGCAGGGTCACCTGTACTGATATGGCTAGAGATTATTGTTTTATCACTGATTGAGTTTCCTTGCTTTTCAGAAGGCATTGGTGTTGAAGTCATGGCCCTCTTGTTCAGCATCATTATCAGTGTTCTTGGCAGTCGGGATAAAAGCCTTGAGTTTTTGCATTTAGATGCTGATTTCAGCTTTGGCATTATCCTGAGCCATCAGAACTTGTCTCTTTGATATTCATCTGCCGCCTTTTTAGCTGCAGTACTAGCATCATCCCTCACTCAGGGATTTCTGTTGGCCACTGTGCCAGGGTAGTAAGACCCATGTTCTTTGCAGAGTTCTCAGGTTGAAGGTCATCACCCTCTTCAGAGTCACCCCTTGCACTTACAAAAAGGCTAGATGCAAGAGGAAAAGCATTGATTCCCCTACAGTGTCTTCCATACCTGACCTGGATAATGACAAGAAAGACACTTTCTCCCATTCTCCATAGGTACTCCTAAGTTCAGGGAAGCACTGCAAATGACGAAGCAAAAGACGCAATCTGAAGACACCATATTCTCCCCACAGAGAGCTCTGCAGAAGGCCTTCATTTCTTCTAAACAAACTTTGTGAAGAGTTTCTTATTTCTGACATCAGAATACCTATAAAGGCTACTTGGACCTCACCTGATACAGTGGTCTCTATATCAAAAATGTGGATCATGTGTGCTGCATCTTCTTAGGGACTGGAATCTCTGATCAGAGACTAACAAGTTACATATCTGGATTTTTGCAGCAGCTCTAAAAAAGACTCTCATTGCTTGAAATCCTGTGGTTTATCTGTCAAACAAAAGCTGTAGATTGTTTTACTACTTGGGAAAATGCTTGCATACATCCTTAGCTTTCTCTCTGTCTGAAGTTGCTTTATATGGGTCATATGGGATGAATTCTCTCAAGGTACATTACATGAAATTACCTCCCCTATAAGGCATTTGTTAGAGGGACCAGTTAAAATGTTTGTCCCCTTCCAACCACTGTGTCAACCAAGACCAACCTTATCATTAGCTTTCAGTGTAGCAGAAGGTTCGGCAAGAACTACTGCTTAAAGTATTCCTTTAAGCATCATCCCTGCCTCAGAGTGACCTGTCACTGAGGACGCCAAGATCAGAATTATGAATGTGTTATTTAATGGTCCTGAAGTTTTTGACACAGTAGTAAAACACATATAGAGAAGGAAAGGAAATCCATGACTGCAGTTGGCATCAAATTTTCCACCCCCAAAGTGTTTCTTCTGAAGGAGTCAGAAGAATCTATTCCAGATAATTTTTTTGTCATGGGCAACAATAAAATAAACTCTGTAAATTGGTTCCTTAATCAAGGTTTCATATAGTGAGGGCATAGTAGCTATTTGTAGATTTTTACTAGGCCAATGATTCAGACTCGGGCTCGGTGGGGGGGGGCTTTCTAAGCCTAGCCAAATTTTCCCAAAAGAATAATAATAACCTGTATCCGAATAAGACATTGAGAACTAGGGATTTATAAGCTACCTTTATCTATAAGGGACATAGGTGCCAGGCCCAGTGTAAATTTCCTATTCTCCATCCAGTTGTCTAGGTTGTGCTTAAACTGGGTAATAAACGAATTCAGCTTCAAATGTATGGGAAGCCTGTTCCATAGGAGAGGCAGTCTCTGGGACACATATCTGTCTTTCCAGCATGTTCTGTTTAAGTCACAGACAAAATTTAGGTCCTTATAGGTTCATAGGTTGGTATTAGGCTATTGGCCCTAGGGCCTATGCAAGCCTAGCCATAACAATTCCCTGGATATTTCTTCCCACAATATTTACTTCTCTGGACCCCTGTCTAGCAGGGTGACTGACATGATCCCCGGGGTGAATTTCCTATCTCCCATCCAATCATCAAGGTTCCTTTTGAAGAGGGCCAAGGAGGCGCTCAGCTTGACATGTATGGGCAGTCTATTCCACAGTATGGGGAGTGTCTGGGTCAGGAACCTATCCCTCCAGCATGTTTTGTTCATTGTGATGACAAGGTTTAGATCTCTGGTGCGTGTGGCTCTAAGGGATTGGGATTTCTTTAAGTGGAGCATGTCCAACAGCTCAGGGTTTGACATGGCCTTGTATGTTAAGCAGAGATCGCCTCTAAGTAGACGATATGCCACAGAGTATAGCTGGAGTTTTTTTAGATGGTCAGCATATGGCATCTGCTTTAGGTCTGTGATTCTTTTACTGAGGTATTTATGTGGCCTTTCTAGCTGTTGCAGATGTCTTGTGAGGTACATACCAAATGGGGCATTATACTTTATAATGGGTCTAATGAGGGATGAGTACAGTGGGACAATGACATCCTTTTTTCTGGATGAAAAGCCCTTAGTGATGAGGTGTGCCACATAGAAGGATTTCCTGACTGTTGTGGCGATGTGGTTATCGAAAGTGAGACCACTGTCCACCTGTATCCCTAAGTCTCTCATCACAGTTTCAATGTTTAGTGTCCTGCCACCTATGTGGTAAGTGGTAATTCATGGGTGCATGTTTTTACCAAAGGGGATAACTATACATTTCTTGGCATTAAGCTTGAGCCCATGGCTCTGGCACCAGGCATCTGTTTCTGTAAGGCCCTTTTGTAGAATATCCACATCATTTGGGGATTCAATAATGGCTCCCAGTTTGCAGTCATCTGCTAACTTTGTTAGCCAGAGTCCTAGTGTTGGCCTGTACTTCAGAGAAGTAGATGCCAAACAAGAGTGGTCCCAGGACTGAACCCTGAGGTACTCCACTTGTCTGGAGTTGGATTTGGAGCCTTAGACCTTGTATCTCTGGTACTGTTTACTTACAAATATGCAGGAGATCCGTAAGTGTGGGATTTGTGAATGCCTTGTAAGTCAAGCATAGATCACCCCTCAGCAATCTAAAAGAGACTGAGTAGAGGGAAAGGGCTTTAAGGCCCTCTGCATAAAGCAGATTTATTATGCCTTGTATTCTTTTTGTAAGGAACCTCTTTGGTTGCTCTAGTTGCTGCATATGCCTGGTCAGGTACATACCAAAGGGTGAATTGTACTCTATGATGGTCTGATAAGGGCAGAGTACAATGGGATAATGACCTCTTTGGACCTAGATGCCATGCCCTTACTTATAAGTTGCACAACATAAAAATATTTCCTCACCACTGTGGCCACATGGTGGTCGAAGGTAAGGCTACTCTCTACATGTGTACCCAGATCCCTGACCACTGGATCGACTCTTAGAGGCGTATTATCAAACATGGCAATTAACCAGGATGGTTGACTTCCCAAAGGGTACAATTACCTATTTCTTAGCATTGAGATTAAGACCATGGCTTTGGCACCATTTGATAGTCAGAGGGAGAGATGTCCTTGAAGTGTCTGCAGGGCAGTCAATGATAAGCCCGAGCTTGCAATCATCTGCAAACTTAGTCTGCCATAAACCTTCAGCATTTGCTCCATTTCAGAGAAATAGATGCCAAAAAGAAGCAGGCCCAGTACAGAGCCCTGGGGGACTCCACAAGTAACTGGCCTCTTGGTGGAGGTGGCCTCACCTATTTTGACCTCCTGGGTCCTATCAGTGAGCCATTTGGCTATCCAGCAGATGTTAAAAGGGTTTATATCTAAATTAGTGAGCTTGTTTATAATGCCTGAGTGGGGTATTGTATCAAAAACCTCCTTTGTGCAGGGGAATGACTATACCATCTTCCATTCCTTGGGCATAAAACCTGACTGAAGGCTCCAGCTGAAAGGTGATTTAAGTGGACCAGAGAGGATATGTTTCATGTTATTTATTGAACATTCTAGGATGTTATCAGGGCCCATTGATGCAGTGTTGTTGCCTTGGAAATTGCATTGATGACCTCTTCCCTAGTAATGGTTGGGGGGATTGTGGTATGCGGCATTTCCTTTGGAATATCTGGAGGAGTGGGGGTAGAAATTTGAGCTGAACCTGTCAGCCAAAAGGTTAGCAATGATCCAGTTTAGTGTGAGTGTTGCCATTTACAATAAGTTCTGGGCATTGTTGTGTATTTTCCTTGAGGTTTTGGACATAGCTGTAGAAAGCTTTGTGGTTATCCTTTGCCTGAGAAGCTATTTTCCTTTGAATTATTAATTAACCCTCTTAGCTGCCTGTTTAGAATGGTCAGGAGACTTTTCGTATATATGGGTTTATTCCCCCTATGCTTGACCAAGACTTTTTTTTTTTGTTGTGTAACCGATTGATATTGTGATTCCACCTTTTGAGTTTGTTGTATAAATTTATTTATTTATTTATTTTATTTTACATTTGTTAACCGGGCTAGTCCAACTGGATACATGTCCATTTTCAGTGGAGGCCCGAGGAGAAAAGCTCCACTAACTACTACTTAACAAGTTAAAGAAAACATATACAGAATTATGCGATAAAAGGAAACATTTGCTTAAAATATCTTTCAGAATGTATATACACAAGAGTACAATATGAGACTTCGCAGGAGAGATAGGTTAGATAATTTACTAGGATACAGTATTACTGGTTTATACTGAGAAATAGAAATAGATTATGATAGATCGAGATGAAAACCTGAAAGAGGAGAAGGAATATTACAAAGTAATGGAAGTAATACATGCACATAGAAAGAAGGTAAAAAAGAGAGTGAGAGGGATAGGTAGAGGAAATGAGTGTGAGTTAGAGTTTAGTCGGGGTTAAAGCATGGACATATCCACTGATTTTTAAGATAAATTCTTAGTTTTTGTTTGAACAAAGCAGGGGTAGGCATAGAAGTAAGTTCAATAGGAAGTTGATTCCAGCGTTTCCCAATGGCGTTAGAGAAAAGGGAGTCACCAGCAAGATTGTTGGATTTAGTTAATGTTACTAGGAGTTTGCTTGAGGGTGAATTCAGGTTAGAGTAAGGGGTCAGAAGTTTGGAAAGTGCAGGTGTGTTGTTAGGTTGATAGAAGGCTTTATGGACAAAGGAAAGTTGGGAAAGAAGCAACATATTTTCTAGTTCTAGCCAGTGAAGTTTCTGAAGGTTCAGACAGTGGTGAGTTCTGAAAGGAGTGCCAGTTGCAAATCTGGCAATGCTATTATATGTGTTAGTCAGTTTAGAGAGATTGTTTTCTTCAGGTTAGTGAAAATTGATGAGGCATAGAGAAGAGTTGAAATAAGGTGAGAGTGGGCAAGGGTAACTTTTGCTGTGGGGTTAAGAATGTTTTAATTCTGTAGAGGGAGCCAATTTTTTGTTTACAGTTTTAATGGTATTATTAATGTGGCAATCATAGGTAAGGTTGTTATCAATCATGACACCTAGTAGTTTGGTAGTAGAGTCGGCTGATATGAGGGTGCCATTAATAGATAAGATGGAGAAGTCTAATGTGGGGACCTAGTAGTGGGTTTAAAGAGGAGGAGTTTTGTTTTTAGCATTTAAAAGTAGGCTTTAAGAACCATGCTTCTACTTTGTGGAATACATTTTGAGTAATAGTTTGAAGCTCAGGTATGGATTAGCGGAGCAAATAAGAGTGGAGTCGTCATATTGTATACAGCTAGGTTGAGGAATACCTGCTTCCAGGTTATTTAAAAAAAGGGAGAAAAGGGGGTCCAAGAATAGAGCCTTGAGGGACACCAAGAGAAGTTTGTTATCCCAGAGGACTGCCTGTTTTCTGTTAGTGAGGAAGTGAACCAATGGATAGCCTTTGGTTGTAAGAGATTCCAGGATTTTTATGAGGAGGTGGTTGACCATGTCAAAGGCTTTGGACAGGTCGATAAAGAGGGCTGAAGATAGAATATTATTGTTGCGGTTTGTGTTTATAATGTCAGTAAAGGAAAGGAGAGCAGTGGTGGTACTATGAAAAGGCCTAAAGCCGTGTTGACAGGGAGTAAGAATGTTATTTTTAGTTAAGTGATTCATTAGCTGGTAGTGAACACATTTTTCCATGATTTTGGGAGACAGGAGGGCTATAGGTCTGTAGTTAGAGTATTCATTGGAGTTTCCTCCTTTATGTAATGGTATAATGTGTGAGATTTTCCAGTTGTCAGGTATGGTTCCTTCTTTAATAGTTCTGTTGATAAGGATAGAAATGGGATAGGCTATTTCCTTAGCAGCAATTCAGATGGAAGTATGGTTTAAGTTTTTGAGGCATTTTTGGATGAAGGTGGTGGAGATGGGTTGTATTATAAATGTTGGTTGATTAGAAGATGCAAGATCAGGGATGCTAGAATTGTCAATGGGAAGGTTGGAGGCCAGTGAATTGATAGTATTAGTAAAGAAGGAGTTGAAAGCATTGGCAGTTTCATGGGAAGAATTATTACTGGACCCAGAGGGAGAGGGAGTGGTAGTCTGTCCGGGTGGAGAAGTCTATTCAAGGTAGACCAGAATTTTGGGATTGTTATAATTTGCTTGTTGGAGGTTACTATAGTAGTTTTTCTTGTCAGAAAGAATAGCTTTTTTGGTACTGTTTCTTAGGTGTTTGAAAGTCACTTGATCTGAGGGAGATTTACTAGTTCTCCATTTTACCCAGGATTTGTTTCTGAGTAGCATTTTTTCTAGTTTCCTTAGATAGCCAGGGCAGGTTTAGTTTTGACTCTGATAGTTCGTTTTGGTGCATGTTTGTCAAGGATTGATAAAAATGTGGTATTAAAAAATTGAACAGCTTCTTCTAGAGGAAGAGTTTCTAGAGGTTTCCAGTTACAGGCATTTAGTTCAGTGTTAAATAGGATAGGGTTAAAATATTTATTAAGTTCTGATGGTATAGTGGTGTTCTTCTTTCTTATGATATAGATTAAGTTGTGATCACTAATATCATCTGGCAGAGTGCCCGTTTGATATTGTAGTTGTGGTTTATTGACAAGAATCCAATCTAGTATACTTTCTTTGTTGTTAGGTTTGTTAATCCTAGTCGGGGTGTTTATTGTTTGTGTAAAGCCATGGAGATTAATAAGAGAGAGTGGGAACAGCTCGATCTATACAGCTATCAATATGGCTGTACAGAGATTTTGTAAATAGTTCAGCTTATGCTGTGGTGTTTACAGGGTTTGGCAGTGCTTGGAATTTAGCCAAGGTGTTGCTTAGTAGAGAGAGGTTTGCCTTAGAATAGTTCCTAAAGGTTTTTGGTTTTGCTAGATCCCCGGATTTAATTTTTATTTCAAGTAATACTGCCTTATGGTCAGATCTGACAAGAGAAGACATCAAATTGGGTGTGGAATATCAGTCCCCCATGTTCGCAAGTACAAGGTCAAGGATGTTTGTACCCCTAGTAGGAGAATGGAACAACTGTTCCAAGATGTTGATATTAAAGTTTAAGAATTGCTGGGCTTGTACATTAGAAGTGGTGTAGAATTACCACTCTATAGAGGAGCAGTTGAAGTCCCCCTTGAATATCATATTGGGTTGAATGGTGAGGGAATCTAGTACATTGAGAGAAGTAGTCCAGGTTTCGTGGGACATGGAGTGGGACCTATGGGTTGCAAGGATATGGTATGACACTCTGTTTGTGGTGAGTTGCACATGTATGAGTTCCAGTGGGTCATAAGCTTTAACCAGTCTGGATGTGAGATTGTTTTAACATAGATGAAACTCCTCCACCTTTAGTTCCCTCCTATGCAGTAGCTGGTCTAATGGTGTGAAAGGCACTATAACCTTGCATTGCTAGGGTACTCTGCAACTTTAAACCATGTCTCCGTTACCACACATATGTCTACACTCTGCAGGGAAAGCAAGGCTTGCAGGGACTGGAGTTTCTTGTTAAGACTTCTAGCATTGAGCAGTACCACCTTCAGATATTCCTTCATAGGTTCAATTAAGTCAGTAGGTTTATCAGTTTAGCATTGCTTAAAAAAGGCACTATGGGGATGGCAAATATCTTTGCTAATATCCAAAAGCCTAGAGGCAATAAATGCAGACTGTCCCTGGCAATGTATAGTGGTCTGTCAAACATGTCATCTCAGGCTGTCAAATATTGTACCTCCCCTTGATTGACACCAGAATCTAAGCCAAATGTTAAAATAAATCATTTTCTGTTGATAATCCTAGGAGAATGTAGTATGCTGCTCAGTGCTAGGCTAATACCTGCCTGAGACACAAAATCAGCAACCTTGATCATATCTTGCTTCATATAGTCAAGGTAGGTACATCTTAGGTAATTAATACCCACATGGTCTATGACAGAGTCATACTAGTACTTGTGGTTCTGACCTGAGTGACTTGACAGATCCTAGACCTGGAAAGGCAGCTAACCATGACTCTCTCCTTACTCAGTCTGGTGAATGGGACATTGGTGTGCCTCATTATAAAATCAATCAATCAATGACCAGGAAATTTAGCTGTGCACTGGTTTGCCTTAAGGGCTTAGCAGTAGAGGCATTGGATACAGTGTCACTATGTGTAGCTGCAGGTGGTGTTTTAACAGAGTGTTCACATGATGGCTGAAGACCCTTTCTTTGATTGTTTTGTGTAGGAGGCCTTAGTATTTTAAGAACGCTACCCATAAAGCATAAGTAGTTTTATGTATAGCATCTTTACTCTGCAGTAGGCATGGTGCAAGTGTCAATAGCAACCTCTATAAGATTAGTTTTTGTTGTATGCAAGAGTTTTGCCTCTAGCATTAAAGTGTATCTACATCTCTCACATGCTTTATCTGTTTTATTAAGAATAAGTGGGTTGTCAGTGTACATGAGGCAATTGCTACAATGCCTCAGAATGCCCATCTCAACCAGAATGGCCACAGAGAGAGTCGAGAAGTGCATATCCATGGCCACTGATGTACTAGGGAGGAGTAAGGGAAATTTAAATATTGAAGAGGTCAGTAAGACAAGGAACTTGAAGAACAGCACTTAGTTATATACTATCTAGACGCTCTAGTAGTTAAAAAAAGAAAAAAAGAAAATCTGTCTAGACAGTAATGCCACAGGAGTGCAGACCACAAACCTTCCTAATGTAAAATAACTGGTTTGGAGCCTAAGTGCTTAAACCAGAAGAAATGCACTTAGAATAACAGGCACAATGAGCCTTCACCAGCAATTCCCAGCTCAGAAGGATAGAGGCTACCCTGTCCTCCCACAAGAGTGTAGACCACAAACCTTAATGTAAAATAACTGGTTTGGAGCCCAAGTGCTTAAACCAGAAGAAAGACGCTCTTAGAATAACATCAAAATAAGCCTTCAATTAATTCCCAACACAGAAAGGTGTAGGCTACAAACCTTCTTAATGTAAAATAACTGGTTTGGAGCCCAAGTGCTTAAATCAGAACAAAGGCACTTAAAGTAACGGGCACAATTAAGCCTTTACCAGCAATTCCCAGCTCAGAAGGCTGGAAGCTACCCTCTTCTCCCACAAGAGTGTAAACCACAAATCTTCTTAATGTAAAATAACTGGCCTGCAGCCCAAGTGCTTAAACCAGAGCTAAGACACCTTTACAGTAAAGACACAATAAGCCTTCAACCAGCAATTCCCAGCTCAAAAAGATGTAAGCTACCGCTCCTGCCACAAGAGTGTACACCACAAAAATTCCTTATGTAAGATAATTAGTTTAAAGCCCAAGCGGTTTAATCAAAACTTGGAGGTTTAGAATAACAGTTATGATGTAATCAAGCTACTAACAAGCAGTAATAAATGCAGCAGAGTAAATGTAACTGAACTCTTTAAGGATGTGCAGCAAAAGGCTAAATACAGTAGTAAGAAGTACAACTACAGTAAAAGCAGCTGAATAAAGTGAGATTTTTCTAAAGTAATTAAGTAGGGAGAGAGGAAACAGAAGGTAATTCAAGTTTAAGAGACTAAGGGGGAGGGCTTTTCCAGCCGAGCTCTCAGTGCACAGCAGAATGAACTGATGAGATTGAACTGGGAGGAGTTTCCAAAATCAGATTTATAGTAGTGGTGGGTGGATAGGAAGAATCAAATGCAGATATCATCAAGTCAAACAAGCACTACAGCTAAATAAAGATGCCACTAAATATTTGTAGTTAAATGAGAGATGACATTTCTCAGCTCTTCACACTAATTAACCGGATGTTATTCACTGTCTGCAACTAACTGACCCTAGTCAACAAAAACATTAATATGCAATATAAAAAAAGATACAAAATAGAAGTAACCAAACCTTAAATGAAAACCTTCAATCCAAAATCAAATGCAGACAAGAGATCAGCAATAGACAGGCAGAGAACAGCAAGTCAAACAAGCTCTTGGCATTCGTTATACAAAATCCCTATATGGGGAGACACAGGTCTTGCTTGACTGCTTATTGCTTACTGGATGAGTTAAGTAATTCCTTCACCTGTCAGCTTGAGTGGCAATCACCATAAACATGTGAGTGAGGGCCATTGTATCCAGGCTTTGAAGAATTCCTTTTCTGTCATCCAAATGCCCTCATTACTCTTAATGCTGGATGTCCCAGTCAGTGAAAATCAATATCGTATTCGGAAAAAAAGACATTTAAAATATCCCTCTAAAACAGAAAGGTTGTGGATGTTATTCCAAGTTCTTTTTGGTGTCAAAAAGAGATTGAGGACCTTGGGCCTATTCCAGATTTAAATGACCTTAAATTCTTGTATTCCCCAAAAACACCTTTCACGTGGTGTTGGTACACAAATGATTGTTCATTGTCTTACAGAGCAAGAGTCAGTATGTTAATAGTTCCCCATGATGCCTACTTACATGTAAAAATCAACAAGTGATCCATTAGCTATTTGCACTTCAGAACTGGAGTCAGTCACTGCCAGTTTTGGCTGCTTCCATTTGGTCTCTTTTCTGCCTACAGTGTATTCACCAAATGCATGTTTATGGTAATGGTGTAGCTGTGTTTGCTGGAGCCAAGATGTCTCTGTACCTGAATGAGTGACTCTCTGCTGATCCATCCCAAAATCAGCTTGTTTTGGTGCAGAAGTATGTGATGTGTCTCTCTGCATTCCTTGGAATAACAGTAAACATAGCCAAATCTCAGTTGCAGTTATCTTGGTGCCTAACTTACCTAGTCTACAACTTGAATACTCTATCCTGCAAGGTGAAACTCCCCACAGATGATGCTTATGTGCTGTTTTCCAGAGTATGTACTCTTCTCAGTTGTTCATCAGTCACAACACAGCTGTGTCTAAAGCTGCTGGCTATTATGGCAGCAGCCATTCCAATGATTCCTATCACCAGATACCATCTGAGAGTTCTACACTGGACCCTTCAGTATCAGTGGCTGTAAAATGAGGACCTGATGGAACATGGAGTGCATATTTCATATGCCTGCAAACACATTGCACTGAATGGATGTCAACAGCCTTCTGTTTGGCCATCCAGTAATTCCTCCTTCACTGATTACAGTCAATATGGATCTGTCATTCCTGAGTGTGATAGGCATTACAGTGAACAGGCAGTTTAGTCAGGAGAATACGTACGGCATATAAATATTATGATGAGGGTGGTTCTCTTGTCAGTTCAGGCTTTCCAAGGTTCTCTCCCATCAGGGGTTCCTACAACACAGACATGCTGCTTGGCATTTGTATGGTACCTCACTAGAAAGAATTCAGTCCTATCACTTGTACTAGAAGGCTATGACAGTCTGTGCATGGGTCATGCCCATGCAGCCATTTTTTGTTTGCAAACCCCATCCCAAAGGATTCCAGATAACAGGCATAAAAACCTGAACAATTTGCATATGTCTCATTAATGGTTTCTCAACTTGACAGTGGTAAGAAAACTTTTTTACAAGTGGGCGAAGCCCTATTGTGACCTGTCCACATTCCTATCAAACTGTATCAAAGGAAATCCTTTTCTGTTGTTCTAACCCCAAGAGATGCTCCAACCCATAGGTGGCTGCCTAGACTCCTTCATACTCTTCCTCTTTTTCCTCTGGTGGTTTTCATACACAAGTGGAAGCTTCTCAAGCCAAAGGTCATCATCATAGTCTATTATTTGCTCCAGCAGGTCTGGTTCCCTCTTTTGTTGCCTTATCTGCTGGAGAAAGAAATCTGCATGAGGTCATTGAAAAATGTATTGTACCTTCCCTCAAGTTTCATACAGGCATTCAGTCCCTGTGGCTTTTCACCAGTTTTTTCACTTCCAATAGTTGCCAGTAATTCAGCACTTTCTGGGAATGTTGTCTCTGTAATTATTTCATCTCAGAAGCCCAGTATTAGCAAATGTCAGGAACTGGAGCAGAAAAGCTGTCTAACCCTTTGGTCTCATCCACTTGCCTCAATTGTTTTTTCTGACATAGCAGTATTTTTTTATACCAGTCTGAGTTACTTTTATATGAAAGTTCACTTGGCTTCAGTATTTAACTTTCACCAGTATCAAGGTGGCACTTCCTTCATATATTCAAAATTCTACAAAGACTTCTTGAAAGGTACCTTTCTGCTGTGGGCCTCTGTATGTGAGTTATTGCCTCATTGGGCTTGTATTTGCTTCAGACAAGCCAGATAAAGTCCCTTTCAAAATAGCAGCTAAAGTGATCTAAAGTATCTGGGAAACTTCTCTTGGCTGCTATCACTTTGGCCACTTTCTCTCTCTCTCTATATATATATATATATATGTATATTTGTGTGTGTGTGTGTGTGTGTGTGTGTGTGTGTGTGTGTGTGTATCCAGAGAGAGAGAGATCCTCCTGCTCTGACCTTTCATAACGATATAGTCACATTCCAAACTAATTTTCCTTTATGCTCAGACTAGCATCTGAGTCTAATTTGAACCAAGCTTTTCTTTCCTTATGATCCCAATTGTGGAAGTACTTATTACACTGTATGGATATGCATAGACAGTTAAGATATTATTTAGATAGAACCAATTCCTTTGCAAACATTTCCCAGTTCTGTCACTTCTATCTCCTCTCTGGAACAAAAGGTTTCTAAAACTACTGTCATTAGATGGTTTTCTGTGTGTGTGAGAATCTGTTATGTTTTGCTTTACAGACCTTTACATGGAACTGCCAAGGCACATTTTGCTAGGGCCGAGGTTAACTTATACAGCCTGTTTTAGAAACATTACTGTGGATTGTGAATGCTACTTGGTAATCATTGAATGCCTTTGGAAAGTATTAAAAGCTGCATCTAGATTTTAGGTCTAGATGCTCTTTTGGGACTACTTTTATCAAGAGTGTGATGGCCATGTGTATACTCATTACAATGCGCTTGGGACTCTGTCCTATGTGTTGCATCTGATGGACCTACTTCACAACAGATCTGCTAAGGAGATTCGGTGTTTGTTAACCCTTAACACTCTGGTACTCTGTGCATACTCAACTTCGTGGATAAAACTTTCCCAGTCTACTCTTGCTCCAATTCCCAACCATAAGACCCCAGTACTTTCTCCTCTATTCCAGTTTTCTCCCACTGTTAAAAGTATTTGGTTGTGTTCCAAATGTCTGCAAGCTGCCTTCTGGGAAACAAACCTTTAAAATTATTTGTCTTTCTCTGGTTTTCTAAGTATAGATCAGCATTTAGTTGGATTCTGTACTGTGTTTGTTTCTAATTATGTGAAAATAGGTCATTGACTTTACTTAGTATTCTGTCTGGTAACATTTTACAGTATTTGGGATTTTTTTTTCTGTATTTAAGTACATTCTCCTGTCATTAAGGCATTGCTATCTTACTGTTATGTTGAGATGTATTTTTCTTTTTTTCATTGTCTTGGCATTTATTTAGCCATCATATTTCCTTCCTCTAGTAAATGTATGTGTGGCAAGCAGATCACACAAACCAATAGTAGTGGCAATTGTGTTCGTTGCTTAGGTTAACAGCATTTGTGTAAGTCCTGTGATACTTGTACTAAATTTACCAAGGTTTATTTAAGTAGCTGAAGAAAGCAGATTCATGCCTTTTCCTGAAAATGTTAACAAAAGTCTTAGCAGCTCTCCGTTGGTTCTGTGGGCTCTTCAGACGGGCACAGAGGATATTCTTTTTGTCCAAATTCTCAGGTGAAGCCTTGCACATCTAAATTTGTTCAGTCTTCAAAAAAAAATTCTTTCCCAAATTGTCCAAGCCCATACCTCTGAGAGCAAAAAATCTGGACAAAACCACAAATAATTTGGGGGACAAAGGCCTAAAAATAAGGAAACTTTTTAAATATTGCTCTTACAAACTTAGAGAGTTGATAGAATAACATGTATTGTGTTAGCATGAATTTTCTGAAGGATATGAAGTCTGAAACTCAATTATCTGACATTTTCTGACTTCAGTCCTCACTGATTTCCCAGTGAATTGCCAGAAAACCACAATTTTATGAAAATAGGGAAAAATATAAAAATATGAAGTGAAAATCTGGACAGTAGAGATGTATATCTGTTATTTTCTACAGATATGAGTGTTCAGGTCGCAGTGATGGAGAATTTCCCTGCTTCTTCTTGTTTCTGAAGGATGTGAGTTCTGTGTCAGGACCTACTGCTCCTGCATTGTTTGTGTGTACCCCATCTTACAAGGCTTATGTTTTTCCCCTTCCCGTCTCGAGGTCTGCTGCTGTTCCTAACATTGATTATGTCAGGCTTGCCTTGGTCATTGTTAGACTTCAATATAGTTTTCATCCCGCTCCTCTATTGACATTGAGAAGTGTGAAGGCAGATTAGAAGTAAGCATTCATTTTTCAGCTGACCCAAGCAATTTGATGGGGTCTCCACTTTAGTTGTCAGAACTCAGTCCTGTAAGTTTATATTTTGCAACATCTACCACTCCGGCATTGTATTGGTTAATGCTTTTACCTCCAGTGTTGGTCAGGTCCTCTTCCTCTGATGGCATATTTAACTTCATGCAGCTTTTAAAGGTCTGTTTCAGCAGTCTCAAGGAGGTAGAGGATAGTTTTGTGAATGATTGTTAACAATGGACAATGAAAAAAGTAGGCCTGCATAGCATAAATGTGTTAGAGCTCCACAGTATCAAAGATAATTCATGAGCTGCTATTTTATTCATACGAGAAGGGCAGCTTCTGATATGGAAGACTCTTCAGATATTCCAGAGAAGAGTACCAGAAACATTTATTATAGATATACCTAAAGAAAATGATGAAGGGTTCATTTGTGTACCTTCACCCCGTAGGACATTATGTTTAGTAAAGATCTGTAGGTGATGACACCTAAGGGAGTTATCTCGCTTCCTCAAGAAGTTTCCTGTCCAGACAAAACACTTTAGGATGCCTGTCTGCACCATGACGCATCCTCCTGAGTCTTTCCCCTCCTTTGGCTGCTGCTGTTAGCAATGCAGAGAATGCAGCTTGGGTAATCCATATATTGTGACCCTATGTCCAAGAAGGTTTTGTAGGATCTTTAGTCCCCTCCCCACACTGTGCTATCTGGACAGAGACCCAGTAAGATGATGTAACTGTCTCTGTACCCATTATGAGTGGGAACCCCATTCCTCAGACTGATAATGAATCCAGGGCTCTTGCCAGGCTGTTATTGTGTCTTTGTACCCTCTACATTGTATCTCAGGGTGCTGAATTATCGAATATGTATGCTTTTTCATTTGGATGTTTTGGGTGAAATACCTCATATTACCAAAGGTTTATTTTAAGGAAAACTTACTTTTCAAGCTGTAACATCCTCCATAGTCAGCATTTTCATGGCTTGACTAGCATTTAATGCCACAGAGGGAGCTGCAAGATCAGCAGGCTGTGGCATATCTGTACATTAGCACAACTCGCTATGCCTTATTACCCTCACTGAGGATAGTGAAGTAACGTTTATGCACAGAGACTTTAAGGAACCTTTGGTATTTGGGCCTGAAATTGCCCATCTACAGGGCTTTAAGGAGGAAGAGTAGTATTTTTAAGCCACAGGGATCATCTTTTATTCTTCCCAACATTCCTACTGTAGGACCCAAAAGGACCAGAAAAAACACTTTTTCAATGCACTTTACAGTGCTCACAGCAGCAGGAAGTTGAATTGTGTTAGTTCTCTTTAACCAGATGGCTTGCAGTTTCATTAATCTAAGGGACATCGATCTTGGCATTCTCAGGAACTCCTGGATACTTCTAAGGGAAATTTTTTTACTATTTCCTACTCTGACAGTTTTACCTTGGAGGTTATTGGCAGTAGAATTTCTCCTTCTCTTTTAGTAGTGCAAGATTTTCAAGGAGGGGTGAATAAAGGAGATTGTCAAAAATAGCTACGTTTTTCCCTTCGGTCTGCAGCAGATCCAAATGCCTGATGCCTTTCTTTACCCTTGCCATATATGCTACCTCCTCAGAGGTTACAAGCAAGAAAGGAAGTACTAGAAACACTTGTAAAATAGCCATCCAAGAGGTCCCACCAAATTACTACCAGACCAGCAAGGATAAGAATTTTATTCTAGATTTCTTTTTGATAACCAGAAGGGAAAGGCATCTCAGACTTGTACTAGATCTCAACAGGCTAAACACCTTTGTTCCAGAAGAGGGCTTTCAGATAAACATGATGTAGTCCATCTTTCAGTGTCTATCAGTTGGAGACTTGATGTGTTGTTTCAACCTCGAGGAAATACTTATCTGCACATAAAAATTGTCAAAGTATCCATTAGATTCCTGCAGTGTGGAGAAGGGGTCAGGAATGATCTGTTTTGATCCCTGCTGTTTGGAATTTCCTCCACTCTGTTTGAGTGTTCACCAAATGTATGGCACTAGTGGTAGCTTCTCTTCACCTATGGGCTCAACATTTTTCCTTGCCAGGACCACTAGCTTCTAGCGTTACCCACAAAATTATCTCATTCAGCACAGGAATATTCAGCTGCAGTTGTTTTTATAGTCTGGGACTCATATGTGTGGTGAAGACTGTGCTAAGTCTAATGCAGAACATCCTGTTTTATAGGGTCATGTGTATCTACCCCTGGACAGATTACAAAATATCTTGCACACACTTTGATTTCATAGAGTCAAGTACCAGCAGATTTTTGTCTCCTGACAGCTGGGGCAAATATTAGCCATAATATGTGTTGTACCTTTCATCAAGACTACGTATGTGTAAGGGCCTTGCAGTGGACACATTGATCTTAATGGTCACAACATTCAGCTGCTCCATAGAAACTAATTAGATTTTTCAATGCATGACACTGCGGTCTGCACTGATGAATTTAACTGGATAGTACTTTTCATGACAGCCACTTGATGGTTAAACATATTCAGCTACAGTTACTACTGATGCCTTCACCATAATGTGTACATGTGTGCGCTTGTGTGTGTGTGTGCTGGGGGGTATTTCAGTGACATGTCTAAGGGACATGAGTTGTGGAGTAATCATCCTTGCACATCATTCTGGATGTGTCAGCAATCTTCCTGACTTGCCAGGTCTTAGATATGTTCTTCCTCTTGGAATACGGTCTGTTCATTCTAACAGTGTAGCTGTAGTCTGGTAAGTCAATAAACATGATGAAGCAATGTCCTGTTCCATTTGCTAGGATGCATGGGAGTTGGCAGTCTCAATCTGCCATCTTTTGGCTGGCACACATATTCCTATGGTAATCAGCTCTGTTTCAGTCCCAGGACTGGTCAGTCAGCCTGACCACTGCCAGGGTATTGTTTCTGAATTCCAGAAGAGAAATGTTAATGTCTGTGGTCTGCTCTCCAAATCACTGCCAGATGTTGGAAATGTTTCTCACTGATCCCTCCTAACAGTGGGACAGAGCAGGGATACATTAATATTTTCTTCATTTCTAGTTGTATCTTCTTAATCTCTCACAAGTTTGACAAGGATTTAAGAGGCTTGCTTAAGGATCATTGAACAAGAATTGTTGCAACTTATCTCACTCTTCATCACCGTGTGTCTTTTGGAGAAGTTCACTAGTTCATTTTTTTGGGTGCCTTTAATTTGTTCAGAAACTGAAAATAGAGGAGAGGGTGTATCTGTTATCATGGATATAAGGAGGTGCAAGTCTAGCTAGTTTGGAAAGTTTTTTTTTATCTGCTGAGCATGTCTAGAGGGCCTGCATCTTACGGGGTGTGAATACTGTATTCTCAGAAGTAGTCACAGCTTGGGTAGAATGGGCCCTGTCCTTGCCTAGAAGTGTGTGTTTATGGTGAGAATAAAAAAAAAGGCAATAGTTAAGACAACCATATAGACTTCATCTGTTTTGACAGTGCATGTTCCTTTGTTTTGCATTCATAGGAGATAAATAGCCAGTCAGCAACCTTGAAGGATTTTATGACAGTATAGTATCTGAGTTGTCTATAAACATCCAAAGTATGCAGAATTCTCCCTCTCAGTTTTTGTCTCCAGAAAGAAAACTGAGATTTATGGCCTTGCTCAGAGTAAATTCAGAAACAACCTTAGATATAAATGAGAGTTCATTCTCAAGGTAACCCTGTCTTTATGAAAACTGAGATAGGGAATGGCTCATGATTAAGGTTTGCAATTCTGATACTTATCTGTCAGACGTTAGAGCAATTAGCAACACTGTTTTCCTGAATAGGAACGTCAGTTCAGCCTCATGTTCTGGGTCAAAAGGACACAACTTAAGTTTCTCAGGTACAAAATTAAGATCCCAAGAAGGAAGCCACTGATTTAACAGGTGGATGATATTTAAAGCCCGTTTCAAAAACTGCTTCACTTGAAGCAAAGTATAAAGGAAGGATCTAAGAGCAGAGAAGCAGAATGGCTGATAGATGAATCTTAACAGAAAAAAAAGGCCAGCATTTAACTTACACAAATATTGAAGAACCAGTGGCATCTGGGCCTGAAAAGGGTCCTGGTTCTTAGCTCAGCATCTACTAGAAATTCTCCATTTTCCCAAACTTGATTTTCTAGTAGCAAGCTCCCTAGACTTTATTAATACTTGCTGTACATCTTCAGAAAAAGGAATTAAAACTCTATCATCCAGGCAGACATTTGAAGGAATTGAAGGGTGGAGTATATCAAACAACCCAGTCCTGTGTGATCAAGTCCATTCTGTGGGGAAGCTTGTGACAATTGCCCTTGGTCATTTTCAAAAGGAAAGGCACCTGTGAGTTACTGGTCTGAAAGGGGGATGCTACAATAGTCTTTGAGGAGTCTGTTTGGATCTTTAAAAGAACTGTGGTTATTAGAGGGAGGAGTAGAAAGGCAAATTGGAATTACCATCTAGTGAAATGAAAATGCATCTGTTTTGCAAGACTGAGTAGACAGAGTTCTGGAGTATAGTTTTTCTGGATGTTTTTTGTTGATAGAAACAAACAGATCTACTTGCGGTATCCCCACAAAAGGAATGATTCCTGGAAGACCCGTGAGTTCAACTTTTGTTTATGATGGTCTGTCCTGGTCCTGCTCAACTTGTCTGCTGCAATGTTTCACTTTGACAAAATATAAGTATACTGGAGGGATAAAATGAGCTGAGTTGCTATATCCCAAGTTACCATAGCTAGTTTGCAGAGGGGGTAACGCTTAGTTCCCCTTTGTTTATGTACCACATCATGGTATTGTCTGTGATGACTAGTAAAGGGCCTAGAACCCAAAGATGGTTCAGAAATTTGTATACTAGAGACATCATTTCTTTGATATTAATGTTTTGACCTGTCCTTCTCATTCCACAGACCCTGAACCTTCATTGCTTTGGACACAGCTTCCTGAGTGAAAACCAATGCATCAGCTGCCATGGACTGTGAAGCCATCTTTAGGGGAAAAAGGAAGATCTGGGTTGAGAGCCAAGTGATTTTACTGCCAAATGCAGCTCTGCTTTCACAAAATTCAGTACTGGAAACTAAAAAGTCAGCAAATGTAAGTGTTGAGTTCAGAGGGATTTGACAAGCCATTAAATTTTCCTCATATGTAGACTGGTCAAAGGAATCATGGGAATAGCCAAGGCCAAATATTTGAGAAGTCTGAGATAATCCCTGGCAGATGGCTGTGACAAGTTGGAAGTCCTTAGGAAGAGGGCCTTGTAACTGACCACTTTGTTTTGAGGAAGAATAGCCTTTATTAGGGATGTGTCCAGTAGACATCCTAGAAGCACTGTCCTGTAGGAAGGAGTAAGAGAAGATTTGTCCTGGTCAAATTGTAATCCCAGGCTGTGAAACAGGTTTATTACCCAAGCAATATTTGCCGGCCATCACTGATAAAATCTGACATTATTAGACAATTGTCTAGGTATGAAAAAGTGTGAATGCCCTGCAATTACCAGATCCAGGCAATGTAAAAGTATTCTTGGAGCTTTAGATAGCCCAAAGAGCAAGACAGAAAATTGAAAATGTGAACCAGAGACAGAAGAATGCAGAAAGTGCCTCAAACCTTTGTGGATTGGAATGTGATGATAGAGGTCTTTTAACACTAATGTTACTAGAAAACTCTCAGGGAAAATGAGCAGCAACAGAGAATAGAGGGATATGATTTTGAATTTTGAAACCTTTTGGAAGGAAAGGCCTAAAACCAGTCTCCAGGTTTCTTCCATTTTTGGTACTAGAAACATTTTGGAATAAAATCTTGTCCCCCTTATGTCTAGGGTCATAAGTAATTTTACTCCCTGAGTCAACATGTGATGTAGAATAGGAGAGAAGAGGGGTCTGATTGAAAGGCTATGATGGAATCTCCTGGAATGTAGAAGGAAATCCCACTGCCAGTTGTAAGATTTGTGAATGATTCTCAGAAACCAAGAGTCTGACATTGTTTGGCACCAAAGTGTAAGATGGAGGTCTAGACTGTGGGATCAGCTGACAACCATGCCAGGATGGGGAGGAGTGGGGGAACTTGTGGGAGCCAATAGTTAGTCTGTTTTCTTCACTTGTCTGTGGCTGTAGGAGGAAATTCCTTTGTTTCTGTAGCACCCTTACCACTGATTTTTGGAATTTTGCTTGTCTGGGCCCTTTTGAAAAGTCTTATTTTGTTATTTGAAAGAGGAACCTGCTCTGGAAAAAAGGTCCTGAAATGAAAGATGAAAAATTTGTGTGACCCATTGAATTAACTCTCCCCTTACATCAAATAATTTGAGGTCTTTTGTAGAAGAGGGGTGAAATAAAGCTTCTTTATCCGAAGAAGCATTAAGAAATTCAGCTTTAATAATGTCTGGGAAATTCTCGAACCACATTTGTACTCACAACAGCAACAGTGGTAGTTGCTCTGGGCAGCACATCTGCAGTGTCGTATGGAAATTTTTAAATGTTTTTTAACCTGGGATGCAGAAGATTACCAAGGAATTAAAAGAAGCTTTAGACCCTGGTGAAGGAAGTTCCAAAACTTTCATTTTCATATTGCCAAAAGAGGCCAATATGAATTTAAAACATATGAGTTTGACAGTTAACAATTCTGTAGGCAAAGGTGAAACAGGCCAGTTTGTCAGAAGGTATAGGATTAGCTTCTGAAATGAGCTTGGTATCATGGAAGACAAATCCTTGGTCAAAGAAATGACAGCTGGGTCTACTCTAGGGTTAGCAAAAAGGTATCCTTATGCTTGATGAACCCTATACAACCTATCTAACTTTCTACAGACATGTGCCTGAGAATCAGGGGAAGGTATCCTTATGCTTGATGAACCCTATACAACCTATCTAACTTTCTACAGACATGTGCCTGAGAATCAGGGGTCACTTTCAGCCAAAAGGGCACCTTCTAGACTTGTAACACAGTAGGAACCGGAGCAAGGTGAGTTAAGTCCTCTTGTAATAATTGATATCTCAGCAGATATTCAATAACTTCCTTCTGTTCCCATTGAAAGACATCTCTCATTTTGAAAATAATATTAGGAAAAATAAAGCCTTTCTAGGAGAATCTGATGAGAAAATGCCCTCAAAGACAGATTTCTTCCTTATTAGAGGAGGACATATGAGAAAGAGCACCCCACTCCCAGTTCTGAACTTCTACTTGAGAATTAGCATCTGAGAGGGGAGAATCTCTCTCCTTTTTAATCATGGAAGACAAATCCATATTGAATGAGTGAAAAGCTGTAAGTAAATTTTTAGCAAAATGTAACCAGTCATTTCCAGTAAAGAAATAAGAAGAAATTTACCTACTCTTCTGTTTTCTTTTCCTTGGGGATCCTCCAGAGAAAAAGTGGCTAAATAGATGGCCCTTTCTTGGGCAAGATGTTCCTCAGAAATGTTTAATAGACAAACATCCGTTGGACTCCTCCCTGGTACAGTCAAGAGTGGTTCTCTCTTCCCCAACATGTGTAAATGAACAGCTACAGAGGACGTGTCAGCCATTCGGTCCATAGTGGCTTCCCCAGGAGTAACACCAGAATGACTAAGAGAAAATGAGGTCTGAGGAACATTTCAGGGTCACAGCACAATCTCTCACTTCCATCTGAGACACTGAAGCCGAAAGCTTCCTGAGTACCTTCCTTTCCTTTTCTTGTGCACTAGGGAGGAATTAAAAGATTTCCTTGGACCCAGGTTCAAATCCAATCCAGAAATGGAGTTGCACAGATGGGTACCTGAAGGCAAAGGAAACAGAAGTGCTGCATGATCCAAAATGATAGACTTTGATAAATGAATGTGGAGGCCAGCAACACACATTATGTTCCCTACACCACTCTAGTAAGCCAAAACAGCACATTTTCCCCATTCAAAACATCCCAAACAGTGTAATGAATTCCCTGATGAAAGTTCAAAAGAACTAACACACAAATGACCACTAAAAGGAACACTGAGATTTCATTAAAAATACAATAGAGTGTACAAGATCCCACACACCAAGGTCTAGCAGAAAGAAAACAAAAACAATGCTCTCTTCCACACTGGAAACCCTAGAATCTTAGTATTTCCAACAGAGGGAGATTCTTCTTTAGTGACTTCCAAGATATCTGCACACTGATCAGCAACTTAATTTCATTTCGGCTCTCCCCTGAAAAGAGGCTATTAGCCTAATGGGACTAACCCGGTCAACAAAGGATAAACAAATAAAAATAAAATTAAATTAATTTCAGCTCTCCCGATGTGAAAAAAAGAAATTGAGAAATATGAGCTAGGAATTTTGCCAGCTTCAGTAAAATTCAGTTACTGGCAAGTAATTACACTGCCTGGGTGCCAGCAAAGAAGACCTTTAGAGAACCTGAAATGAAATCAAGTAGAAAAGGGAAAACACTGACTGGAAGAATCCTACAACTGTTCAATAAGAAGCAGTTCAAGCTTCAGCCTTGGTACAAGAGATGACTTCCAGTAATTTAGAGGAAAAATAAATTAAATATATTCAGAGCAGATTAAAATAAATGAAACCCTGAAGGAGAACATTACCACAATTAACAAAAGGCTGACAAAACAGAATCAGTTTTAACTAGCTATTCATATGAACTGAAAAAATTGCAAAAATCAGAGTCTCACATGAAGAAAAGGCTGGCTGAGTATGAGCCTTTTCAAGAAGAGTAGTTTTAAAAAATAGAGTTAGAAGCCAAAGCACATAGAGAAAACCTGAGATTTTCTGTTGTATCAGAGAAACTGGAAGTAGCAGACTACATTAATTTTATGAAAGCACAAATAAGCAACTGGTCTGGTATTCCACAGCGGGCTTTGTTAATTGAAAGAACACATTGAATGTATGATACAACCAAACCTGGCCATGAGAAAGCAGCCAAGACCTCTGTTGGTAAACATGCAATCATACCAGCAGAAATATTTCATTCTGACAAAACTGTGACAGAAGGAGAAATATTAGAAGTTGGAGACACCCGAGTATTTGTTAAAAATTATTATCCACAGTACACCAGGCAGAAGAGAAGCAAATTTATCCCACCAATCAGGGAATGTCAAGAGGCAGGTGTGAGTTTCAAGCTGTTATATCCGTCTCTCTTCAGTATATTTTTCCTGGAGGATCAAATGCAGTTTTGATGCAGAAAAGGCTAAGGAGAAAATAAAAAAGTGTAACAAAAAATGAGCCATCAAACAGAAGGGGACTCTGCTTCTCATTTTTCTGACCATAAAGCTCATAGAGAGGCTGCCAGTGAAACCTTTTCCCAATGTTCCAAAGGAAAATGCTTGAGAGAAAGAGAAAAAGCACTGGAGTTGACTAGAAGAATCAGGAGTACCATGAACTTGAACCAGAGGGTGTTGGGAGATGGAGATGAATAGGAAGAAGACTAGCAACACTGAAACTAGTGAATAAATGTGAGATTATAAAGCATCAATCACATTTGTGAAATATGGCTTTGCAAGAAAAAAGTGGCTGAGGAAGACTGGACTTTTGTTGACTTTGTTAAACTTGTGGTTGGAGGTTAAAGCATATACCCCATGTTATGTCAGTAAGTAGAAGGATACCAAAAGAAAAAAAAAGTAATTATAAATAAAACAATTTTTGTTTTTAAAATAGTTTTTGTAAATTGTAGAATGATATAAACTGCATGTTATATAGTAAAGCATTTTGGGTAGTATGTAGTCAGGGGTATTTTAAATTTGGGGGTGGAGGTGAATCTTTTCAGTGATTGTGGTATGTGATAAAGATATTAAAGTAAACAAGTACTTTTTAGTTATAAGCTGTTTTTCACATTTGGGATGGGAATACAGATAAGAAAAGACCAGACACCAATCAGTGTAAGTGGGAGGTTAGCATGGATAACCCTAATTTTAGGTAAGGTAATTCCTATGGGTGCAGCCATGGATTGGGGCAGTTTGTTCCTATATAAAGAGGTAAACTTCATTTTTTGAAGATGTACATAGTTTTATGTGCATGTAGTAAATTAATAGGTTATACTGGTGTTCTAAAATGTATTTTATTTGTTTGTGGGGTTTCATTAAAATAAAATTACTTGAAAATGTGGCATATGTTCAAATGAAGATGACAAACATTTGTTTAAAAAAATCACCTTGCCAAACAGTGTGTGCATGTAACACAAAAGTTGTGAATAAAAAAGCTGTCATGTATAACAGGTGGGAACTATAACTTCTTATCATAATGACTATGTTATCCATATAGTCTTTGAACATAATTGGACTTACAGGTATAGACAAAAAAGTAAATGTATTGAAAATGATAATAATAAATGTAGACTGCAAATAGCAATGCTGCAGGGAACACATTTGGAAATAAATACATGTGTGAATTTAATAAAGAAAGGATTTCTGGATGGATATTTAGCAGCATATCTGGGACAAAGGAATAGGGGAATAATTGTACTATTTGCTAGAGCAGCTCCAATAGTGATAGATGTCAAAAAAAGATAACATTTGATTTGTGGTAGTAAGGGGCTACTAGCAATGGAGGAGGATTATGCTGTCATGTATTTATATTCTGCCAAAAACTGCTATTATGCAACTGCAGAATGCTAAAGAGAAAATAGCGGACTATCTTGATGATATGCATAAGTTTAAAAACATTGCTGTTATTCAATTGTTTTTTTTTTTTGGTAACTCCAGAACACAAAACCTTTTAATACATCTTAAGACAACAGGAAGTAGAAAGAGTTATTGACAGTCTTTGGGAGCCTATAACAAGAAAAATAACTATAGATCCTGTAGAGGTATTAGAAATATTTTGGAAATTTTATGAAAATTTGTATAAAGCAGAGAAATGTAGAAAACAGGAAAGAGCACAAATGGAAATATGTATGTAAGACTTAAGTATGCCAAGGTTAGATGTAGACGAGGCTCAACAATTAACAGTTAACATAGGAGGAGATGAGATAAAAACAGTAACGTAAACCAATCTGTAAAAAACATTTCCAGGAATAGATGGCACTCTTTTGGAGGTTTGGAAACTATAAAGGAAGAAAGTGATAAAGATCAGGAAGGTTTTGTTTAACAGTATTTTAAAAGGAGGGGAAACCCCAGCATCATGGAAGAAAGCTGTGGTGGTTGTAATACCTAAAGATGGTAACGACCCATCAGACCCAGCTTCATAAAGGCCCATTTCAGTTTTAAACCACAATTATAAAGTGCTTATTTCTATAATAGCTAAAAGAATAACAAAGGTGTTGCCAAAATTGATAGATATGGATCAAAGTGTTTTTTTTGGTTTGGAGGAGAGGCAAACATTTTACAACTTAGTAGAGCAATGATGATCCAGAGGGAAGCAGAATGCTGCTGCTGTTGTTGGGTCTTGATGCAAAGAAAGCATTCAACAGAGTAAGCTGTGATTTTATAAGTACAACAATTGAAACATTTGCATTTTCTGATACAATAATAAGGTTAATTAGGAGCATATATATGAGGGATCAATGGCAACATTAAAGTGTGAGGGTTCCTTTCTGACAAGTTGTATCTGGAAAGAGGAGCCACACAGGGATGCCCTCTTCTCCCTTTGTTATTGCTTTATATTTAGGGCCTTTTGCAAAGAAAATAAGGGACTCAGAAATTCAATGATATAATTGGTATGGTAATCAAGAAAAATTGGCTTTATTTGCAGACAATATTATTTTTTACCCAATAAAACCAGAAAATGACATTTCGGTGTTGTGGAACATCTAGAGATAATTTCAAGTCTTTTCAGGATATAAAATTAATGAAGATAAAAAAGGCTATAGCTGTAAACTATGTACCCAAATATGAACTGGTCCAGCAATACACATATTTTATGAGGACATGCTAAAATGAAGTATATAGGAGTATGAATTAAAAAGATTCTGAAAGGCAGCTATGGATATGAGGGAAGAGACTAAACAAAAGATAATGCAAAAATTGAGAAACTGGAAGCTCCTGTTTATGAATTTGTACAGCAAGATACAAGAAGTGAAAATGTTTTTAGTCCCTTTAGTTTTATATACAGGTCAGTCATCAACCATAGGAATCATTGTGGACAATAATTAATGAAGAGTTGAAGGATTACATCTAGGAGGGGAAACGGAAAAGGGTTAAGTGAGATAAGATGATCCTCCCAATAGAGTAAGGTGGTTTAGAATTATCTGATTTGAAGTGATATCTTAGAGCTATGGTTAAGACTCATATATATAACATAAACAGAAAGCTATAACTCAAAGTGGAAAGGGATGATGATGAAGCAGGGTGGATATTCTTAGGAGATGAGAATACAGTGGGATTTTGGGTGCAGATCCTCAAGGAGAATAACAACCACATGGAATATTACATTCATAAAGTAACAGAAAGTATTCTAAGAACTAAGCTAACATGAGAATGGAGAAAGGAGATTTTGCCTATAAGGATGACTGCAATTAGGGGTACAGACTGCAATTAGGGGTACAGTGAATAGACAAGAGGGAGCTGGAATTTACTGGAGAAAGTTAACAAGGGCACCAAGGTTTCAGGAGCAAATAACTAGATTAGGAAAAATAATAGAATAGGAAGACACCAAGAAGAAATTTGGACTGCAGACTAGAGACTGCCTTCCCTATCATGGACTAATATCTGAGTATAGGCAAATAGAAAGGGATAGCGGAGGTATAAGTGAAAGACCTGCTCTGGTAGAGGTTTTAACTGAATCTAGAACAGATGTTGCTGTTAAAAAGGGATAATTAGTAGGGCATATAAAATACTGCATGATAACTATACAGAGGAGGTTAGAAAAATTTGGAAAAAGAGACTTGATAAGCAATTGAAAAGGAAACAATGGGAGGATATATGTATGTCTCATAAATGTGCAGCAAAGTCTAGAAGATCTAGGATTTTTGCTTGGAAGTGTTTGCATAGGTATTTTATACCCCAATCAGACTTCAAAGAATTTTTCTTCAGGTAGATGGCAATGTTGGAGGTGTGATGACAAAGAAAAAGGTAATTAGGAACATATTTTCTGGGTGTGTAATGAATTGGCAGACTAAAGATTCCCTGCAGACTGCTCTGTCAGAGATACTGGGTGAGCAAACTGGTGTAGCTAAGGAAATGATTTTTTGAGCTATGATACAGAATCGGGGTTACCTAGACAAAGTAATGCCTTGCTGAGTCTAATTATGGTGGCTGTCAAAAAAGCAATTACTGGCAAAAGGAAGCCAAAGTCTAAATCAACTGTTCTAGAAATTGTGAATATAATAACAAAGATAAAACAACTGGAACTGGGATATTTAGAAAAGGGTAGGAGCAAATTACATAAAAAATGAAAACTGTGGGAACAATACATGCAGAGGAAGAACAAGGTTTAAAAGAAGGCAGGATTTGAATGAGCTATGTAATGTCTGACTGACAATAACTGGATAGATTATAACTGATGTATAATGTTTGCAACTAAAATTAAAAGTCAGTATGGTTTGTTTTCATTTATATAAATGTATGATTGCCTATGTCATATGTGATAAATTAATAAAGATCTTTTTTTGTTTAAAAAAACACTTTTGGCATTCTCTTAGCTATTATAGACATAAACACTTTATAATCGTAGTTTAAAATTTAAAAGGGTCTGTTTGAAGCTGAGTCTGAATGGTCTTTACCCTCTTTGGATGATATAGCCACCACATCTTTCTTCTAAGTTAGTACACCCCCTCCCACCATTTCAAATATTATTAAGCAAAACCATCCAGATTTTAGCACTTTCTCCCCTCCCAACTTACATACTTCCAAAGGAATACTGTTTATTCATGGAGACCACCCTGCTGATTGATTATACATCACCATTTTTATCTAATTTCTTCCTATCTTGGTTATTAATTGTTGAGCCTCATTTTCCTCTAAACATGGCATAATTTAGTTTTCCGTAAATATTTCCCTTTTTGCATTTTCTTGGTTTCCACATTTCTCCGTTTTATACAGGGTATCTTTACCACCCTTGTTCAGATTTAAAATCACAGTGGAATCCATTTAACTTAGCCAAGTAAAGTAATACCTTTCAATAGCCCTGCTCTTAAAGACAGAAATTAACTTAGTATGTTGTCACAACCATTTCACCCTCTACCTGTCAGACAGTAGCAGTAACTATATAGGTTAGTCATGTCGGGCAGTTACTTCTCAATGCCTGTAATTAAAAGTTTTTTCTTTTTTTCTTATTTATTTATTTTTTTAATAATTAGAGGTTTGTTGAGTACACTAGAGTTATATAACCAGCCCGTGCTCATCATTTATCAATGGTGTGTAATGGCAATACAACATAGCTTCTGTAGCCCTCACTGCAGGCAGATGCAGTGTTTTGTAGAAACCTGATTGATATTAATATCTTTAGTGCTCTTTCTCATGTGGACTTCTTGTGGGAGATTTGATTGACCTCAACAAGTTTTAGATGGATGCTGTTTCTGCATGATACTTTACCCAGGCTATTTTATTCAACCTTTTAGAATCTGGAGCTGGAACAGATGTGTTATTTTTGATATGCTAGCAGTCAGTGATCTACAGTTCATAAATAACTAAATGTAATACAAATATTTTAATGTGATTTCAGTGAGGGCTTTAGTCTCAGATTATTTCAGTGCTGGGAGTAATTTATAAGTCTCTGACATTGTGGCAGCCACATGTTAAATCACTGTATATACTGAACTGTATGTTTCTACTTCAGTTTTCAGGTTTTGAACCCCTTCAAAATTAATTTTACTTAGTGAAGACATTCGTGTTCAAGAATATATTTTTCTATTACATCTAGATATTCTACAGTAGATGTGGGGAACAGCTTGTAATCCCAGTGGAAGGCATTGGCCAACACCATCTCTTAGGCAGTTAGTGGAGGCCATCATTTCATTGTATATGTTGCCTTCACCCAAGTGGAAAACAGGTGGCAGGGGTGGAGAGTATCCACTTCCTCCATTCAGCAATTTTTTCTGGAAAGCCATTCATTTTTAGTACTAGTGGTGGTGATTGTTCATTCTTGTCTACCTTTTGAGGAGGGGCTTTTATCTACTTTAGCAACAATTCTCCTTTCCTTCTTTTTAGTGATGCAGTGAATGGCAGTACAGTATTATTTATTTACTGACATTTGATTACCAGGAAAGTCCAACTGGGTAGGACCCAATTTTCAGTGGAGGCCTGGAGAGAAAAGCTCCAAAGTATTACAAAACACTTTAAGAACAATAGTTTTACAGTCTTCAAAAATAATACAAAACATCTACACTTTAAATAAATATACCAAAGTAGACATACTATGAAAACATTGGTTAAGAATAAATGCAACAATGATTTAATATTTAGAGGAATTTTGGCCAGTTTATAGAGAAATTACAGGTAAGTTAGTATAATACAAACAAGAATTGCAATATGATGTGAGAGAAAAGCAGGCTTGTTGTAAATTTAGAGAGAAAGCCAGAGGAAAGAAACTGTCAGAAGTTAGGAAGTGAGTGAAGAAGGGAGAATAAGAGGATGTAAGGTATGAATAGGTATTTTTTCACATTTAGGGATAATTTATACTGGTGTTGAGCACAAAAAGAGCCAGCTTTTAGCAAGGACGTCTTTCAGAATTGTTTTGAAGGATGGGAGGGAGAGTACTGACCTGATTGATACTGGTAAGGAGTTCGAGGCCTTAGCAACATGATACAAGTATGGACAATGCCCAGTAGATCTCATAAATCTGTGGACAGACAGGAGTTTTTGGTCTCTGGATTGTAATGACTGAGTAGGGAGCATAGTTGTGTAGAATGTTATTTAGTGTTGGACAAGCAGATGGATGCTGGGTAATTTTATAGGGGGTATGAAGTTGAGTCTTATATGTTAGTTAATGAGGTAGTTGTAACCAATTTAGGCTTTTTAATGATATATAGTGGTGGTTTCTGAAAGGGGTATTTACTGCAAATTTAATGACCCTGTTATAGCATTGTTCAGATTTTAATTTTTGTGATGCCTGGAGGTTAGTTAGGATGGTAGCACCATAAAAAGAGTGGGGAGGAGATAAGTAGTGGTAAGTGTGGTTTTAGTTGCTTTGGTGAGAATGGTTTTGGCTCTGTAAAGCACCCCTAGTTTTTGATGACTGTTTCTTGTGCAATTTTGTACATGGATGTCAAACGTAAGATTAACATCCACTATGATCCCTAATACTTTGCTATGAGAAATGACTTAAATGGTTGTATTATCAAGAGAGAGGACTTTAAATTTTGTTTTTTCATTAGAGAGGGATTTGGGGGAAAATAGTAGGTTTTTTTTAGGGTTGAGCATGAGTTGTGAGTTACAAAGCAGCTTCCTGAGTATTTTTTCAGAGGTGTTCCATGTTGTCAGATGTGCAAATGAGTGTGGAGTCATCTGCATACTGTATTATGGAGGCCTATTGTGTGGATGCATGGAGGGTGTTGGTGAGAATGTTAATGAGGAGGGGGATTAAGGCTAGAGCCTTGTGGTACACCAGTGGTGACTGGGAGGTATGGAGAGAAGGTGTAGTGCCATTTTACTGACTGATACTATGGGATAGCTAGCTTTGTAAAAATAAAAGGGTAGGCTGAGAGAGACCTAATGAGGACACTTTAAGTAGAAGCTTGCTATGACAAACTGTGTCTGAAAGCTTTAGACAAGTCTAGAAATTAGGAGGAGACTAGTTTGTTATCTCTAGCTTTATTGACAGTATCTATATAGGGTAGAATTGCAGTGTTAGTACAATGGAAGGACAGAAGCCATGTTATGTGGTAGATAGGAGTTCTTATGCCGGCGATAGTTTAGCAATTGTTTTAGAATATATTTTTTAAGTATTTTTGAAAGGGGAGATAAGATTGCTATAGATCTAAAGTTAGTAGTGTCTGATGAACTTCCTCCTTTATGCAGAGGGATAATATTATGACTTTTTCCAGAGAATGGCAATGTAGGATTCCTGGCTTGACCTACTTATAAGGCTTGAGACAGGATAGGCTATTCTATTTGCTCTGTTTTAAGGTACTTGCTTGGAAGGTCATCATGAAGTACAGCATGGTATGAGTTTGAGTAGTTTTATATAAGATATGGGCACAGGTTTGAAGGTGAAATAGGATATGGTGATACATGGCTGCTGGGTAAGGTTAGGATTAGATGTTGGGAAACCTTGATTAGAGATGCTACACTGTCTATGAAATAAGAGTTGAACTGTATTGCAGTTTCAAGTACTGAGTTATTAGGATAGGGATTAGGGTTGAATGTTTGGCTGGGAAGCAAGATTTCTTTAATGGCTGTCCAGAATTTTTTAGGGTTGTGTTTCCTATTATTTTGAAAGTTATTATAGTATATATTTTTTGTCTTTATTTGTTTTTTGGTACAATTGCAAAGCATTCTGATGTTTTCAAGATTTTCGTGGTGTTTTATATTTTTCCCATTCTTTCCACGTCATTTCTCTATCCTGCATTAACATTCTATTCTTTTTGGATCGCAAAATTGTATTTGTTTTTACCTTCTTTCTTCTAGGAGGTGCAAGGTTATTTAGGATATTCAGAAAAGTTGTAATTTACATCATCATCTGAAGGGAGGATTTTTAGGAAATTCTAGGTAATAGACAATAGGATAGTAATGAACATTTCTGGGTTAAACTTGGAAATGTTCTGTGTTGCTTTATAAACATGTTGTTAAAAATGTATATATGAGATGTCTGGTTGTACACTCTGGGAAATCATCACTGAGAGAGTCTGACATTGTATCTGTAATGATGTATTTGCTAGGGTCTGATACTAGGATTCGGTCTATTATGGAATTTGATGTAGATATAATATAATAACTATAATGTGCAATGCTATTAATTAGTTGTGTGAAACTATGTAAGATCATGATAGATGTAGGGGAGTTAGAGTTTATGTCCAACCAACTGACATTCACATCACCTAACAGTATTTATTTCTTTTGGACTTGTTAGGGATATCGAATGTAGGATATCTTCCAGTACAGCTGTATCGTCACCAAGGTGATGTAAAGGACAGTAATACATATTTATTTATAATTGTTTATTTTCAGGAAAATAATAAGAAGCTCTGCTGAATTTAATTTTTGTATTGTTTTGTTGTAAGGGGAACTTTTGCCGTTGTTGGAAATATTAAAGCAATGCCACCACCTTTCTTCTTTATATAGTCAATACAGAGGATATAACTGGGAGGTGTAATTTTGGAGATGTTTATGCTGGGTTTAATCAGGCTTATGTTGGCTAATCCAGGCATGTAGTTCAGCAGTTTTATTTTTATGCTTCTAACATTTATGGCAACAAAAGTTAGATTACCATGGATGGGGCTTGACCATTGTCGGGTTAGTGTAGTGTGTAGAAGACAATTGTCTTGATGTTGGTTGTGATAGGTTGGCTAGGATTAGGGTGAATGTCTCCTCCTAGAAGGATTATACTACATTGGGAAATAATTGATACTTGTTTTTTGGAAAGTATTTTACTACATAATTTTGTTTTGGTTTGAATTGAAATGGAGTTAACCACTCTATATTTGGAGTAAAGGCGAGGGGCATTATTAAATAGTTTTGGTGCAATGTGTGGAGAGTGTAGGGAGGAACTATGAATAGGTGGTTGGGACAGACTTAGAGAGATGTTGAGATCTATTATACTGTTATAATAGGATGAGAGATGGCCCAGTAGGAAGAGAATATAGGATACGCTAAGGAGTAGCATGATTATGTAAAGGGATCTGTATTTTATTGATGGCAAGTAGTGGGGAAGTAGGGAAAAGGAGGAAAAAGTAGTTGCAGGGCAGTAGAATATTTAGTAGTGGTGAAGTCTGAAAACTGGTAGAGCGTAGATAGGAAAGAAGTATTTTCTATGAAGGTGTGAGAGTTCTGTTGTTCTGGTATCTTCCCTGGAATGTAAGGAATAGAGAAGTCAGTAACAGGGAATATGCTCCTCCAGTATGTCTGTAACAGTGCATACCTTATTGCATGAGTGTTAATCCTCACTCCACCACTAACAGTTGTGTCAGGACATTTTGTAGTCTACCTCAAAGAGTGCAGAAAGAGCCACCAGTTACTCATTCTATGCCAACCCAGTAGCTGTATCTTGAGTGATCAACATATAGCCTATCAGCAAACGTATCTTGAGTAATCAACATATAGCCTATCAGCAAACAATATCCGCAGCATGTTATTAGCTAATTACAATATTCCTGATGGAGAAAAACATTTAGTACTTTTTGGAGGGAGATTGCACCCCTTTCCCTTTAGATGATATTCTGCCATTTCACACTACGACTTAAGTTATGGCTTATCTAGAAGAACTAACTGTGAAAGGTAGCACACCGCTCCTCAATAGTCACCCACCAGTACTTCTCGCGCACAACCTCCCAGGCCAACCTATTCATTCTAGCTGATGGGTTTCACAGCCATCAGTGAATGCTGCTGACTGAAGATGCACATCAATTCTCAGTCACATATCTTTACTTTACAGATGGACATAAAGACAAGCAAAGGGCTGTGCATGCTGATGGCTGCTGTGATGGGTGGCAATGGAGTAGGGGGGCTATCTGTGCACTTGGATGGGTCTGTTGTCACTGGCCACCACTAAAAAGGTTATGCATGTCCAACTGCAGATTTTTCCAAAGTCTTAACACATGGAAGACTTGAAGAGCATGACTAGAAATAAATCAGATTATTTGATGTTGACTAAATTAGTGACACTGTTTTCTAATTTTATAATGAAATTATTTTACCCCAGTTAGCTATCTGATAATCTGATCTTCTTACAAAGTCACTAATGCCATGGACTTTGCCTATATATTAGTGGTCAAATCCCCAATTGTTAAAAGATGCAGATAAACATTTTTTGATCCACTTTACTATAGAGTAATATATAATAATTATGGATACCCACCATACCTCTCAACCTGGAAACATCAAAAATCTGGACAAGGCCCATGAAAAATAGGTACAAATCTGTACGCTGATTAACATCTAATTTGCATACATAATTATGTAACCCCACCCACTCCAATGTAATTGTGGGATACCAACTTTCAAACGCAAATTGAAGAACAGACAACCAAAACATGGCACCAGAGTCCCCCTGCAGCCATTCCAGTGTCCTGTTACCTGGCTATTTTGCCCCATTTACCATAAACACTAATGTATGCATACTGCTTTACTTCTGCAATGATTTGAATTTTATTTTTACATTTTACAGCACAACAATGCAGAAACACTAAAATACATCATCTGGTAAACAAAACAATACTGTCTCACAATGAAAATAGGCTTGACATTAAACTTTGCCCTTGAAACTCACATTCATTGAAACAGCATTGAAACCCACACCACATCCAAAGAAAATGCATTTGGCCAGTGGTGAATAAAGATTACCTTTGTGCTGTTTTCAAATCATTGGCCCCTTGCACACAAAATAAGAAACATACATGTGTTCTTTTCTTTATACACCTTCCTGACTTTATTAAATTATATTCCTTGTATAATACAACACACGTTAGAGCGCATTTTAAATTTATTGTTTGAACATTTTACCAGTAATCTGTACTGTAGGCAATGAAACAAAACACATGAACCAATAATGACAAAACTGCACAATTCAGAACTTTTCCATCATAAAAGTCTGCTTCCACACCCACACTATAAATAGAATGACAGTAGTGTAAGCCATAGGCATCTTGCACAGCGTCTCGCACTTATTTTCAATTTCATTTTTTTTTGGGGGGGGGAGACAAAAGGTCAAAAACCAGGGACACATTTTAAACATTGCTTGTATAATTTTGTAAAGTTGCTAGAATAAAATGTGCTACCATCATGCATTTCACTGGAAGGTTTTGAACCCAGGACTCTATGCACTACATTCAGAGCAACATACCACTATCCCAGATCAGCAGCTGCCTGAAAAATAGGAAGACTGAAACTTAATAGACATCATTTAGTGAATTCATTTCTCACTTCTCAACACAGCTCTTAACCTCAACACAAAAAAACATAGACAAACAACAAAGCCAATAGGGGAATACAAATTCAGCTCTCACTTCTCACTCACCATATCTCTGAACTGTTAGCACAAAAACAATAATAGGGGAATACAAATTGTGTGCTCACTTCTTATCATAGCTCTAAACTCTTAGCACAAAAAAAAACATGTTCTTACTTCTCATCATAGCTCTCTCAACTCTTAGTACAAAAAAAAATCTAGACAAAGCTCAGAACATAACTTTCAACTGTTAGAGAAAAACAATGTTCTCACTTCTCATCATAGCTCTCAACTCACTCAGAAATGGTGGTGGCTAGGGATAGTAGGCTCTTTTTACCTTGTACTAAAGGTACAGGGTTTGAGCCTGAATACCTCTAGCTACCAAGTGTATTATATGGGGGCATTTACACACAAACACACACACACACATTCCTTACTCATTGCTGCCATATCCCCGTTTCAGCTTCTGTTCAGTTGCTGCCATATCCCCGTTTCAGCTTCTGTTCAGTTGCTGCCATTAATCCCTGTTTCTGTTCAAAGTAATCCCGGCTCGGCGAACTGCTCTGCACAAGCGTTTCAGCTTCTGTTCAGTTGCTGCCATTAATCCCTGTTTCTGTTCAAAGTAATCCCGGCTCAGCAAACTGCTCTGCACAAGCATTTCAGCTTCTTTTCAGTTGCTGCCATTAATCCCTGTTTCTGTTCAGTAATCCCGGCTCGGCGAACTGCTCTGTACAAGCGCGGCCCGCCAGCTTGCAATTCCCGCCGTTTTACAACTTAAGTCAGCCAGCCGGAAATGATGATGTGAGCTCCTTGAGCTCAATTCCGACTGGCTGGTAGCCTGACGGAGCTGACGTCATTGCACACATGATGACGTCCGCTCCAACAACGCGAAAATTTTAAAAAAGCAAAGAAAAATCGGAAATGAAGGGGTGCCACTCGGGAATCGTGGCACCCCTTCATTTGGACCCCAAAACTCGGTAAAAACCGAGTAATTCGTAACGGTTGGGAGGTCTGATACCCAATGTAAAATCTTATAGGCTATGAGAGCTCCATCCCTAGACTTATAGATGGAGGGTCACTTCCTCTATAACTGTTCTTTTTTATTTTGTGTGTCTCATTTATTTATTTTACCCACCATTCCTAAAGAGGCTTAAAAACAATAAATATTTATTTATTTAGACAAATGTGCTGATCAACTGACCATTTTCAGCCATGATTCAGGCCATAGGCATCATAAGTTCAAAACAGTTACAACAAACTCAAGTATAACAAACTATTTACAAAGCAAAGTATAACGATCTGTGTAATAATAAATAAGAATGATGAAACATTAAAGTGTTTATGTAGGAGAGTTGGTGGTAAAAAGACATAATAAAGTATTTGTATTTTAGAAAATCAAAGAGGTGGAATTGATATAAATGAGTTGAGGCTGGGACGATTATGAATGCTGGTATGAATGGAGTTCCATAGGTCAGAGGAAAGATTGTGAAAGGCCCTTTCTTTAGTGTTTAGGGAGAAGGGTTAATGTTTCTCTGAGATGAGATAAGAGCCAACATTTCTTAGACAGTAGAGTTATTGTTGGCATTAAGCAACAGTGGAAAAAGAGTACAGAAGCTGAGAAACAGCAGTTTACAGACTGTAGTGGAAAATAGGAGGGAAGTATGTGAATTAATACGGAATATCTCAGTTAAGAGAAGCAGGTCGGGGTGATGATTTCTATTATTAGCAAGATTAATAAAACAGATTTTTTTGATTCTAAATTACGTTGTTGTTTCTTGAGCTTCCAACTGTTGCTAATGATAGGGATAATTCCATTTTAAAGATACATTTTTGCCTCTAGATTGTCTATAGCTAGGGGTCAGAAAGTTGGCGGTTCTGCCCAAGTTGTAGAATTTTGTCAAACCATTTCCGTATGTAAATTGACTGTAAGGCGAGGGTGTAGAATTCATTCATAAGGAACAGTCAGTTGAAGTGGAAAACTTTGGAGGTTAGTAATTGTTAATGAAAACAGTTGGAAGTCTTTATTATGCTCTAAAAGGTGCGGTTTTAGCTTTGGAGGAATTTGCAATATGTTTATGGGTAGATAACTACTTTCATATACTGCTAAAGTCATCATGTAGCGGGTTTTGAACAGTAGTGGTATTTCCACAGGCTCTAAGCTGAAGTGGGTTATCTCCATAAAGTAACATGCTCATGCACTGGGTCAAGTAGCAGGAAGGTGATAAATAATGAGAATAGCATATTGGTCTGAGTTTTGGTCCTTGGATTTTCCAGGAAACTGAGTTTGAGGAAAGTGTGTTTTTCCATTTTAGTTGGGAAAAGTCTATTGGAGTTGTCATTTAAAGTAGCTGAACTGTTAGAGACAAAGCTTGTGAAGGTAAGCTGTTTGAAAAGTAAGACATAATAGAATAAAATGATTTTCAACTGACAAATAGTGTCTGTTATCCATATTTTTGAAAATAGTATTTGTAGCGTAAAGAAGAGAAATAGTTGCGCTGTAACCTTGATAGAAACATTTTTTTTTTTGGTGACAGACTATACATTTCTGGTATGAAATTAAGTTTTGTGTTTGTTAAGGAGCTGTTTCAGTATTTTTTTTGCTAGTGTTGATAGAATATCAATGGATTGGGGGTGTTTTGGAAGACATGGGTTGAGGTAATTTTTAATTCCTGTGAGACAATTCTTATTTATTTATGTATTTATTTATTTACATTTGATAACTGGGTAATGTCTGGCTGGGCAAGAAGCCCATTTTCAGTAGAGACCCGGGGGTGGGGGGAAGCTCCCAAGAGACATTACAATAGTTAAACAGGATACATAAAGTAGGTTACAAAATGTTAACATATGACTATAGTACAATCAACTAGCTAGCAAGACAAAATATAAGCAAAGCTGAAAAAATAGTAAGAGTTCAAATGTTTAAGTCATCATCACAATTTAAAATAAAAGACAGAAATATATACAAAGTTGCAATACAGTAAAAGACTAAAACATCAAAATAACATCTCATGTCCTTTTTTTATTTTTTTTGCTATTTGTAGGCAAAAGAGTAGTGTTGCTACAAGAAGGTTGAGAGTGGAGATTAATCTTAAAGTGGAGATGAAGGAGCAGAGTGGGAATTGCTCAGCCAGAGGAGGTGCAGGAGGATAGCCAGTGATTTGAGAAATATTTTGTTTGAAGTTGTGTGTATCAGGAGTGGATAGAAGGTGCTGGGGAAGAGAATTGTGAAAATATAATGAGTCACCATGAGAGTTCTGGGTTTTGTTAACTTTGAGCAGTGTTTTATTTGCTGACCTCAGCGAGGTAAGGTTAGAATAGGGTTGAACAAGGTCAGATAGGGCTGGGCAGTAGTCAGGCTTATGAACAGAGTGGGCTACTATTAACTGGTTGAGGGTGGGTGAGTAAGTTAGTGAGTCTGATCCAGTTCACTTGTTGTAGGGCAGTACAATGATGAGATCTATGGGGGAGGTTTGTTGCAAATGTAGCTATTTTATTATAATACGATTAGAGGTTATTCAAGTCTGACTTACGAAGGTCTGTAAAAACTTGTGAGCAGTAGTGAAGGGTGAATAATAGAGGAGTCCTAACTGTAGTTATTATGGCATGATTGGTTAGAAATGGTTTAGCCCTATACAGTCACCAAGGTTTATAGGTATTTTTTTGATTGTTAGAGCAATATGTGTCAAATTTTAAGCTGCTGTCTAGGGTAACACCAAGGAGTTTAGTGTGTTCAATGGGTTCAATTGTAGTGCCACTGGAGGCAAAGCTAGAGAGATGTGTTGGTGTGTTTTTTTTTTTTTTGAGGAATTGGAGAATACCATAAGTTTGGTTTTGTTAGGGTTTAAAATGAGTTGGTGGTCTAATAGGTATTTTTTGATGCTATGGAGGGCAGCCTTTAAGGTGGGGGTGGAGCTGATAAAGGAAGCATCATTTGCATATTGAATGATGGTGGCAGGTTCAGTCGTGGAATAAAGATCATTTGTAAAAATAATAAAGAGAAGTGGGTCCAGGATAGAGCCTTGTGGGATGCCAACACTAATGGGTAATAGGGACGTAAATATATTTTCCCATAAGGTGGCTTGTTTACAGTTAGAGAGATAACTGTAAAACCAGCATAAGTTTTCAGAGCTGAAATTAAGAGCGACAAGTTTGTTGAAGAACATTTAATGAGATACTGTGTCAAATGCTTTTGACATATAAAGGGAGGTGGCAGAGACAAAGTGTTTTTTGTTTTTAAGGTGGTTTACAGTATTGGTAAAACTTATGAAAGTGGTGTTACTACTATGTTTGGGGCAAAAGCCATGCTGAGTATTAGATAATAGGCTAATTTTAAGGAGGAAGTCCAATATCTGTTTATGTAGACATTTTTCTAAGATTTTGGCAAGTGGTGAAAGAATAGCTATGAGTCTATAGTTGGAAAGGTCAGTAGAGGGACCTCCTTTGTGAAGGGGTATGATATGGGATATTTTCCAAAGAAGGACATACTGTTCTGAGATACAGTGGTTAATAAGAATAGATATAGGATAAGAGATGGATGGAGCAGCAGTTTTTAGGAATTCACTTGGTAGCTGATCTGCAGCAAGAGTACAAGGTTTTATTTTAATTAGGAGATTCTGTATATACTTAGTTTGAATTGGTATAAGAAAGAAAGGCAAAATATTGGGGTCAGTGGGGGAGGGTGGTATGAAGAGTGTGGAATTGGTAGTATTGCTAAGTAATGACGTAATAGAGGAGATAAAGTGGGTATTGAATTGGGTAGCTATACAGTCTGTAGAGCAGTTAGTTGTTTGCATGTCTGAGACATGCTTCAAATATGAGAGATTTGGTGGCAGATATCTTTAGCTGCTTTTTAAAAAAATCTGGAATAGAGTAGGATAAAGGTAGTAGAATCTATTTTGGTGTTTTGGTGAGGGATCTGTAAATTGAGCTGGTATTTAGAGGTTTAAAGTTGAAAGAGGTGTAAGATTATGCTCAACAAGGTTTTAAGGTTGACTGTAACTTTGCTACAAATATGCAACATAAATAAGGAATAAGATAAAGCTTGCTTAAATGCAGAAACAGAGTTTAGTAATATGTGATTAGCATCCATACTAAATGACTGTGGCTTAAAAAAATAAGGAACTTGCTTATGAGTGTATTACACACACATCAAGAAAGCTGACTTCTTACAGACTTGGCAAGAATGTAAAAAAAACAGGATATATCAGAAAAAAACTAATCTGCTTTCTTTAAAGAATGGACAACAGGACATGTGTTTATCCACAAGGCGTTTCCTCGAAAAATATGCTTTTCTAAGAAAGTTTATCCACAAGGCGTTTCCTTAAAAATATGCTTTTCTGCACATATCAGCATTTGCACAAGAACAGATGTGTCAGCATTTGCGTCATCAAGGCAGTATCTTTCCAAAACCAAGAGGGTGTGTGCTTAACTAAAAATGTATATAAAGTCTGTATTAAATCCAGTTATGTTAGGGGTATTGGTAGGGGCACATTTGTCCTGAGGTAAATGTTATATCTCTCACATCATCTGTACTATATGAGAAGTAAAGTAGAACAGTTTCTGAAGCTGTAACAGAAGTGCGTGTGGTTTATTATAAAAGTTATTGGTTACTGCTCTTAAAGACAGCTGCTGCAAAGTATATTCTCTCATCAGTGTATATTCTGCAAGTTTCTGTATGCAACAGACTGTGAATGCAACTATAACCAGACTTTGATTTCAGCAGAATCCAGCCAGCAAGACTGAGTGTCTTAAGAAGACTTCAAATCCATCACAGTAAACATCAGAGTAACAGCACAGTGCTTTGGCACCCTAAAATTAATTTTTCAATGGCGATCCTACCTGCATTCAAACACAGAGGGAAGGATAAGCCCTGCAGAGGGTTACTTCAGTCCAATTGCAGTAGCTAACATTTGTACGTATGTCTGAATCTTAAACAGAAATACTCCAGTTTATGCAGCTTGCAGCAGTACAGTTTTTTCAGACGTCTGATTGAGCCTGAAGTCCAGGAACGTTGCAGTGTGATAAATTTTCCAAGAAAAGGTGGATATCTACTTTAACAGCAGTTTGCTGCCTGTTGTGCTTCACCAGCATCTGAAGTGACTCTGAAAAATTTCCAGCCATCTGCAATAACAGCCTGATCACCTGTTTTCTTGCTAACTGGTAAGACTTTTTTTCTGTGTCACATTTTTAGTATGGATGCTATTAGACAGTTTGCATATTATTAGACATTTTGGATGTTATTAGACAGTATGGATATTATTAGACATAATTCATGCAGGAGTAAACCAAGCTTTAGTAAATTGCAATGTTGGTATACACAGCACATTAGTAAATGTAAAACCTTATTAGGGCAGGTTGATAGTAAGGCATTATGCAAATGTATTATAATATTTGACTGGTATCTTAAAGAAAACCATGTGGGGTATGACAAGTGTTTATTGTGTGATTCAACAAAAACTGCATTCTGTGTATTATGCCATAAAAAGTATTGCATGATATTGCTAAAACAATAGACTGTGAAGACAGATCTGTTCATGATAAGGAATTAACTAAGAGTAAAGTGTTTCCATTATATTCAGATGTTGAACAGTTATGTCCTGTCACCACATGTGAAAGGGTAATCTCAGAGATGCAACAGGAGTCAAATCAGTTACTGACAGGACCTCTAGTACATTTTGTTACAAAAGAATGTAATAAACTTCTAAGAGACAGACACAATGAGTTCAGGAAGTTTAGACAAGTTATACAAACATTTTTCCAAAAGCGCATAGGAGTTTTAAATTCAGCAGAATAGGTTCCTGAGACATATCAGGCAGACCATGAGGAAACTCTTCAACATCAGTTGCAAGATGAAGAAAATAGATTAGCTAAACTGACAAGGATGGACTTCCTACATACATTGGGAAAGAGCAGGAAACTACAGCTGATCTGTACAAAAGAGATATATTTTATAATATGTCTGTGTTTTGAAAATGGTTAAGCATACATGGTAGGATGGTAAAATACAAATCATTCTCAAATGTTTAAAACTTCCATTCAATTAAAGCAAGATATTTATCAGTACTACAGTAAAGTAGAGCATATGACTGCCATTCTCATAGCATAGTCAATAGGTAAACAAAACAGTTCTAGAGTATAAAAATGAAATAAAAATAGTTAATAAGAGTAAAGATTTACAGTCACAACACCGACATGCTTGTATAAAGATTTAAAGTAACAAGACTGACATGCATGTATTTTCTTTTTATACAATGCACACGAATAACAGACAGACAACAGCAAATATAATTAATATAAATATAAACATGTGTTAGTTAAGCTAATATCTATTTATTTTTTACATTTTTTTATAATTGTATAGTAACACCACACCAAACAGTTAAAGTTCTGAATTTTAAAAAGAAATACAATCACAGATGGTATTAGCCAAGCAGTCTTTGTAAAATGAATGGCAGAGCAGTCAAATAAATAAAAAATATGCTGAAATCAAAAGTTAAAAAATATGTAAGCTAATTGTAAAATAATGTTTAGTTATGTAGTATAAATGCATAGTTATGCAAATCACAAATATAATTATAAGTGCATTTTACTATTAAATTGCAAGTGTATTAACAGATCATTAAAGGAAAAATGCTAAAAAAATTAACTATAGTTTACAAAATCTGAAATGTGAGCTCAGACCTTCCTAGACTGGATGAATAGTTACAGGAAATGTTGAGCAGATAAGATAAGATAAGAAACAAGACTGATTGCCAAACAAGTGGCTTGAGTTTTTCTAAAAACTTATTGTTATTAAAACATAATTGTTAAAATGTTCACATGCAACATTATTCGGTAAATGTAATAAAATATCACAATTGTGCATATATGTCACTGATAAAAGTAAAAAAACTCAGTTACATCAAGTATAGCCAACAGATGGGTTATAGTATACATACAGTTCAAATAAAGTATACAGGAAGGTACAAATAACTACTATTAGAAGTAGACAGCAAAGGCAACAGAAAAGAAAACAGCCAAAAAATTATCAAATCAGACAAAGGTCTATAGTTTAATAACCTAATAAAGCAAATGTATAACCAAAGTGTTGGGCTGACATACATTATAAAGCAAATAAACAATACTGCAGTACTAAAGGGGAGGCGTACTTTCTCAGTTTTACACTAACTGTGTGAGCAGTATTGCAAAAGGGTATAAAATAAAGCTACAGGAAGAAATATCTCATTCCTTCTTGACAATACTCTTTCAGGGGGAGGGAAAAACAGGTATTAGTGCATTAGAAATACTGGATTAAACCTGACAGGATAAGATATTTTGCAAGTTGCTAATAGCTATCATGCTAGTTATTAGTATTAAATTGTATTTACAACCTGTTAAACTGTAAAGCTATACAAGAGATTACTTAAAATTGCTTTATTAAAGCTATACAAGAGAGAGTAAAGATATGTAAAAAATTGAGCAAGAATGGTCACTATTTTTAATATGTTTTTGGCAAGACAATGTTGGTATGCAAAAAGCATAAATGTTTCTAATTTCTGGGTATGTAGGTGCCTCTGGTGGCAATTCCACTAGATACTTCTGAAGAGACATAAGAATTTTCCAAAATTTTGCTTGATGTTAATGTTACTTAATTTGTAAGATTGGACTAAGTGTACTTTACAGTCTTAGTATGTACAAATACAAAATAATCCAGTACAAATTAAATTAATGTCTAGTAAAAAATATGTGTGAAAAAACATGTTTAAAAAAAATTGGGTCCAAGATAGCTACTAGATTGAAATGCATGAATAGCAAACAGTCTGTGTAAATACATACTGTACAGGATACATTGTAATAAGTTCAAAGGTAATTTGTCAAGTTGGAATATTATCACTGGTTTTCATAGGTTCATAGGTAGATACTAGGCTATCTGCCCTAGGGCATTTATAAGCCTAGCCAGAGTGTATTTGGCTTCCGCCTCCCTATTAGATTAGCCTACTGTGCCTCTGTAAAGTAGGTCACAGAAGGTACCCTTTTAAGATTAGTTTACTGTTCCTCTGTCTAGCAGGGACACAGAAGAGATCCCAGGGGTGAATTTGCGATTTCCCATTAACGCGTCCAGATTTCGCTTGAAGAGGGTCAGCGAGGGGCTATGTCTAATATGAATTGGGATTCTATTCCAGAGTGAGGGGAGCCTCTGGGAAATGAATCTGTCCCTCCAGCATGTCCTATTTATTTTTGTGCTGAGGTTTAGGTCCCTGGAGTGTGTAGCTCTAAGGGACTTGGATTTTTTTGAGGTGGAGCATGTCCATTAATTCTGGGTTTGACATGGCTTTGTACGTCAGGCATAGATCACCTCTGAGTAGGCGGTAAGCAACTGAGTAGAGCTGGAGTTTCTTTAGTCGAGCTGCATAGGACATCTGTTTGTAGCCCATGATCCTCTTGGTGAGGTACTTTTGGGGTTTCTCCAGTTGCTGCAGGTGTCGGGTAAGGTACATCCCAAAAAGGGCATTGTATTCAATTATAGGCCTGATGAGTGACGAGTAGAGGGGCACAATGACCTCTCTTGATCTAGATGTGAACCCTTTCGTGATAAGGTGGGCTATATAGAAGGTCTTTATAACCACTTTGGCAACGTGATTATCAAAGGAGAGATTACTATCTATGTTGGTCCCCAAATCTCTAATTACTTCTTCCGTACCTAATGGATTACCACCTATGTGGTAATTTGTGGGCACCTTGTTTTTCCCAAAGGGGATGACTATGCACTTTTTAGTATTTAGCTTGAGGCCGTGGCTCTGGCACCAAGCATCCATCTCTGTGAGACCCTTTTGGAGGATGCTTGTGTCAGCTGGAGATTCAATTATGGCCCCCAGTTTGCAGTCATCTGCAAACTTTGTCAGCCATAATCCCCCCGTGTTAGCCTGAACCTCAGAGAAGTATATACCAAACAAGAGAGGTCCCAGAACTGAGCCCTGTGGGACACCACTTGTAACTGGTTTGGATTCGGACATGGCACCTGCGATTCTGACCATGTGGGTTCTATCTCTGAGCCAGTTTGCAACCCATCTTGTGATATAGGGGTTGATATTTAAGCTGGTAAATGTATTTATGATGCCCGAGTGGGGTATTGTGTCAAAGGCTTTTGCGAGGTCCAGGTAGGCTGTGTGGACTACCTTGCCCTCATCTATGGCTTTAGTAACTGTTTCAAAGAAATCAACTAGGTTTAAGAGGCAAGATCTGCCCTTAACAAAGCCGAATTGGGTAGGGTCCAGTGTCTGGAGGCTCCCAATGTCTTTGTTTATGAGTTCCATGATAATACGCTCCATAGCTTTACAGACCAGACTAGTCAGGCTTATGGGGCGATAGTTTCTAGGGTCCGTTGTAGCACCACCTTTGTGGAGTGGGACCACTGTAGCTGTACACCATTCTTTGGGTACATATCCTGTAGTAAGGCTAAGTTTGAACAGTGACAATGTGAGGGTTCAGTTCTTCTTGGAGCTTATGTAAGACACAGCCTGGGACACCGTCCGGTCCCATAGATGCTGTGTTTTTTTGCTTTGGAGAGGGCAGCTTTCACCTGTGCATCTGTGATGTCAGGGAGGTTACATTCAGTTGGGATAGGCATTTGCTCCTTTGGGGGGAAGGGGGGAGAAGTTTGCACTGAATCTGTCTGCCAGGATGTTGGCTATGTCTGTAGGTTCGGTGTATTTTGTACCGTTATGCAACAATTGACAGCATATCTGGGAGTTTCCACCCATGTTCCTGACATAACTAAAGAAGGCCTTGTGATTTTCTTTAGTGTCTAGGGCAATTTTTCTTTCGAAACTGGCCTTTGATGATTTTATGAGGGATCGAAGTTTCTTGCTAATACTGATCAGAGATACCTTCCCTTTTTGGGATTTTGCTCTGTCATGTAGTAGCTTCCTCCTTCTGTTGTATAATTTATTTATGGCCGGTCTCCTGTTTTTGGAGGAGTGAGTCTTGGTTTTATTTGGGATAGCACGATCCATGCATTCCTGCAGGTGCTCATAGAATGCATTTGTAAAGGATTCTGCGGATTGGGCTGTATTATCCTCTGGCCCAGGGGCTTTGAAGGATTCCAAGGCTTTGAAGGATTTAAATTGGAGTCTTATTGGTTACCCCAGTTAAAGGAATATTAAATATTGTATTCATACAGCTAATAGACTAATATGTACATAACATTCTTTAGTATATACATCATGCTTTTTTAAATCCTCAAGTATTAAATATACTGAAATAATTGCATTCAAATATTTATTATCTAAGCCCAGTTCAGTACTTTATGTTCAGTTCACTGTCAACCAAGATTTTAATAGGCAGTTCAGAGACATGACCACAATGTTATGATTAAAATGACATTGAAACTGTATATTTTCAGCAGTGTATAAATGCTTGGATTAGCACATAGTTCTTGTCTCTTATAGATATTAGTCTATCTCTAATCTTTTGATATAAAATAATTAATAAAAGTAGAGTTAATTCAACAGGTGCAAAGAATTGATAAAAGAGTACTAAGTCATAAATTAAATTCTGTGATTGCAAAAGAATAAATTAATCAAGTTAAAAAATAAAACTAAAGCAGACACAGCTCATAACTGATATATTTTCAAAGAATGGTCTGTAAAAGAAAAAGTTGTTAAATATATTCAGTTTTAGTAGTAATACTTGATATAATTGTATTAACTGTGTAAAATTGCATTTTGACTTGTATCAAAAGAAGACTAAAGATTTTGTTTCTTGATGTGTTTTCTATATAATGTGATCAAAAATACATATCAGTATAAAGTGTTTTAAGTATGTTTTAAAATAAAAAGAGGGAATTGTAAGATTGTGCTCAACAATGTTTTAAGGTTGTGTAACAGGTAAGCAACAGATGAACCAGGCAGAAGCCAAGCAGGGAAATGCAGCTGCTATAGCAACGAGACACAGTCACTAATTCTTCCAGTAAACAAAATACTCCATAAGGAAAATGCAGGCATCAAGGCAGGAAAAACACAGTCACAAAGTCCTCCAGTAGTAAAAAGCAATCCAGGATATTTATTGTAACAAAAGGTAAGCGCTTTCGCAGTTAAGCTTTATCAGACCAAATGTTTAAGGTTGAATGTAACTTTGCTACAAATATGCAACATAAATAAGGAATAAGATAAAGCTTGCTTAAATGCAGAAACAGAGTTTAGTAATATGTGATTAGCATCCATACTAAATGACTGTGGCTTAAAAAAATAAGGAACTTGCTTATGAGTGTATTACACACACATCAAGAAAGCTGACTTCTTACAGACTTGACAAGAATGTAAAAAAAAAACAAGATATATCAGAAAAAAACTAATCTGCTTTCTTTAAAGAATGGACAACAGGACATGTGTTTATCCACAAGGCATTTCCTTGAAAAATATGCTTTTCTAAGAAAGTTTAAAAATATGCTTTTCTAAGAAAGTTTATCCACAAGGCGTTTCCTTAAAAATATGCTTTTCTGCACATATCAGCATTTGCACAAGAACAGATGTGTGAACATTTGCGTCATCAAGGCAGTATATTTCCAAAACCAAGAGGGTGTGTGTTTAACTAAAAATGTATATAAAGCCTGTATTAAATCCAGTTATGTTAGGGGTATTGGTAGGAACACATTTGTCCTGAGGTAAATGTTATATCTCTCACATCATCTGTACTATATGAGAAGTAAAGTAGAACAGTTTCTGAAGCTGTAACAGAAGTACGTGTGGTTTATTATAAAAGTTATTGGTTACTGCTCTTAAAGACAGGTGCTGCAAAATATATTCTCTCATCAGTGTATATTCTGCAAGTTCCTGTATGCAACAGACTATGAATGCAGCTATAACCAGACTTTGATTTCAGCAGAATCCAGCCAGCAAGACTGAGTGTCTTAAGAAGACTTCAAATCCATCACAGTAAGCATCAGAGTAACAGCACAGTGCTTTAGCACCTTAAAATTAATTTTTCAAGAGGGAGTACCCAAGATCAAATGCAGGAAAAAAAATAGTTGGGGAAGTTAGTGGATCAGGGTACAGTGGTGGGCTACTGAAGAAATCCATAAACCTTTCAGCAATTTTAATGGTAGAGAGCAGATTGTTAGCAAAATCATGCAAGAGTGCTTGAATAATACCACTATTTTGGCCAAAAAGCTTTTAAAATTTCTGCTTAGTATGAACTTGGACTGCCCAGTAGGTTCTATTTTTGGATACTGCAATATGAAGACTTGTGACTTTGACAACAAGCCTAATCTGATTCTTAAGGATTATGCAATGTGTTCTGTACATTGCTTGTCTGATAGGACTTGGTCCATTCTCTGTAAACTTTAGCACTAATGCACATAAAAACAAAATGGAAAAAGGAACAAACCAACACTGCAGCCAACCATTTAATAGAATAAATGAAATAAAATAAAAACGTAGTGCTTTCATCTACATTCAAATATACACAGACTTCATCAGAATGATTCTGTCTGCCATTAATGATGCTGCTAAATACAAAAGGACAACCAATCACAGACAAGGCAGTGCACATTGCAGGGTGATGGCTCTAGCAGCCAAAGTCTACCCTGAAGTCCCACAGTGCTCGGAACCAGCCTCCCTTCTCCAGAGCTTCATTGCTACAGTCAAAGTAAAACTCTGGTCTCCCTTGCTGCACAGGCTTCTATTTTCTGTGCATCAGGATCATGATTTTTTGAAAAATGTTCAGCAGAGTTCTTATTGTCCTAAGGATTCATAGTCTGCTGTAGTTTTGAATGTCCTTGTCTCTGTTTTAGATGTCCTTGTATTTGTTTTATGGGGGCGTTGCTCTGAACTCTTGTTTGTGCCTTTATGTCTTGGACCTAGACCTGTTATATTAAACAAGGTCTTTTTTTCCTTTAATGCTTTTTTCATATCCTTTGGCCCTTATCCTCTCTAACATGGAGCAGAATGTTATGTTATCTTTTATTGACTGTTTGACTTTTAGTCAACCTTTTCTGGCATTTCTCACCAAGGAAGATTTTCTGGTTGTGCCATTACTGCTCCTGTCGAGGGACTGTTTTTTTGGGCACATTGCTTTATTTGCATTACATTTGGTAAATATTGTAGTTTTTGGCTTCTATTTGAGATGATTTAGTTTATTCTGATTGGTGTTTAGCATTTGACCTATTCCTTCTATTTTTGGATTGAGGGGTTCATTATTGCTCTTGTGTGGAAAAGGCTCTGCCACAGGACTTTGAATATTTGGTGTCTCTTCTGCCTGTGAGAGAGTCATGACCTTAAAAGATGTGAACTTTGTTTAGAGTTTAAATCAGCTACCTTAGGTACATGGAGATACATCAATACTATTTGTACAGAATGACCTTGCCAGATTGCCTGCCAATCCAGTTCAGAGTCAGCAGATTTGGCATTAACACCAAACTTTCCGATGCCAAGGTCTTCTTACTTGACAACTAGGCCTATGAAGTCTGTTATGCAGGAAGTAACCTTGGTTATTATGGAAAACATTCATAAAAGATGCTGAGATGACTCTTCAAAGTCTAAAACCAGCTGTTTGGGCATGGAAGCCACTGTCAAGTATATGCATGTTAAGTTGGTGGAGATCTCTGCTGCTAATTCTCTAGCCCTGTGTGGCTGCTCCTCAAAATATTTCTGAGGAGATGTCCGCTCCTGTTTTGGTATCAACTCTTTTACCAGTGGAGTCACAGATAGTCTGATAGTTTTGTGTATTTACAGAATCCAAAATGCTGAGCCCTCCAATGCCAAGGAATGGACCTATTGCCCTGGTCATGGGTTTGGACTATAGAATATTGATGGCTGCAGTATTTGCATTACAGCACCAGTTTGCCAGACTTCATGTAACATTAGGATTCCAAGAAAGTGCTAGACCTCATGTGCCTGACTTCCACTTAGACTTAAACCTACTCCAAGGTTTTCATTATTTCTTCTTAACTTCTCACGGTCACTTTAAACTCCTAGAGGTGCCCTGTTGATATTAGACTATCAATTCTTGGTGGCTCTGGTGCTTTCACCATGTCATACAGCTGTAGTTGAGGCCAGGTCACCTGTAGCATTACTTTAAGTGGTGAACTTGTGCTAACTCCTCCTTGACGAGTCTGACACCAATGTCATCTCCAGCCTTAGTGCAAAGCCAGCAGTCTATGGTTTGGAATCCTCCTGCCACCCTTTCTCCTTCAATGTAAAGTCTTTCATTTGTCTCTGTTGTAATGATCAGAGACTATGAGTTTTAATCACTGTTATCACTGCTGTCAAAAATTTACAAAACTGAATGAATGATATGGGGCTGGGGTTACATCTCTACACTATAACCATTTAGTATCAAAGGACAATTGACCTTAAATGTGTATGATAAATGTGTGCTGTTGCTGCTGCCTTGGGTAACAGCCAAGCCTTACTACACCTAAATGAAAATTTCCACTGTAAAGTGTTTATATTTATCATCGGCTGTCTACGATTTCACCTTTCTCAGACTTAGCTCAGTGCCTTCCAATGCAGTTTTACAGTACTAATTAAAATGTTACCAAAATTATTTTGAATGCACACTCAGACAATATTTTCTACAAGGGGGGGGGGGTAAAAAAATAACTCTGAAGCAGATTCATTCTTTTCCCAAGTTTATAGAATTGCTGTCTCGAGTTAGTCAAAACTTACCAGATAAGAGCAAACCTTATTATTTACCTTTGAAAAAGCCAATCTTGAAGTATTTAAATTTTCAGTAGTTAGCTCTGAGCTGTCACCCTTCAAAGGGTGGATACCACACTGTTGATTGAAGGTACACCAGAAAAATGCATAAGCCCTTTAGCTAATAAATGTTAACTTTTTATGTTAATGTTAAAGCTGAAAGCTAAATTATTTACTTGAAATAAATAAGTTAAAGCATTTCCTTTACAAATAAACATGAAAACAGTCCAGAACCTGTAAAATGAATTGAAAATAAACATTTAAACAAACAGATAATGTTTCAGTAAATGTAAGCTATCAACAAAATACTCAAATACAGCTTTAACTATTAAAAAAAACTGCAGCCTTAACTATCTGGCTGACAGAATCAGAATGAACTTTCAGAATCCTTTCAGGGAGTTGATAAAATGTTGAATTATTTACCAAGTGTATGGTTCAGCAGGCAGATACAGTATCTGCATTTCAGAAATGTCTCAAATAGCAGATAGTCTCTGTTTGTATAAGCTCCAAATGGTATTATTTTCTGTGGCTTTTGTTTTGATTCTGTTTGGAAGCGGTTCTCTTGTTTCTGCAGTCAACTGTCCAAGATAGCCCTACTATAGCCCCCCCCCATTCTCCACACTATTTATCTTTTTTCCCCACTTCCTATCAATGTCTATACATTGTTCTTCTTTTGAACAATGATTATCTTTTTGTTTTTACTCTTATATTTAGTAAATTTTAGACAACTGCTATCAGTGCAACCCTTAATGTTCATATTTTTTCTTTTGTTTTTCTCTTTATAATTAATTTTGTATTTGCATTATTTTTAATAGTTTTTGTCCTGTATGTTTATCTTTGGTTATGTTTGCTGGGGCTGTTTCCCCTTGGGTCTTCACTGAAAATGGGTTTGTTTGTAAACTCAGTTGGACTAACCCGGTTAACAAATGTGAAATAAATAAATAAGAGAGAAGGGTATGATTTAATAAACTAGAGTACAGATAAGGAAACATTTGAGCCAGCTCACCACCTCCAAGAGTCATGTAAGCAAATGTAGTTATATACCATTTTTCACATATAACAGTTTTCAGAAAAGGCAACTACAGTGTATCTTTTACACAGTTATTTACATTGGTTTTAAAATGATACAGCTTATTTCTTTTGAACAAAACTCAATTTATTAAACAACATTTCATAAAAACATTATCACAAAGTATTTCTGTTTGATAATACTATCATCATTGACATATAAGCTAAAACACAAACTCAACACAGCCTCATGTAAAGCATTAATGTCAGAATTCATATACATTGACACCCAGTCTAAAAAACAGTCAACATCACTTATTTGCAAGTAATTTAATAAGCAACCTATTAGCCTCCAGGATGCTGTCACAGTAGTGGCCAGACCGTCTATGTATACAGCAGACCAGGCATCATCTGAGAAATCTCCCTTGATATACTGTCATTTGACTGAATTCCATATTCCTCAGTTTTTTTTTTAACTGGGTCATTAAATCCTGTAAAGTGTGTGCATGTGTGTGTGTGTGTGTGTGTGTGTGTGTGTGTGTGTGTGTGTGTGTGTGTGTGTGTGTGTGTGTGTGTGTGTGTGTGGTGGGGGTTAACCTGCTTCCATCTTTTGGCTATACACTTCTTTGCTAAATGCATTATCATACTACTGGCATTTGATCAACCTGGTAAGAGTCTGCTTCTTAATAATGCCTAAAATAAAGTGCTCTGGTGATAAGTTCACTTTGATCTCCCAAGTTTCTTCAAGCTTATGCTGCAGTTCCCCTTTGAACAACAAAAGTGCAGACTATCCCAAAATATTTCTATCCAGTCACCCACAGCATGATCCTTATACCTGATGCTGATGCCTTTGGGAAGATCCTTGACAGTCTGGCTGGTCTATAAAAATACTTAAATTGGAGCTGCCAGCTAAAGAGACTGAATTCTCTTGATCTCATTGCATACTTGGATTGGAGCAAGACCCCAGTCCATGCCTCTTTATCTATTAAAATATTAACCCCCCTCTTTCCCACATTATTCAATATTTATCAGTAAGATGCTATGAGTCTGACTTAATTTACGTGGCTTGCTAATTTCCCCCCTTCAGCAGGACCTCTGCATCCCTATTTAAATTACAGCAGAGTGTGCCTTCAGGTATTTCTGCAGTTACCTCCTACTGCGCTTCTAGGCATCAAATATTGCTTGTTCATATTAGCATTAATAATTCCAAAACCATGCAACATACAAGGTATCAGAATATTTTATCTTGTAGCACACATTATGGCAAACACAACTGTGTTTATATTTGACCTCTGTCAATGAGTATTTGTTAGAACTGTAAGGTATTAACATCATTTTTTTAACAGCTCAAGCCACACCTACTGGGAGTTAAAGGTACACACTCAAAAGAGCTGTACTGGAGAGAATGAGTGAATAATGTCCATTTGATTAACTCTGGACAACTTGCTATCCCCTTCTACCAAGTGTACACTTTCTATCAGGATTTTGTATAGTTTCCACCCTTGCTAATTAGTTCCAAATTGTAGGAAAAATTATTCCCATATAGTCATATTACCTCCTGTTACATGTTGATTCCAGTGTCTCAGCTGGGGATACTTTTTATCACTGCTCTATCCCCCACTAAAAGGAAGAAAGTCCAGGACAGTGTTCTATGGATATTAGCTCCCTTTTTCACCCAGCCAGAGTTTCCTTATGTAAAAGTTGACTCATCATCCGCAGTACCTCTCCTACAACTTTAGACTGAAATATATTAAGGTTTGGTAAAGCCATTTAAAGACAGTCATACAAGTACTTTTTAATCCCTACACATAATGTCATGATAATATTCTTCTGTCTAGGGGTACATGGACTCATGGTCAAAAAGAAGAAAGCTTTTCCAATGTATAGCTGTCATATGTGATTCAAGGTCAGGGCAGCCCAGCTCTCCAATATGTGAAGAAGAGAAAGGATATTAGCAGAAATCCTGTGCTTACTACTGGCCTAAACAAAACTTAAGAGCTGCAACTGTATCATATTTAGATATTTACTAAAAAAAACACAAAGACCATGCACCTGATAGCTGGTATATTCTCCCATTGGTGCTTTGACTGCTTGTACCCTCTGTGTCATATCTAAGCATAACATTTGCCATTATTTTAAATTATATTTTACTTTCTAGGTTAATTACCCCAGCTAGCACCTGTTGAAGCAGACAATGAATAAGATAGCATCATCCCCAAATATTCTATTGGTCAATCCCTTCTAAAAAGGGAACTTCTGTTTTAATGCCTCTGAGGGAGAGAAATGGATTTTAACAGAATCACTCTTTTGGACATTTATCTTATAACCTGATAGTTCCTCAAACTCTTCAAAAATATTGTAAAGTTGGGACACATCCTTTTCTGGTTCAGTAAGGTGTATGAGCATATCATCAGTATACAGACACTTTATAATCCTTGCTTACTGTCTTAAGTCCTGCAAAAGAAAAGGGTGTTAATTTATGTGCCTGGGGTTCAAGATAAAAGGCAAAAAGCAGTGGCAGGCAAAGGACACCACTGCCTTGTCCCTCTAGTCAAGGGGAAGGCAGCTGAAAGCCTTGTACCAATGTTCATCCTTGCAGAGGATCCTTCATATAGTCTTAGCAATATACTGCAATATTGCAATTTGTGAAAATGGGAATGCCAAATTTTCCATTAATCTAAATAAAAACTCCCATCCCATCCTATCAAATGATTTTTCAGTATCCAGGCTGGCTAGCAGTAATGTTTTTTTGAGTCTGTCAGTAAACCCTATCAATTAGAATCTTTTAACCAAGTTGTCAAAGATTGTACAGGAAGATATCCTTTCTAGTCACTGTTAGGCAAATGAGTTTCCAGCATGGATGCCATAATAGGCATAAATAATTTATAAGCAAGATTTAAGGCTGATATTGGTCTGTATGAAACTACCTGCGATGGGTCCTTCCCTGGATTCAAAATAAGTGAGATAACTGCTTGTCTCAATGTCAGAGGGGATATTTTCACCACCTAGAATCTTGTTAGCCAGTTTGGTGAAACTTAAAACACATCTGCTTGATGCCTATTTATAAACCTCTATAGGTAGACTGTCTTGCCCTGAGGCATTCCCAGAGAAGAGTTTACTGAGAGCTAGTTTTAGTTTCAGTCTTGTTATATGGGTTAACAATTTTATTCTCTGTTCTTCAGTAATGCAGGGTATTGTAACTGAAGCCATGAAATGATTTATATGCTCCTGGATTTCTCTGTTCCTCTTTTCCCCTTTGCATAAACTAGTGTAGTATTGTACAAACAGACTGAGTATCTCACAGGGTAAGGTAACTGCTTCTTCTGTGTCAGGTATGACATTTCTGCTAATTAGCCTTTGGGCATTTTGAGCAAAAATATTTAGTGCCAAATACTTTGGTGCTTTAGGAGAGTTCTTAAAGAACCCAAAATTTAAGGCTGTTTCTGCCTGCTCTACTTTAACATCCAAGATTCCATTAATTTGAGCCCAAAGAGCCAGCATTCTTTAATTATTTGGTCCCAGGTGCTCTATTGGCCTATCCTGCTCCTCATGTAGTGCTCTCTTGTAGCATTTTAAGTTTTGAATTGGAATGGAACTGTACCTCTCTGGTATGAGCCTTAAAAAGTCTCTTAAGGAAGCCTTCATGTGTTCCTGTTGTATACTACTACTACTACTAGAGACATTCACTTCAGTCAAAAGATTTACCCAATGTCATGCCCACTCTTTAGAGTTATTCGTAAAAGCTGACACCCTACAATAAATAATATGTGTTCAGCTTCCAGTGCCTCTCCAGATCTCTCCAAGACATCTCAAAATGCAATAATAAAGGGTCATGATCTGATATGAAGATTTGTCCATAGGAGGGCCTTCTAGTTAAATAAGCATGCTCCTTGGAGAGAAAGAACTTATCAGTTCTAGAATATGATGAGTATGTGGGGGGGGGGGTATAATATATACACATCAAAGAAAGGAGTCTCACTTAAGAGTGTATATCCACCATACCCAGTAAATTAATGTACTTTTTCAGTGCTCTACTTAATAATGGAAGAGAGACTTTTCGGGGGGGGGGGGCAGACTGCACTTCCTCCAGATAGCAAACTGTATTCCAGTTACCCCCAGAATATTTCACCCTGTTGAAATGTACCCCATTCCCTTATCGTATCTAGCAAGACATCAGACACAGCGCCTGGTGAATCATATATACTAATAAGAGTGATCATACTGCCATTCAGAGTACCCTTAACTGCAATATAACTTCCCTCCAAGTACTCGAGGTTTCAAATGGCACCACCTTTCTAATCACAACTGTACCTCTATTTATTTCCTGTGGATTTTCAAAGTATTAATCCTTCTACAGTTAACCACCTAGTTTCAAATGGTCCCAGTTATTGAGATGGGTTTCCTGTAAACAAACAAAATGCTGTTTAACCTGTTTAATATAATTGAAAATTCTAGACCTCTTAACAGGGTTAGTGATACAATTAACATTCCAAGTTAATATGTTACATGTTTTTATGGAACTGGTCAAAAGATAATTATTCATTAAAAATTCCAGTCCTAAGTGTACCCAAATTCCCAAAACTATTGATTATCTTATTTATAGACAATCTCATGTGATTGTAACGTAAGAAAAGTCCCACATTGGTTAACATTTCAATGCCAAAAACATTTTAACAACACTTTAAACTAGACAAATATTTTAATAAAAAACAACAACATTTATAACTATTTACAGAAGTGACTAAGAGGTTCCCAAGGAGGAGAAAAAACGCTCTATAGGTCAGATCAAGAAAGATGATGCAACACACCTCTTCAATGCAAACTGTGGGAAAGTTATCAAAAGACTCTCAAAGCCATCCAACCTTAAGATCATAGCAATGAATTTGCAACCCCTCCCCCTGAACATATAAGCCAATTTCTAAACCACAAAGTATATTACCTATTAAACACACACATTATAACTATATTACACACTTAGTCACTTAGTTATTTAAAGGTAGGTTTGTATTAATATCCTCACTGTTTGCCACTCTGCTAAGCAACAGCTTAGAATTAATTGCCAGTGCTGCCTTCTGCCTTCATGTAAGCTGAGATGTCAACATTGGGAAAGATTCCAAGGGTCTGTCTGAAGTACCATCAGTATCCAGACACCATCCTTGTGTTGTTGGTGGAATTTCTGAAGAAGGAAAGGTGAACCCTCTGCAGATTTAAATGTATATGAATCAACTGGTAGCCATATATTTCAAAGTTGCTGAATGGAGCAGTCTCTACTCCATGTGTTCATTTTGCAGACAGCAATCACAGGTCTAAATGCTGCCATGTGTATCCATGTTTCAGCAGAATATTCACTATCTGCCCAAACTTTACTTCAATGGCATGAATAATTCATGCTCTTCTTTTATAGGGCAGATAAAGCTCTTTCATTTAATTGGTATGTGAAAAATAGTATCAGAAGTGGATGGGGAAATCTCTGCTCTTGCATCACTTCTTGAAACACCCTACATGCCTGCTCAATATTTATATCATGTACCTGAATGTCCAGCCATTCAGGGATTTCACCCTTAATGAAAGCAATGCATTCCTGCTCGTCTATGCACTCTGGTATCCTAATCATCTGAATGCTTTTTCATCTGCTGTCATCCCCCAATCAACAAGATTTACTTCAGTGTACTCCAGTCTGGCTTCAGTGTTTCTCGGCTACTGTTTCAGTGGGGTAATCTCAAGAGTTGCTTTGCTGGAGTTGATTTAAACAATCAGTGAGGGCTTGCTCCATATTTTGTACTTTTGTATCCATCCTGACCATGTATTCAATGAGGGTAGTAGTCATCTTTTGTATTTCCAGCATCATTAACTCATAGTTCTAGTCCAGACTCTCCATTTCTCTAGCAGGAAAAATATCATTATCTAAACTGGTAGCACACAATTTCTGAGAGAGAGAGAGAGAAAGCGAGAGAGAAACTGTTGCTGAGAGTTACACGATCATTCAACTTTCTTATTTCTCCTTCTTTCTGACATCATCTAAGTGTAGTTGATAGCATTCTTTTGTTATGCAATGATACTAGGTAAAAACAAGGACTATTTAACTTGTTTTAGAGATATAAATCCACACTTTAATTAAAGTGGGAAGGGAGGAGTATCTGACTTGTGACTTAACTGCATGACCGCCTTTACTGGAAATCAGAACAGCTTATATCTCTTCTTATGTATTTCCTTTGAAAGTTAAGTAATATTTTTAAATACATTACAACTTTCCCCACACACTGTTTTTTTTTTTTTTTTTTTGCTGTTGTGTCTTCACCCAGCATAGCAGTAGGACCCAAGTCATCCACAGAATTCCTTCTTCCATTTCAGGTCACCAGAGCTCTTCCTCTGACTCACTTCCCTGTGGGCATAGGAAATTCTCTTGTAAGAAGAAATGTACAGATTTCTCATTGCAAACTCTGACTGCTTATTAGGACATTGACTCCAGCATTCCCAAGATGATTACAGATTTGGGGACAGCTCAAAAATGACGCAGAAGGGGGATGGTCTGCAAGACCCCACATCCTCCCTGCAGCAGACTCTGCAGAAGGCCTTTATGTTCACCAAACATCCAGGGTGTTTTCTTTTACTTTAGATGATATCCAGATGACTACCAAGATAGTGTGGGTCTGTCAGATTGCAATGTACCTGGTCCCAGAAAAAAGTTGATAAAGTGCTACACCCTCCCAGAGTGATATTTCTGGTCAGACACCAATAACTTGGATACATTTTTCATCACAGCACCTATAAAAGGTCTCCAACCCCCACAGTCTGGAGGCTTATCCACTAAAGAATACAGAACAGTTTGCATGCATCTTCAGCATTCTCCCTGAAGGTGATTTCTAATTTTGGCCACATAGTAGAGTTCTGTAGGGAGATAGTGAATCAAACGATCTCCACTATAGAACAGTTGCCAGACAGACTAATTACAAATAGTTTCTGCCTCGGTACCGCACACTGTTGAGTACTGGCCAACTTTACCATGTATGTTGCTTGCAATGCAACAGATGGCTGTGCCACAACCACAGCTTAAGACATCACAATATGTTGCCATGCCTATCTTCACCTTACCAAGTCTGCTGGGGACACCAGGGTGACATTTATGAATGTTCATTTTTATGGTTCTGAAATGTTCAGCCCAGACACTGTGGCACAGATAGTGAAGATGCAGAAGGAAAGGAAAACACTTAACTGTGGTGAGTGTCAACATTTTCTGACCTCAGTGTTCCTTCTGCAAGACTCAGAAAAGTCTGTGTTATTTGTACTTTCATCAAGTAGAATGTCAGAATAAATCCAGTAAGGAGCCCAATAACTTAGTTTCTCCAAGGGAAGCTGCAATGGCTGTGGCCAGTAGCAGTCCTCCTGTGGACTTGCCCATCTGCTTCCCTCTGGAAGCAGTCAGGAATTGTTTGTTCCTCTACTTGTTACCATGACAGGTCATCACCATGGACAGATGGATGAGGATAACTAAATGCGAGCTTTACAAGATTCCCTTACTTTTGACTCCAGAGTTCCCTTCCCTCTCTGTGTAACACCTCACCCTCATTGACAAACAGTGGCAAAACTTATGGTGCTTCATCTGTTAGAGAAGAGAGTTAATTCAAGAGGTCTTGCCAGACCAGAGATGATCTAGATTTTATTCCAAATTATTTTCAATGCCAAAAATGACCAAGGACCTCACATCCATTCTGGGCTTAAGCATTCTAAGGTGATTTATTCCCAAAGATATCCTCAGAATGCTCTAAATACAAATGATCCTTCTTTATCTACCAGAAGATTGGCTGTAGTCTTTAGACATCCAGGGCACTTACTTGCACATGAAAATTGACAAGTACTCCAGGAGGTACCTATGCTTCAGAACTGCAGGAAGTCAGTACTGGTTCTAGATGCCTTGATTTGGTTTCAATTCAGCCACAGGTGTTTAGTAAATGTGTGCCCTTAGTGGTGCTGCTTATGCGTTTACAGAGAGTGTAGGTGTTTTCTAGACAACTAGCTTTTTGCTGCATCGTTTCACATGAGCATATCTTGGTAAGGTGTGCATGCTCAATTTCCTGAATATAGCAGTTGCTATGAACAAGTCCCAGCTGCAGTTGACTGAGCGACTTGCATTTATAGCCTGCAGTCTAGATTCATGGATAGAGCTCAGGTTTCTTTTTTTTTTTTTAAACAAGAAACATCTATTGAATTATCACTTATGACATAGGCACTCATACATTTATATAAATGAAAAGAAACCATACTAACATATTTTCACTTGTAAACATTATACGCCACTTATAATCTACCCAGTCATTATCAGTCAAATGTTATAAAACACATTCCTGCCTTCCCTTAAACCTGATTCTTCCTCCAAAACATTATTCTGCATGTATTTTCCCTAGAATTCCCATTTTTTCTATGTAATTTTCTCCTACCCTTTTATAAAGATCCCACTTTCAGTTATTTTATCTCTGTTACTGTATTCACTGTTTCCAGTACAGTTGATTTAGAGTTTGATTTACATTTTCTAGTAACTGCTTTTTTGGGAGCCACCAGAATTAAATCTCAGCAAGACCTTACTGCGTATGGGCAACTCCAATTCTGTATCATTGCTCAAAACATAATTTCTTTGGTTACACCAATTTGCTCATCCAGTATTTCTGTTAGAGTAGTCTGCAAGGAATCTTTAAAGTCTACCAACTCATTACACACCCAAAAATATGTTCCCATTTTGAAGTCTGTTTGGGGTATAAAAATGCCTATAGAAATACTTCAAGCAAAGATCCTAAGTCTTCCAGACTTTGTTGCATATTTGGGAAACCTACATATATCCCCCATTGTTTCTTTAAGAACTGCTTATTCAATCTCTCTTCCCAATCTTTTCTAACCTCTTCTGATTGATTCCTGTAGTTAAAATGCAATATTTTATATGCCCCACTAATTATCCCATTTTAAACAGCAGCTTCTGTTTTAGATGCTACTAAAAACTCTACAATTGCTGGTCTTTTGCTTTGGATCCCCATTTCTTTCTCTTTGCCTATACTCATATCAATCATTGATAGGGAAGGCAATCTCCAGTCTGCAGTCCAAATGAATTCTTGACCTCTTTCTATTCTATTACCTTTCCATCCTTCTCTAATTATTTGCTCCCAATACTTTGGATTCTTTGCCAGTTTTCTCCAGCCCTTTCTTGCCTATTATCTGTACCCCTAATTGCAGTCATCCCTATCAGCAAAATCTCCTTTCTCTCGCTGAGCTCCATTTGTGCCTGATGAAGAGTACTTCTTAAACAATCTGAATTACAGAGTTACATAAGTATATTTTTCGCACTTCATCTAATTGTTCAGTGTTTCTTATCAGCACTGCACTGGTTATATTTATTTGCTTATCAGTACTGCATTGTTTTTATTTTATTTGTGTAACAGTTCTGTACTAGTTTACTGCACTGTTTTTATTTGTTTGACTGAATTATTTACTTTTCTGTGTCTCCATTTATATAATTGCTGATCTGTGGTGGATAGTTTGTGGCTTTTGCTGCTGCCCGTCCCTACTGTAAATTTGACAAGGGACACTCCTCCCAGTCCCATCTCATTAGCTCATTCTACCTAATACATTGATCATTTGGGCAGGTCAAACCCCTTAGTTCCTTAAACTTTAATTTTCTTCTGTTCCTCCTCTCTCCCTTTCCACTTCACTAACAAAACAAAAACAAACAAACAAAAAAAAAAACTTTATTCAGATTTTTTTTTACTGTATTTGTGTTTCCTCCTCCTGCTCCATTACTTCATCTTGCTTTTTCTGCTACTTGCTGCGGCTTGTTCCCTAAAGTGTTCAATTGCATCTTTTCTGTTGCATTTGTTACCGCTTGTTTATAGCCTGTTTAAATTGTAAGTGTTATTCTAAGCCTATTCGTTTTGGTTTAAGCACTTGGGTTTTAAGCTAACCCCTTAGCTCTCCCTGGCCTTCTCTCTCAGATTCTGAAAAATATGGATGGACAAGTTCCTACAGTTTCTGCTGCCAGTCTGGTTGATATGGGCATCCTGAGACAGTGCAGTAACTGCCTTATGTACACAGACAACCTCCTACTACTACCACCTAGGAACACAATTTGCAAGAGATGCAATTACATTAGGAACCTAGAGTCCAAGATCTTTTCCTCACAAGCCAGTATATCTGGCACTGAGAAGGTTGTCAACACAATCGCTATACCTCAAACACCACCCACACCTACACAACACACACCCACATATGTGGAGGTCCTCAACAAAAACATACCCAAACAAAGGAGACCTCAGAGGCAAAAACCTCCAAGGCAAAAACACACACGATCTCCACAGCCCTCCACACCACATACCATACATAGTTCACACATCTGTCTCACAACCACTAAGGCTTAACCATAAACCCAACATATTAGTCATAGGTGACTCCATTGTGAGACACACAGATGTGCCTCTCACCAGGCTAGATAAGTAGAAAGTCACGGTTAGTTGTCTGTCAGGGGCCAGAATCCACCATATCACACAAGCACTCAAGTCTCTCAACAACAGGTACTGTTATGACTCTGTCATAGTCCATGTTGGTGTGAATGAGTTGAGACATACCTCCCTGGACTATATAAAGAGAGACATGATTAAACCTGCTGAATATGTGTCCCAGGCAAGTATGTTCCTAGCCTTAAGCAGCATTCTACCGTCACCCAGAATGATGCCTGAATACAAACAGAAAATAACTGACTTTAACAATTGGCTTAGTTTCTGGTATCATTCCAGGGGGATCCAGTACTTGACAGACTGGGAAGATATGATCGACAGACCACAATGTTTTGCCAGGAATGGCCTCATCCTTCTCACCTGGGCCTCAGGATTTTGACAAAGGCTCTTGCCTCTCCTATAGTGCCTTTTTTAGGAAAAGTGATGAGGTTAAAACTACCAACATAAAAGCTAACAAAAGACAAATTAAAGGTCATGCTGCTAAACACTAGGAGACTAAACATGAAACTCCACTCACTGCAAGTATTTCTAACCCTTGAAAATTCTGACATCTGTGCAGTCACAAAAACCTGGTTCAAAGCTGTGGACAGCACCCCAGCCTTACCTGGTTACTCATCCTATCATAAATTCAGACCACAAACTGTGGGTAGTAAAGCTAAAGGGGGTGGAGTTTCAATATCCTCCCTCCAGCCAATGAGGACGGCCTTTCCCAAGCTCATCTAAGTCTCAGACAGTCACCCATTCTAAAATGGGCTGCCCCTCCTTTCCCACTGCTGTATCCCAACTGCTTTGGACGTCATTCCTATGGGAACCTGTGAAATCCTCCCACCAGCCAATGAGAATGGCCTTTTCCAAGCTCATCTAAGTGTAGGTGTTATCCTACAGTTCACTGTAAATCCTTTACTGTATTTCTGTAATTCTTTTACTGGCTCACACACTCTCATGGACTTTTCCATTCATGTTTTAGGCATCTAAAGCTAGTACATGTGGTTCCCTTATTTTATGACTAGATGGCAGTGTATCACAAGCAAACTAACCCCTACTATACCTAAAACGGAAAGAAAAATATTAAACTAAAAGTACAGAGAAATACACTATTTAGTTGCTTTATCCCAGTCAGGCGCATTGCTTACTAGCTATATCAGCCCTGTCTACATGGGAACATAGTTCCTCACAAAAGCTTTGTGTCTCCTTTTAACTATTTCTCTTTCTCTGTTATCTGTTTAAATAGTTGTATACTCACCTTATACTTATTAGCCCAGTGCTGTTTCTGATTGTTTTTTCAGCAATCCTGCCTCTGTTATAGCTGGGGTATTTCCGCTTCATTCGCCTTCACTTTGCTTGGGCTCACTCCGCTCCCCTACCCTACCCACATCCCCCCACATCAATTACATTTATACTTATCCTTAGCCCACCTCCCCATCCATCCACCAATCCAGCTTCTCCTCCACCACACCCCACCCAATTCCACACTCTCATTTAACCTACCATACACCTAACAGCTCCCCTACTTACTCCACCTCCCCTGCTATTCCATACTACCATATACCCAATAACCTCACTCCTTATCTCCATGCCTTTTACTTACATCTACTCCCATCCACCATACCTACATTACACCATAACACTCCACCCCTACCTCACTAGTACTACCCCAAACCTCTGATCCACACTTCACCTACAGACACACTCTACTACCATATAATCTCACCTCACACATTCATCTACTAGACTCCACTCTCCACTGTAATGCCTCTCTTACTCAACACCTTTCTACTTGCTCTTATTGTTTACCTCACTCTGCTACACTCTCATCACTCCACCCAAACTACTTACCTCCCAAACCAACATCTACTACAGCCACCTACAATGCTACCCCCTCCAGCTACTCTGCAATCTGCTCTACCCTGTATGCCACAGATTTAATTCTACAAAAGAAACTGACTATTCTCTCTCCACAACATAATCTCCCAAGCAATGCTGACCATAACTACTTTAGGAAAAAGAAGTTCCACTCTAATAGTTTTCCTACTCATCCTAGCCTAGTCCTATGTGGTGATATACACCCTAACCCTGGACCTTCTTCTCCCTCTCAAAATGCCCTTAACACCTCTAAATCCCTAAATTTTACCACCATCAACACTCAAAGCATGAAAAATAAAATTCCCCTTCTACAAGTCTGGCTAACTCAATATAAACCAGACTTCAGCCATAACTGAAACCTGACTAAAACCATATATAAAAGATTCTGAATTTCTTCCCCCTAACTATTCACGCCTTAGAACAGATGGACTCCACAAAAGAGGTGGAGGCATCACCTTACTATATCCTAGTACCTTCACAGTGATCCCATACTCAAAGCCCATTCCCCTTTTCTCCACCGCAGAGATACTTATTACCTTCTTAAAACTAAATGAGAATAAATGTATTTGTATTAGTCATATACATTCCCCCAGGCAACAGTTCCCCCAGAACTTGGACTGAAGCTCCAAAAGCAGTGGTGTTTCCATATTCATAAAGGATGTGCACACTTCCAGATTGGTAGCCCAACATAACGCATCTGAGATACTTCAGGTGCAGCTAACATTGGGTAAGACAGTGATTCAGGTTGTAGCCTGCTATAGGTCCCCAACCATGTCCCAAGACTCACACTCCACATTCCTAAGTACCCTGGAGAATATTAAAGGTCCAAACTAACACTCTCATACTGGGTGACTTCGACTACCCCTCCATTAACTGGGAAAACTACTCATGTTAAATACACTTGCCCAACGTTTCCTGGAGTTTATTAATTCCAATGCCCTGGACCAGCTCGTTCTTACCCCCACTAGAGGTAGCAATATCCTTGACCTGGCCATTACTAACAAGGGCGACCATTGCTCAACACCAATAGTCAACTCCTCCCTAGTTAGATCCAACCACAAACTAATCACCTTGGAAATCCACCCCCCCCCCGCCGCAAAGGTAACCACCATGAAAAACTTCTCCAAAGCTAACTTTGGGCTCTTAAAAACAGAGGTGGCTGACTTCACGGCACCCATGCAAATGGAGATCAGTCACATGACCACCAAATCATACACCAACGCACTGTACAAACATGTACACAGATGCATGGATCTCACTATACCCAATAGAACCAAGGCACTCTCCTCCAAAAAAAGGAAGCCAATCTGGTGGTCCCCTACCATAAACAAACTCTACAACAGAAGGAGGAAACTTATGTAGAATAAGGTGAAGTCCCAAGACTGGAAAAACTCCCTTATCAGTCTCAACAAAAAGTTGAGATCCCTCATCAAATCCTCTAAAGCTAGCTATGAAAACAGAATTGCAGCAGATAGTAAAAGACAACCACAAGGCCTTCTATAGTTATGTAAAGAATCTTAACAGCAATAGCCAGATTTGCTCTGAGCTACTGCACAATGGTGCCTCCTATACTGAGCCAACAGATATTGCCAATATACTGGCCGACAGATTCAGTGCCAACTTTACCCCTCTCCCCCCCAAGGGGCCAGTCATAATCTCAGTAGATTGCCAGGCACCCAGTATTACTGCTGCACAGGTTAAAACAGCACTGTCCAAGGCCATGGATACAGCTTCGATGGGACCCGACAATATCCCTGGCTGTGTTCTACATGAACTACAGAGTGAACTGGCACCTTACCTGTGTGCCCTTTTCAATCACAGCCTCACCTCAGGCTTTGTCCCTACTGAATGATGCACTGCTACAGTCATCCTTCTCCACAAAGGAGGAGCATCTACAGACCCTGGGAACTATCTCCCCATTAGCCTGACAAGTCTGATATGCAAAGCTATGGAACGCATCATCATGGACCTAATAAACAAGGATATAGGGAATCTCCAAACTCTGGATCCCACACAGTTTGGTTTTGTTAAGGGTAGATTCTTTGAGTCAGTCGCCAGAGCTGTGGATGAAGGCAAGGTGGTTCATACAGCCTACCTTGATCTGGACAAGGCCTTTGACACCATTCCCCACTCAGGAATAATAGAAAAACTCACTAAGCTAGGCATCAACCCCTATATCACTAGGTGGGTTGCAAACTGGCTCACAGGTAGAACCTGCAGTGTGAAAACAGTTGACTCCAAGTTAGACTGCCGACCAGTCATGAGTGGAGTCCCACAGGGTTCAGTAATGGGTCCTCTTCTGTTTGGTATCTACTTCTCTGAAGTCCAGGCCAACACGAAGGGCCTCTGGCTGACAACGTTCACAGATGATTGCAAGTTGGGAGCTATTATTAACTCCCCAAGTGATGTTATCATCCTACAAAAAGGCCTCACTGAGAGCAACGACTGGTGTCAGAACCATGGCCTTCAGCTCAATGCCAGAAAAATGTGTCGTCATCCTCTTTGAAAAAAACCCGGTTCCCATGAATGAACACATCGATGGTAGTCCACTGAACACAGAAGGCGTTATAAGAGATCTGGGAACACAGGTTGACAGCAACCTCTCTTTTGACCACCATGTTGCCACTGTTGTCAGAAAGTCCTTCTATGTAGCACATCTCATTACTAACGGTTTTGCATCCAGGAAGAAAGAGGTCATTGTCTCCCTCTACTCTTCCCTCATTAGGCCAGTCATTGAGTACAATGCCCCATTTGGCATGTATCTCACTAAACACCTGCAACAACTGGAGTGGCCGCATAAGTACCTCACAAAGAGGATCCTAGGCCTTAAACATTTGTTCTATATGGACAGACTAAAATAACTCCAACCATTCTCTGTCTCATATCGACTACTTAGAGGCGATCTCTGCTTGACTTACAAAGCCATGCCTGACCCATCTCTGTTAGAGATGCTTAACCTAAAGAAATCCAAATCCCTCCCCACCACATGCTCTAGAGACCTCAACCTCATTACCACAATCAACAGAACATGCTGGAGGGACAAGTTCATAACCCAGGGACTGCCCATGCTATGGAACAGACTTCACATACATGTCAGGCAGAGCACCTCACTGGCCCTTTTCAAGAGAAATCTTGATGAGTAGATGAGAAATAGAAAATTCACCCCAGGGATCACTCCAGTAGTTTTACTCGACAGAGGCACTAGGAACTAAGGTTGGGTGGCACGATGCTAGTGTAATCCTATGGGCTAGGCTTGTAAAGACTCCAGGGCCATTAGCCTAGTACACACCTATGAACCTATGAACAATATTCCTATTCTTGAAGACATTCTTGCCTGGAATACCGACAATATAAACAATGAAACAAACACTCATTCTGGGCGATGTTAACATTAATTGGTTAGACTTCACTATGAACAACCCTTCCTCAAATATTAACCTTCATATCTACACTCAACTAATCTCAGGTATTACTAGACCTGAAACGGAATAGCAAAGGTTCAATCCTGGATTGGATCATGGTTTCTGACCCTAAGAAGATTGCCATCTCTGGAATACTCCCAGATAGTATAAGTGACCACTCACCAGCATTCCTAATACGCAGGTCCTCCTCTTTACCAAATATACACGATTATAAACACACCCGAGATTTATCTGAGTTCTGTCCAAGCACATTTAATGACATCTTGCACAACACTAACTGGAATCCACTAAGACTTCTCCCACTCAGTGAAGCCATAGAATTCTTCAATTCCACATTTCTTAGGATCCTAAATAGTCTTTCCTCTCAACGCCTAAAAAGAGTCAAGACTAAACAAGCTAAATGGTCAAGTCCACAAAGGAAATTATGTCTTCTAGGGACAAAGCCTGGAAAGCGTGGCTAAAAGACAAAACCCCTTCCAATCTCACTCAATATAAACAACTTCGAAATCAGGCCAAATGATTAGTACTCAAAAATAAAAAACAATACTTCCAAACCCTCCAAAACCAACATGTACACAACCCCAATAAATTCTGGGGAGAAATAAACTCCCTACTCCATCCTGGAGCTAACCATAATCCTTGCCCAAATCCTGAAAATACTCCCTCTGAATTAGCTTCACTCTTTAACGCTTATTTCATTGACACTATTGCCAAACTTACTACCACCTTCCCATGCATCACCATAGACCCATTAAACCCTACACTAGTACATATACCATCTACCACAATACCCTATTTCATGCTCTCTCCCATACCTACCTCTACTATTCAAAAGCTTCTTCATAAACTAAAACCATACACCAATGCCCCAGATATCCTACCTACAGAATATGTACAACTGTCAGCCTCCTCCATAGCATACCCCATCAGCATTCTTATCAATAGGTCCATTCAGGAATCAGTTATTCCTGAAATCTGGAAAAAAGATTATGTTCTCCCACTTCATAAAGGAGGATATAACTCTGACATCTCAAACTTCTGACCTATCGCCATTCTTTCCCCCATCTCAAGTGCATTCACACCCAGCTCTGTAATCATCTAATTAAACATCAACTCCTTTCCTCCACTCAACACGGCTTTAGGCCAGGACACAGCACCTATACTACACTCATTTCTTTCCTGGACACAGTAAATAGAGCTCAGGGTGATGGATCAATAGTCTCTGCACTGTTTCTTCATTTATCAAAAGCATTTGACACAATTTTCCACTCCCTTCTGCTTACTAAACTCTCCAGCCTTGGCATCTCTCCCCCACCCTTCATTAGTTCCACAACTATCTCAGTAATAGGCAACAATCTACTATTTGGCAGCATTCCTCCTCCCCTTTTATCAGTACTAATACTGTGGTACCCCAGGGTTCTATATTGGTCCCCTTCTATTCAGTATATTTATCAATGTCTTCCACACTTCTCTCACCCATAGTACTGTTATCCAATACGCAGATGACTCTGCTATAATCTGCTCCTCTAAATCTGTCTCTGTATTACAACAACTTACCCAAGAAGCATTTACCTCAACTGAATCCTGGATATCACAAAACCATCTTGCACTTAATTCCAATAAAATTAAACTCTTAATATTTACCCCTCAAGAATCCAGCCAAATTGACAAGTCAGAATTGTCTGTCCAATCACAAAATAGTACTACTATTGATGTCGCTCCTAGTACCAAACTGCTTGGTGTCATCACTGACGAATACTTAACCTTTGACCTTCATATCCACAATAACATAAAAAAGAAATCAAAAACTGGGAGGCCTTTACAGGCACAACTACTTTGTCTGCAACTCTGCAAAAAAGACTCTTGCCTCATTCCTGCTTCCAACTCTCCTATATGGGGTCCCCATCATCACCAACATTCAGTCCTCTCTAAAACTAAAACTCAACTCATGCTATAACAAAATTGCCAGATTTGCTACAACTGCTAAATACTTCACACACCACTGTTCCTCACTACACCAACTAAATTGGTTTGAGTTCCCTCATCACCTCATTTATTCACACCTAACTACTGCCCATAAACTTATTTATGACCCAGCAGCCTGCCCAGCCCTCTCACACATTTTGAGCACATACCATCCTAAATTACTCTTAAGGTCAGAAAACAAAATACACTGATATACCAAAGGTCTCAGCCGGCCAAATGCTGTATTCTTTTGCTGTCTCCAAGCTATGGAATAATCTCCCTGACTCTCTCAGAGCTATCAGCAATCCCACTAACTTGAAACTGGATCTCTACTCACAATGGATATGCACTTGCACTCCTACTGACAACCCCAAAACCTAACCTTCCCTCAGAACTCTTACCCTATCACACTCTATAACTAGCCTATCCTCCCCTTCCCTCTTTCAAACCAATTCCTTCTGCTGTCACTTTAGCCTCTGCTATCCCCACCTTAGCCTTCTGTCTCCCTCTCTTTCCTTTATGCTACATTCTTCTCTTTACTAATCTTACTTACATGTTTTCACTTTTCATTCTCATAAGCACCTGAATAGCAAATAATTCTCCTCTGTTTTATGAAATGATTCAATGTTATTGTCACATTATTCTGTGTAGTTATTCTTTATTTTATGTGCTACTACTGTCTTATACACATTATTGTGTTAACATTTTATTTGTATGTAATTATATGTGGAGCTTTTCTCCCTGGACCTGCACTGAATATGGGCTCTTCTCAGGCCCAGTAGACTTTCCCGGTATAAATATATTAAAGACATACACACCTCCAGAATGGTCAGACAGTATGACACACAAGAGACACTCCAGGTACAGTTAACTATTGACAAGACCCCTATACAAATCATAGCTAGCTACCAGCCCCCAAATCTGACCCAACATGCCCAAACTGTCTATCTAGACCTCTTCAAATCTATCAAGATTCAACCCTTTACCCTGATCCTGGGTGACTAACTACCCAAACAGACTGGAAGAACTACTCTTGCCAGAACACAAATGCCCAGAAATTCCTCGATTTTGTCAATGCAAATGCTTTGGAACAGCTAGTCGATACCCCCACAAGGAGGTGATAATATCTTGGACTTGGTATTAACCAACATGAGTAACCACTGCAGCATCCCTGCAGTATCATCCTTCCGTGTAAGGTCCGACCATAAAACGGTCATGTTCGATGTCACCATCTCCCCCCGAACCCCCTCTAGCTAGGGTCAATCAAAAAAACTTCTCCAAAGCTGATTATAGCCTCCTGAGGGATTGTATAAACAGCTTCACAGCCTCCTCCCCCTCTCTAGGAACTGGCACCAGTAGCCAAAACTATACCAAATTACTATACGAACACTTACATAGATGCATGGAATCAGGAATACCTGACAGGACTAAATCATCCTCTGCAAGGAAGAGTAAACCTGTCTGGTGGACATCTGCAATAAATAAACTCTATAACAAAAGAAAAAAATTGCTGTCCAAGACCAAGAAGAAGCAGGTGCCCAATTGGAAACGATCTCTCCTTAGCCTAAACAAGCAAATAAGAGCACTAGTGAAATCCTCCAAAACAAACTTAGAGTCCAAATTGGCCACATCTACTAGAGACAATCATAAGGCCTTAATCTCAAAGGTAGCACCCAGATCTGTTCAGAACTGGTGGTCAAGGACACCACATATACAAATGCCTTAGATATAGAAAACTTGCTGGCTGACAGATTCAGCGAAAATTTCACCCCTCTGTCCCCCCATCAGTAAATCAGGACATTCCCAGTACCTGCCCCCTTTCCCTTATATCTAAGGATCGGGTCATCAGTGCTCTCTCAAAGGCAAAAAATACAGCCTCCATTGGACCTGATAACATCCCAGGCTGCATCCTACATGAACTCAGGCAGCCACTTGTAGCACTGTTAGGTGCCCTATTCAACCAAAGCCTGAGTACCAGCTGAGTGGAGGACAGCCACTGTCATCCCTTTACACAAAGGTGGAGTGACAATGATCTGGGAAATTATAGACCCATCAGCCTAACTAGCCTGATCTGCAAGGCCATAGAATGGATTATCATGGACCTCATTAACAAGGATATTGGCAACCTCCAAACACTCGATCCCACACAGTTTGGCTTTCTCAAGGGGAGGTCATGTCTGTTAAATTTGGTCAAATTCTTTGAGACAGTCACCAAAGCCATGGATGAGGGGAAGACAGTGCACAGCGTCTACCTTGATCTGGCCAAAGCCTTTGACACTATTCCCCACTCGGGCATAATAATCTCTCTCAACTAGACATCAATCCGTATGTTACTAGATGGGTAGCCAACTGGCTCACTGATAGAACCCACCTAGTCAAAATAGGGGAAGCCACCTCAAGCAGTAGACCTGTATCGAGTGGCATACCCCAGGGTTCGGTCTTGGGGCCTCTATTTGGGATATACTTTTCTGAGGTACAGGCCAAAACCAGTGGGCTATGGGTGACCAAGTTTACAGATGACTGCAAGTTGGGAGCTGTTATCACTTCCACTAATGACGTGGACATCCTCCAAGAGGGTCTCACCCAAACAAATGACTGGTGCCAGAAACATAGCCACAAGCTGAATACAAAAAAATGCATCATCCCCTTTGGGAGAGAGATGTCCCCACAAATTATCACATTAATAACAGCGTTCTAATCATGCAGTCAGTTGTTAGGGATTTGGGTACCCAGATTGATAGCAGCCTGACTTTTGACCACCATGTTGCTTCCATTGTATGGAAAGCTTTCTACATGGCCCACCTCATAAGTAAGGGTATCTCATCCAGGGACAAAGAGGTCATAACATCCCTGTATTCTTCCCTTATAAGACCCATGGAGTACAACACCCTTTTTGTCATGTACCTCACAAAGCACATGCAGCAGCTGGAGAGACCACAGAGGTTCCTCACCAGGAGAATCTAGGGTCTCAAAAGTCTACCATACACAGATAGGCTAAAAGCCCTAACCCTCTACTCTGTTTCATACAGACTCCTCAGAGGTGACCTCTGCCTGGCATTCAAGGAGATCTTGAACCCTGCCTTGATGGGACTGTTGCGTATCCACAAGTAAAGCTCCACTCGAGTAACCCACACATGTGGCCTCAACCTGGTCTGTGACATCAATAGGACTTGCTGGCAGGACAGATTTGTGTCCCAAAGATGCCCCCATCTATGAAACAGACTCCCTTTCCACGTCAAGCAGAGTACCTCTTTACCTCTTTTTAAGCGCAATCATAACTGGATGGGAAATAGAAAATACATAGCTGGGATTCCACCTGTGCCCCTGCTGGACAGGGGCATAGGGTGTTGATTTGTCTATGCATGGGCTAAACTCTTGGCTTGGCTAGGCTTATAAGGGCCTCAGGGCCAATAGCCTAGTAACTTCCTATGATCCCTGCGTAGGCTTAGTTCTTAGAATACTTTCTGCTACTTTACGAAAATAATTTTCTGTTTAATTATTGTTATTCTTCTTAAGGATCTGCATCCAAAATCGCAGTCTCTCCTCATTTCTTGATCTTCCCCCTGTTTCATCATCATCCCTTTCCACTATGAATTATAGCTTTCAGCTTGTGCTATGTATAGGAGCCTTAACTGTGTAGCTCTGAAATACCCCTTCAAATCAAGTAATCCCAAACCCTTTTGTCCTCTTGGAAGTGTATCCCATTTGACACTTGCCTGTTCCCCTCCCAGATAAAATCCTTCAACTCTTTATTAATTGCTATCCACAACAACTCTTTATTAATTGCTATCCACAACTTGTCCTCTGGTTGATAAAAATGTGCCTGATCTATTTATAAAATTAAAGGGGCTAAAAACATTTTCACTGCTTGTATCTTGCTAGCCATAAACATAAAACAGAGCTTCCAATTTCTCAGCTTTTGTATTATCATTTGTTTAGTCTCTTCCCACATATGCTTTCCACATATCCTTAGCTGCCAAAACTGAATCCTTTTAATCCATATTCATAAGTACCTCTTTTTGACATATCCCCATGAGTATGGGCATTGCTGAACCAATTCATTTGTGGGTACATACTTTACAGGTATTGCATTTTTTTTTTACCTTTATTAATTTTTATCCCAAAAAGACTTGAAACTATCTCGGAATGTTCCACAACACTGAAATGTTCTTTATTTGGTTTTATCAGACATAAAATAACATCATCTGCAAAGAAAGTCAAACTTTTTTGACTGCCATATCAATTATATCCTTGAATTTCTGAGTCCCTTATTTTCTTTGCCAGTGGTTCTGAATATAATGAAAATAAAGGGAAAGACAAGAGAAAGCCCTGCCTGGTTCTTCTGCTAAAAACAGAACTTATCAGAGAGGAACCTACACTATAATTTTAGCTTCCAATCCCTTACATATCCTCCTAATCAACCTTATAATTTTATCAGGGAATATAAATGCAAATGCTTCCATTTATCTACTCATAAAATCCCAGCTTACTCTGTCAAATGCTTTTTCTGCATCAAAATTCACCAAAAACAGTGGTATTTTCTTACATTCTGCTTCTTTCTGGATCACAATTATTCTATTACTGTCAAATGTTTGCCTCCCCTCAGCAAAACCACATTGATCCATATCTATCAATTTTGCCATTCTTTTAGCCATTATAGACATAAACACTTAATAATCATGGTTTGGAATTGAAATGGGCCTATATGAAACTGGATCTGATGGGTCTTTACCACCTTTAGCTATTATAGCCACCACTGCTTTTTTCCAGGATGTTGGTGCTTTTCCTCCTTTTAAAATACTGTTAAAGAAAACTTTCCTCCTAGCTTTCAAACTTTGACAGGAATACCACCTACTCTTGGGAACTTTTCTGTAGATTGGTTATACATCGCCATCTTTATCTCATCTCCTCCTATCCTAACTGTCATTAATTGAGCCTCAACTACCCTTAACCTTATTATATTTAATTCTTCCATAAACATTTCCATGTATACTTTTTCTTGATTTCCATATTTTTGCTTTATACAGATTTTCATAAAATTCCCAAAATATTTCCAATGCCACTACAGGATAGGCTCCGTAAGCTTGGTGACAACCTTTTCTACTTTCTATTACCTGAGCCATTGTGCTAAAAGTTTTTTTTGCTCTGGAATTATCAAAAAACAGTTGCTTAACAGCAGTTTCTCTCTAAACTCATGCTTATTATTGAAGTAGTCTCTTATTTTCTCTTTAGCACTCTGCAATTACACTTCTTGTTCTGTGAGATTCCCCTATTCTGCAGTACTTCAACCTTTGTCAGTCCTTCTAATTAATTCTTGTTACTTCTTAACTATATCTCTTTCTTTTATTTTCACCCTATTCTTAAACTCCACTGTAATTTTATCCCACTTCCTAGCTATTTTTTCAGAAGAAATTTCTATTTTCTCTAATAATTCCTGAATAATATAGAAAGTGGTGGTGGTGTAAACCTTGGCTCTAGATGGCTACCACTGTTGAAGTGACACCTCGACCCCGTGTGCAAAAATGGGGAAAAGGGGTTGTGGGTTAAAGGATGGATGGATGGAAAGTGTCATTATGATAAGAAGTTACTATTCCCACCTGTTATGTATGACATTATTTTAAATGTCTGGTTTCAGCTTTTGTGATATGTACATACACTAATGTTTGGCAGGTAGATATGTTATATAATTGTTTCCTGACATATCCATTTGAACCAGTGTTATATCTTACAAAAGTTTTTGTTTCAGTGAAAACTCTCAACACACACACACACACACACACACACACACACACACACACACACACTTCAGAACACCCCCAAAACCTATTAACTTAGTACTTACACACAGTACTATGTACTACTTCAAATAATGAACTTTAACCCTCAATAGGAACAGTTGTTCCAGAGTGACAGCCACACTCACAAACTTGAATTAACTTATAATGAAGGTTATCCACGGTAGTATGCATTATACAGCCTGTGTTTCTACTTCCACCAAGTGTTGTCTGTATTTGTTGCATCTTTATTCTTCTCACAAATGAAGAAAACCACTTGAATGCTTTTAGAAAAACATCTCCATTGAAAGAAAGTAGTATTCTGTTTTTATTGCCCCGTAACAGACTGCATCCATACAAACATAGCAACCAGATACACAGTTGTGTTCCACTACACATATTGCACTGTAAACATGTATGTGCCACAGGGAACACTATTTAGTATTCATTATATTCAGTGTTCTTTTATTTGCTTCCCTGCAAAACTTTTTATTAAATCAAGACAAGAGCCTAAATCCATTCCTTCTCCTATGCAAAAATAAGAAAAGATATACAGATATACCAGTTTTACTTACATCATGCTTTTTTGCCCAGACTTTCTTCTCTTTTTACATTGCAGTGCCTACATTTCTTAAAACTGAAAAAAAGAAAGGAGGAAAAAATAGGGGTACCTGTTTATGTCAGTATCCTTATTACACACACCATTAACTGAAAAACCTTTACTTTATAGCATGCAGTATATGCCATGTATTCTACATTGGGAGGGTGGCCTAGTGGTTAAGGTGTTTGCCTTGCAAGCACATGGTGTAGGGTTTGAGTCTCACAAGGGATAATCGGCTAGGCTTAAAATGGCTCACAAGGGCAGTTAGCTTAGTACTAATCTATGAACCTATACAAATACTATAAGAACAACATTGTATTTTACTTACAGGTAACTCTTTCCTTCCCCTTTCCCTCTCCTATGACTTCTTCCAAAGATTAATCACATGAAATAGGGTATATGCTTTGGAGTCACCTACAAGTTTAATAGTCAAAAAAGTCCTGTTCCATCATACTTCATAAATGTAATTAATGCTTTGTAATCCCACATTTATTTATCAGTTTCTCAGTTGCTGGTTTGCTTTCTGTTGAACTCCATGTCCAAAATCCAGTCACTGGTTTATTCCAATGTACTCCTGGTTCTTCTAGTCAACTCTTGTACTTTTTTTCCTGCCTCTCAACCATTTTTTTGGAACATTGGAAAAGGTTTCACTGGCATAGTCTCTCTATGGGCTTTATTATCAGAAGGGTAAGCAGCAGAATCCACTTTGGTTTGATAATTCACTTTTTGTTGGGCAAACTTTTTATTTCCTCCTTAACATGCTCTGCATTAAAGAATGATTTTGACACTCCAGGAAAAATACTTTGACAATAATTAGATACAGCAGCTTGAATGTTACACCTGCTTTTTGACATCCCTTGATTGCTGGAATAAACATACTCCTCTTCTGCCTAGTGAACAGTGAGTAACCATTTTCCACAAACACTCTGTCTACCACTTTTAGTACTTTGTTATTCTGCCACAGTTTGTCAGAATTAACTCTTTCTGCTGGTAGGATTGCACCTTTACTACTAAAGGTCTGGGTTGCTTTCTCTCAGCCAGATTTGGAGCATACACATGATGTGCTCTTTCAGTTAACAACTCCTGCTGTGGAATACCAGTCCAGTTGCTTAACTGTGCTTTCATAAAACTAATACAGTCTGCCCCTTCCAGTTTCCCTGGTACTGCAGAAAATCTCAGGTTTTCTCTACCTACTCTGTCCTCTAATTCTACCATTTTTGAAACATCTCTCCTTGAGCAGTCTCACACTCAGCCAGCCTTTTCTTCATGTTGACCACTGATTTTTTGCAGTTTTATTAGCTCATTTCAATATCTATTTAAAGCTTCTTCCATTTTTTCCAGCCTTTTGTTATTTGAATTGTTATACTCATGTGTTTCATTTATTTTAATCAGCTCTGGGTACATTTGACTTTTTTTTCCTCTAAATTACTGGAAGTCATGTCTTGCACCAGAGCTGGAGCTTGAACTGCTTTTTGCTGAGCAGCTATAGGATTCTTCCTAGACTGTGTTTTCTCCTCACCTTTTCTTTCACATCCTCTGATTTTCTTTTTTGCTGGCATCCAGGCAGTGCAATTACTAGCCACTTACTGAAATTTCCATAAAAAGACAAATTTACTGGCTTTCTTTTTTCAATTTCTGTTTTGACACTGGGGAGAGCTGAAATTATCTGTTACTCAGTGCACAGCCATCTTGGCCTTCCAAGAGAGCTCAGATTTCTGATTTCCATAGTTTTTATTATTCTCTGGTCTTTCATGGTTACAACATTCTTCATTTTGAAGGTACCAGATCTAATGTTGGTGGTTGTCAGTGTGATCTTTCTAGCCAGAAATTGCACAAGAGGTCTCCTGTTATTTTAGTGCTTACAGGCTGTAAACCCAGTGGGGTATAAAACTACATATTTTATGCAAATGGCATCTGTCATGGAGGATAGATGCCAACAATTTTCTCTCAGGCAGTCCATTTCACCTCTCCTCCACCCTAAGCACTGTGACCATGGATGCACTATGAGGTATTGCAGCAGGCTGATAATTCAACATGTCAGATGAGCTTTTGCTTCATGTCAAGTACTGGAAACGAGGATGTTTCTGACCTTTAACTTCCTGCTTTAGAGGTCATTACCATACAGACTGACAACACAGAAGATTTATGGTTTATCAACAAACAATGGGAACATGCTCCTATCCCTTATGCCCAGAAGTTTTGAGAGTATGCAAAAGGGTTATGCCCATGAATTGATTTCTGGTGGCAGATCACATTCTGACAGAGTCCTTTTCAATGGCAGACAAAGAAATATCTGTTCATGCTCCACAGGTTGTGCTTCAACTCGTTAGCAGCAAAGAAACTCAGACTCAAGTGTAGATACCCAGTTGCAGTTTGCTCACATCTTCAAACAACTCCAAAGGCAAGGACTTATTTTCCCGCTTCTCATCATTAGGGAGGGTCCTAAGTGTTACTCTTGTCTAATAGGAGTTGTCTGGACTCCTTTATTATTTTCCTCATTTTTACAAAGTTTGTCAACAGCATGAAGGTTTTCAAAGCAAAACTCATTTCATACCTCCATACAGGCCTCAGCATGTGTGGTTGCCCTGCTGCTGCTGCCTTATATTTTGGAGTAACCACTTTTCTTGAGATAGTTATCCCTTCTGTTTGTCAGTTTTCAACCGGATATTCATTGCCGCTTCTGGATTCCTGGTTTCTTTACATCCAGTAGTTGCCAGTAATACTGTTGTATCTGTACTCTCAGTATACCAAAAAGTCTAGTGTTAAAAAAAAATAAATAAAGGGATAAATTGATACATTTTTCAATGTGGATTGGTGATAAGGGATTTGATCCATTTTCTGCTCTTATCTGTGCCATCCTTGACAACCTTGTGTGATTTTTTTTTTTTTTGATTACAGACTAAGTTGTTTCTCTATGGAAGTTCACTGACTGCAATTTCTAATTTCCGCCAGTGTAAGGCTGGTTCTTTCCTCTGTTACCTGAAGGTGCCCAAAGCCTTTTTAAAATGTATCTTTTGATATTGCCATTGTTCTATAACCTAGTGCCTTCTTGTAACCTGTACTTAGTTTTAGAGAAGGTTACACAGACTCCCTTTGATTCAGCAGCTCTAGCTGAGCTTATGTACATCTCTTAGAAAACTGTTGTCTTGGTGGCTAGTATGCTTTCCTGAATTACTTACCTTGTTTTGGATTCTCCATATTTGATTTTTTATAAGGATTTAGTCATGCTTAGGATTAATCCTTCCTTTATAGCTAAAGGTAGAAATAAACTAATTTGAATCTGGCTATTCATTTACATCAAGACAAGTGTCTTTTGTTTACCAGTTTGATGAAGTCTTGATTACAGGAACAAAGGCTATATGTGTTTTGCACATTGCTCTTTATTCATTATAGTCAAGCAGTAAGCTCTGGTTAGTATTTTTGTTTTTTGTCAACCAAAACTTTAATTTGCTTTTCTGATATATTCTATTTGTATTATATAACAATTCACTATGCCTCACCTTTAGAATAAACAAATACAAGGACATACCTTTGTATCCATGTTGTCACCTCTTGTCTTTTCAGTAAACTTATGTTCTCATTTATAAAATTACATTTATATCTATTTCCTTTACTCCATCAAAATCACATATTCTTCTGCTATTATTCCAAAATGACATAGCTCTTTCACAGGTTACAAAAAAGCTCCATTTTCATCTCCATGTCACAAACACTGCACCTCCTTTCTCCTTGTTGCTTATATTTCATTAATGCCATGACAGAATTTATTCACAAAAATTCTCCACAAAAAATCATAGCACTCCCAAATGCTACCTTTTTTCTCCATCCAATTGCTTCCTTCATACAATCTGACAAACTTTCTCAAGGGTCTGCAAAATAAAATTTCTCCATTATTTCTTTGTAGAACATTTGCCTATTCTTACATTTTTCTTCAATCCTATCAACTTCCTGTAGTGCATATTACCTAATTCCCCTTCACCATTATTCCATTTCCTCTTTCTGTTACTCACATCATGGATTCATCATACATCAGTAATAGGCTAACTGCCCTTGTGAGCCATTTTAAGACTAGCCAATTACCCCATGGGAGAATCAAACTCTGCACCTTGTGTCTGCAAGGTAAATACCTTAACCATTATGCCAACCTCCCACAACACATTACTAATGCAAAAAATAAATCTCACATTTGGCTGGCAATATAAGTACTACCAAATTATGTACATCATAATGCATAACGCTAATAATTCAAAATAGATGTAATAAAGATAAACAGGATTAACTAGCTCTAGCCCACCATTATTTCTGTAATACAACCCCCTTTTTTGAGGGTTTAATGTAGATTCCCATATAATCCTGAGAATTCATGAAAGGCCTAGCATGAGCTTTACAACTTGCAGTAAAAAGACCCTGCTTCTATGACACAGTATTTTGCAATTCAGAGACATGTTAGCCACGATGAAAGACCTTGTTATTGCCTAATTTGCATGTCTCAGAATTGGAGTTACTACTGCAATGTGTTGCTGATCTACACATCTTGCTAGTTAACTGCTACTCGTGTAGGCATTAACATGCCTGCCCAGTCACTCTCCCACATGCACAAGTAAACATTCAAAAACAAAAACACACACACCACAGCCCTGTATCTGTCCTTAACTTGTTTGCCCTCCCCTATCTAGTGGTTCCCCTCACCCCCAATTCCTATAATATTTGAAATGCCATTATAGCACAGTTGTAGTTGCCTTGGTGTCTAGTGTTTCCCCCACACAAATCCCCATGCTGCTGTATGTGTCATTACAGAACTCAAGGTTTGAATAATCCCTGGTGTTTAGTGGCCCCCTCCCCCAAATCCTTGTACTGCTGTATATGTCATTATGGCACTCAAGATTAACGTAATCCATGGTGTTTAATGGTGCCCCCCCCATCCCTGCACTTCTTTTCATGTTTGGTAGATGAACACAGCCTTTTGTCTGTGTTCACTACCATGACATGGTGGGGTTGAACATGCTGATTTACACAGCAGAGTGATTTCTTAAATCACTTAGTGTGTGTAGATGCCTTCCTGGAGGCAGTTCTGAAGAATAGAGCACAGGGTAATTAGTATGTGCCACTCCCTCCTATTCCCTCATTAGCATTTAGTACAGCTGCAGGGACAATCCTATGAGGTGCTGCACATCTTCATACTAGGGCACCATGCAGTCACTATGTTAGGGCCATTTCTGAATATAAAAAGGCTACTTGCCATATGTACATGTCACAGTACCTTTGTGAATCCTTTCCCAATTACATATACTCATTCTAGTAAGTCTTTTATTTTTAAACAGGGAACATAAAATCAGCAACAAGAACCTAACATACTACATATGTAACATTAAATTAAATGTCTTCCAGACACCAGCTACTTCCTTAATTTAATTTAATAATTGATTATTTTTCTTCTGCTGCTTCTTTCCTACCAAATCTTATACCTATAACCCAAGTCTTTCATGGTAAAATGTATACCTCCTATTTTCAGAACATTCCTAAAACCTTTACTCTTTTCTTTAGTGACTGCCATTTCCACTGTTTATATAATTTCAGAAAGCACATTCATAACCACACCTACCTGTATTTAATTCCTTGCCAAAGCCAAATCATCTGCCTAATACAAAACCACGGAATTTGTAACCAGTTGTCTAACACCTTTTCTCAACCTAAATTTATCTTCCACATATCAATCGATCGATCCATCCATCCATCCATCAACACTTAACCCATGCACTCCCATGAAGCTCTTAAAATGTTTAATATTTTCAGGTATCTTGTATTGCCTTAAAATATACAACTGATAATACTTCACATTGTCAAATACCTTCATATTATTATAACCCATAATTCTCCCTTCAGCCTCTCTCACATTTATTCCTTAAAAGTCTCATTAACTAAAATAATCATAACCTTAATATTCCTACCCCAAATTCCATACATTTGATCCTGCATAACAGAATGTGACCTTTTCAAATATTTTCTGAAGAAATTTAACAATTTTTGTAATGTCAAAGGCCAACTTTTCTTAAACTTTTTCCTGTCACTCCTCTTCCATAGGATTTTTTATTCCTGTACAGACTTTTCCTCTTTTTAAATCGTCAGACAGACCTTTACTAGTAAACACCAGAAATCAAAATATTTTCACCCTTAACAATCTTTTTATAAAATTCATAGTCAGTTCTATCTTCCACAGGAATACATTTACTTCCTTTATATCGCCACCTAACTTCTACATAGTAACCTCTCCCTCTCTGTAACAAGCCTTTAGTCTCTTCACTAATCTCACTGACAATCCTTCTAACACTTCTTAAATCTCTGCCACAACTGTATACCTCCATAACAAAGTAAGTCACCACTTCTATAATTTTCTCCTGCCTTTTCTATATATTTCTTACTTCATCCTCAATTTCAAACATCATCCCGTCATTATATTTAACACGTTTAATCAAAAAGGGAATACTACTTTTTTCTTTTGCCAGTATAGTATGTCCATAATTCTAATTCTATTTATCTCATAAATATTACTTTCTTTACCTAAACAGTCCAAATATTCCTTTCCCCAATGCCTGCTCATATAATATTAACTTTCTGGAAATTCTTCCTTACTACTTTTATACCACCATTTTTCAACCTTCATGTAAATCTTCTACTTCCCTTTATATGCTAACCTCTATTCATCCAAGTCCCATAAAAAATTGTTCATTTCTTTATTCTCCTTAAGTAACCACTCCCTCTGTTTGTATAATGCATTTATTTATTGACATTTGATTACCAGGAAACTACAACTGGGTAGAAGCCCATTTTCAGTGGAGGCCTGGAGGGAAAGGCTCCAAATTATTAGAACATTCTAAAAACAATAATTTTACAATCTTCAAAAATAAAACAAAACATCTGCAGTTTAAATAATTATAACAAATTAGACATAATATAAAACATTATTAAGAATTGATAAAAGTTATATGACAATCATTTAATATTTAAAGAAATTTTAGACAGCTTGTAGAGAAATTAAATGCAAGTTAGTCTAATATAAACAGTAATTACAATATGGTATATTTAGAGAGAAAGTCAGGGAAGAGAATTTGATAGAAGGAAGAAGGGAGAGTAAGGATGTATAAAGAATGGAAAGGTACTTGTTCACATTTAAAACTGCAGACATTCCTGTTAACTTCTTTATACCCTTTTCTTTTCTAATGTTTTCCTAATCTCCCAAAACAGACCCAATTACAGTATGATCTATAAAACCTATTTCCTTAGAGCCATTGTCTAATTCTTTTAAAATAGTAGAAAACAAAAATAAATCAGTCTGTTTCTAAATCACCTCAGTTATAACTATATGTCCTTGCTTTCTACTGTCTAATTAAAAAATACTGCAATATTTTTTACAAAATTTTATCACTACAGATTCTTTTTTTTTCTTGCCATGTCATCATCACAATTAAAATTCCCCAAAATTACAATGTCTATATTCACTCCAGCATACTTTCTCATCTCCTCAAATAGCCTTCCTCTTTCTTTAATATCAATATATGCACTTAGAAGCATAGTTCTCACTACTCATTACTTGATCATTCATTCATTAAGCAAATAACATTTTCTGTAGATTTCTCACTGTTACATCTAAGATATTTATCCCTATTTATCTAATAGTCTTCCACCTGAACAGATATTCCTGTCCATACACCATATCACATTTTACACCATTGATTCTTCTGCTCTTCACTTAAATATTTTATTTCCAGTAAGCAAATAGCACATTATAGTTCTGCATCATTTACTTACAAAAAAATCTTGTTTTATTCTTAATACTGCTCATGTTAAGAGATAAAGAAAAACTATAATTTTATATTTTACATTGTATATCTTTCTTTCCTTCTATTTTAATTTTCTTTTCTTGTGTCTAACCCTATCCACTATAGATACTGACTCACAGAAGCATCTACATTTTGCAGACACGGTTTTTACACCATTTCCACTTGAATCCCATTTGCTATACATTACATGGTCATCAAGTGTAAATCTCTTTCAGATTTTCCACAGAAACCTCCCCCTCCTCACTGTCACCAAACAGTTACTCAGGATTTTCTTTACTAAAAGCAACGTAGTTTTGCTTTTCAGTTTGCCAATTACTTTCATTGCTATCAACATCAATATTTCTATAATTTTAGTCATACAATTTCAACCCCTTCCTCACCCTTTTCATAATCCAACCATAGATGACTGTCATTTCCCCACTTAGAACATTTCATTGTACAATTTTTTGTGGTGCACCCCTTTCTTAACATTTATAACCTATATGGCAAAAGGCAGTGTACATCAACTATCAAAGCCACAACAATAACATTTTAGGCTGAACATTATATTTTCCAGTTCCTCTGCTTCCATTTATGTTAATTACATATGGTAGTTTGAATGAACCAACTTATCTTGGGTTTTGAGATACATCTACTTATCAAGCCTCAGTCAATGGATCACACTCAAAGAGTCACTTAATGGAAAATAAACCACTGCACATCCTGCTGAAATAATTCTTTAACTTAGTGTCAGAAGTCCCCCTATAGTATCCCAACACTCGTAAGTGCAATTTTCAGCATTATGGGAAAAATACAAAAATATAGAACAAATGTCAAACATCTCTGTTCTCCTTTAAAGTTGTGTTTTTGGTAATGGGCAAGCCCCCCCCCCTACACCTGAACTTGTATATATAAACTCCAAGATTGCCATATCTTGTAAAAAATAGAAAACTTACAGAAAGAGCAGTTTCAGACTTAGTACATCCACAATTTTGCTCAATCTGGCTGTTCCAGGACTCATATCAAAGAGTCTTGGAATATCAAATAGTACCATTCAGAAACTTTGTCTGTTTGAAACTGCACAACAGTCCCTTTTTTCAGTAAAAACTTAACAGAACACACATGTACATTCCATGGATACATATTCTTCTCTTATAAGTATGCTGCAAAAAATTTCTCCAATAAAACAAATGTCTCAAACATAACTTCACAAAATGCTCCTTCCCCAAATGAATTGGAGGATGAACACCAACTGCTCTAAAATCTAAAAGTTCAATCAATTTATCTTATACCTCCTACCTGTATATCACAATGCTTGTCTTTATGAACCACAAAAGTACAGGGAAAACAGTGCAAAACTGCAGTGATGTGTGGCAACTAAGAAACAAACTAAAAGCACTGTGGAAGGACCAGGATCAACTCCAGATGTATCCAAAATAATTTTAATAATATAAAACATAAACACTTTAACTTAATCACCACATTTTAATCCTAGCGTGGACTTCATCAGATGAACAACAATGATTAAACTCAAAAGGTTTAAGTACTCTTCTACCCACAAACTAATTGCCAAACAATTTATCACCATAGCAACAATAAATCAACCCCACAAAAAATAATAAAAAGAATATACAAATATTAAAATAAACTAGCATTTACTAAATGTTCAATGTGTATTATTATCTTAGAGCTTTTCTCCCCGGGCCTCTGCTGAAAATGGACATGTATCCAGTCGGACTATCCCGGTCAACAAATGTAAAATAAAATAAAATAAATAAATAAATAAAATGAGACCCACACTACATTTAGTGTATATATATATATATATATATATATATATATATATATATATATATATATATATATATAACCAATGAATCAACAAAACTGTGTGGCAAAGCACAGCAGAAAAAGCAGGCAACATGTTCTAAAAGTCACAAACGCTTTTAATAAAATAATAAAAGGTGAGCGGTTTCACAAATAAAATGGCTTTAGACCTTACAGAAAATACACATCACTTCCTTTTATAGTGCTAACATTCAAAAAGACCAATCAGAACACATTATATTATTTAAAGAGGCAAAATCATTAATTATGTAGCATGTAAAAATAAAAAATACATATACTATCTTATTTCCTAAGCTTCCTATCCCTCAGTCTAGCAGTAATGGCTATGTGATCATTAAGCCCCTTACCTATATGGGATCTAAGTTTAATAATCCATCTTAATTCCCTATTTTCAGTCACATTAGAAATGTCACCCAATCTATTACTCTCAGGTACTAGTTCTAATACATTAAACTTAAACCGATGTATGTTCCCTAATTCCAAAGTATGTTTCACTATGGCACTATATGTATGCCCTTTTTGAAACAATGAACATGGTCCCTAATGGACTCTCATAAACATCTGTTGGTTTTCCCAACATAAAATGAATTACAGTGTATATATTGGGCTAAATATATAAGGTTCTTACTATTACAGTTCGCACTACCATGAAAATTAATTTCACTACCTGCATCAGAATGCTTGAAGTCTGTCCCCTCAAATATATAATCACAGAAGTTACATTGACCACATCTAGTGGCCTCTTGCCCTGAAAGTTGAACCTCAGGATATAATGATGCCTTTGGGTAACATAACCTATGTTTAATGTTTCTTGTGTTTTTATAAACTACATGTGTTTACAGTTCAAAGTATTCAAAGTATATTTATAAAGTGCATTTTCTCATTTTTAATTTCAAAATCATAAAGATGTTCATAGATTCTCCTTTTAAGTTTACGCACAGTCTTTCCTATATAAAAAGCCTAGCATTTCTCACACTGGGTGATATAAATCACTCCAAAGCTGTTACAAGTGGTATAGGTCTTACCTACTATATATTTACTCTTAATATACAATGACTCACTAACCAATATATAAGGACACTGTGTGCAGGCTCTGCATTTAAAAGTTCCAGCTATTTTATTACTTAACTTATTCCTATTAATATTATTTCAGTAAAGTGCATTTTTTATGCTTAACTCTTTATGGAAAATTTAAGAGGGACCCCGGAAATACCATCAAGATCTGAAAAACTAGCAAACCTTTTCCATTCTCTACTAATAATATTTTAATAGTGTCAGCATCACCATTAAAATTTGTTACAAAACCCCCCTTGAAATCAATCTAATTTTCTTTATTATTATCCAGATCCCCAATAGTCTGTTCATTCCTACCTCTGTGGATGACTGTCTTTTTCTAACAGGGGTGAAAAATCTATCTTTCCTTCCTATTTTCACTTCTTTCATAAATTCATCTATCAATTTGAGGGGATACTTTCTCTCCATAAGCATCTCTTTTAATATTTCACATCCCCTAAGACAATCTTGTTCATCAGAAGTCATTTTGCATATCCTAACATACTGACCCTTCACTATACTTCTTTGTTTGTAGGGGTGAGCACTAGTATAATATAAATATGAATTAGAAAGCATATCCTTCCAATACACAGTGGACTTAAACTCTCTCCTCTCCCTCAATTTATGAATAGTATCATCTAAATTGTTCATTTTTCATATGTAATGGCATACGTAAATCTTAAAAAATCTGTAGTGTTACTAATATAACTAATAAATTCTCTCAATTTCCTCCATGGTATCAGTCCAAAAAATACATATGTCATCAAGGTAATGTTATATAACCTCCAGCAATTCACGTGAGTGGAGTTAAAAACAAACTTTTGTTTCCACATAGAAAGTATAATATTTGCATAAGTGGGGACACAACAAGCCCCCATTACTACCCCACTATCCTGCTGAAAGAACTCCCCTTCAAAATATATAAAATTATTCCTCAGAACCAACTCCATAAGCTCCAAGCAGGTTCTGAATTCATTATTAGTAAACCCACCCTTTTCAACTAGAGCCTCCTCAAACCACTCTAAACCCGTATTGTGGGGTATTACTGTGAATGGTTCTACAGTATCAATAGTAACAAATATCATCTTGTAAGTGAACAAATCAGGTTTAATACTTTAAGAAGTCCCAAGAATGTTTTAAATATTTCCATCTCCCATCCATATTTTTTTCAATTTAAAATTTAAAAAATTGACAGGCAGGAATGTTTTAGACCCATTGGCTGACACCATCAGCATAAGTGGAGGGTCTATCATATTTTTATGAGTTTTAGGCATACTAAATATAGAAGGTACTGTAGGTTTCTCCATAAGTAAATATTTGTAAGTACTAGAGTCTATCATCCCTTCATCTAACAAATCTTTTATTTCAAAATCTATTTTCTTGTAAGCCACATTAATTTCATTTTTAGAGACCTTGATGTATTTACTATCGTCACTTAAAATATCCATAATTTTAGCCTCATGCATAATGGTATCCATCAATACTGTTCCCACTCCATTATCTGGTTTGATAACTCTTAAATATTTATTATTTTTAAATTCTTCTAATTACCTTTTCTCATATAGTGAGAGGTTGAAACAGAATTTATTACCCTAGAATACCCTTCCTCAACTGGTTTTCTGCCAAAGTCTCAAAATTCTTTAACTGAAGATGCAAAAGAGGATTATATGGACTTTTCTTCCTAGGAGCACTTCCTTGTCCTAAAGCATACTCATTTTCAGGGAACAAAAGCTCCAAGTTCTTTTTACTCACAAATTTAAGATCAATTAAAACCTTATTAATATCACTTTTTCACTTAGGGATAAAATTAAAACCTTTAGAAAACAAATTAAAATATGTTTTGTTAATTTGCACATTACTATATATTATAGTTCCCATAATGCAGAATAGTGAGCTGTGTTGTACCTTTAAGAAGCATTTCCAAGGATAGCACGAGCATATAAATAACAAGCACATGCTAGCTTCAGTGCTATTTTGAGAAGTACAGCCAGAGTGTGAACATGTATGTATATGATTGTTTGTTTATAAATGAAAGTTACTTAGCCTCACTTCTGATGTGTTTGTACATTGCAAAGCTGCTTAAACAGAACCCAAAGTTTGTCTACTTCCTCCTGACTAGACGAGCGACATGGTGTCAGAACCGAGATTCCAAAGATTGCTTTTCAGAGCCACGAGGTGCAGAGTTAACAGTGAAGGTAAACTAAGTGAAACAAATGCAAAAAAGGGCCAGAAACAAACTAAAGGTAATGAAAACTTGCACAATTTATTTTTTAAAAAAAGATAAACCGGAGCATTACAAGGGTATATAATGCATTATTAAGCAAACAAATAGCATAGAAATGTTTATTAAGTAAACAAGTAGCATAAAAAGTTTATTAATTAAACAAAATGCTTGAAATTAAGAGATCTGATAAAATGATTATCAGAAAAGCACATAAAGGATTCAGAATTACCTCGGAATTGCAAAATGAGCATGTTAAGAGTTAAAATTAGTACAAGAGAGTATAATCGGCATAAAAATAGATTAAATGAGCAAAACAAATATAAATAAGGGTAGAAAGGGGACATTAAGCATAAATAAAGCAAGGCAACTACATATTTTCTGGCAAATTATTGTGTTTTGGCATAAAGTACTATTTTGCATTGGTTGAAGCTATTCAGAGCATAACTAGAGTTATTTGAAGAATCTCAAAGTGTGTAAAAGTACTCACAGTTAATGTTTATTACTGTGCATTTATTCCAAAGAGTTTATTGTGTGTAAAGTGCAACTATTTTGTAAAGTGCAGTCAAAATACAGCCATTTCGAAAAGTTTCTTGTGCTGGGTGTGTCTATTCCAAAAAAGCTACCATTACAGAGTGTTTCTTGCACTGTACAGTTATTTAGCAAAGTACAGCCATTTTGGAGAAATTTCAGTGTGATGTGTACTGTTTATTTGCAAAGTGCCATTACTTCGAAATGTTTCTTACTCTGACATTCTTCCGCCCAGTTTATTTACACAGTGCAGTTATTTGAAATGTTTCTTAAACTGGTAAGAGGTGATTTCTTACAGTACAGTGGTTTCAAGAGTATTATTGCGCCGGGGAAACTTATTTTGCAAAGTTCAGTTATTCAGGCTTGTTGTGCTTTTGGACATAGTTACAAGTACTGGCATAAATTTCTGGCATAGGTATAAGTGTGTGCCGTGAATACTTGCAAAAGCCTTCACTGGTATATGTTAATATGGCAGAGGCATTTTGTAAACCAGGTCTCCTTGTATTTGATCAGAATATTGCAGAGAACTGGAGAATGAGCGAGAATATGATATATTCATACAAGCAGCTTATTCTGACAAAGATGTATGCACCAGAGCATTCATTTTGCTAAACCTATCTGGGTCAGAGCATTCATTTGTATATGCACCAGCAGTATTTGAAGGTGAAGGGGCAAATTGCGATACTGTTGTACAGGCCAAATCAAGGGAAGACCCTGAGTGTTTGAAGTGCAAATTGAGAGAAATGTGCAACCCCCAGACTAATGCTACACTAGAGAGGCATTTGTTTTACACAAGAGATCAAAAGCAAGGAGAAACTTTTGCAGCTTATATTACTGACCTGAGAAACAAAGCTAAAATGTGTAAATTTGGTGACTTAAAGGATTAGTTAAAGGACAGGCTTGTGTGTGGTATTAATAGTGTTGCAGTGAGAAAGATTTTGCTTCTTGACAGTGATTTAATGCTGTGTAAAGCTATTGAGATTTGTCAAATCCATGAAGTTACAGAAAGACACACAAATATGCTTGCAAGTGATAAGAGCGTGGTTTCAGCAGGCTTCATAGAAAATGTAGACAGCATGTAACACGTGACTAGCAAAGCAGGTCTAAGCACATGGCAGCAGCAGCCCTTGTGGTTTCTCCTAGGATATCCATAGTCTTCTAGCAACTTCCAAAACTAGATCAGTAAAGAGAGCATGCTCAGTGCAGTACAAGGGTGAATCAGCAAAACCCAAATCAAGCTTTATTGTTAACTGTCACAGCTATGGTGCCAATTGTGAGTCTAAAAGAGAAAAGTGCTTAGCATTTGGTCAGCAATGCCACAAGTGTAAAAAACTGAACAATTTTCAACTTTTTGCAAATCAAGTAAGCCTCACACTGTTATAAAGAAGAGTATTTTGAAAAAGCAAGTTGATCAAGTAGGGTTGCCGTCTACTTTCTATGTGGATGGTGTATCAGTAATTGGTGAAAAGATTGATGCAGTAGATTGATTGGCAAAGAATGAAGTATTTTGTACTGACCAGATCAATGGTAAATCCACAGAGCTCAAAGTAGACACTGGTTCAAAGTGTAATGTTATGTCAGCAGACACATTTGCTAAGGTGAGAGCTGGTGAACAACTAAATGTGGCCAGTTGTGCAAAACTTGTTGCTTATGGATGTGAAGAAATTCAAACTGAAGGCTCACTAGTGCTTTCATGTTATGTGGCCAAGAACTGTTATAGCTTATTATTCTATGTACTCCAAAGACCTGTGCAGTCATTACTGGGTCTCAGAGACAGTCTGAGAATTAATCTGCTTTCTTTTACCAAAGAAGTTCATCAAATAAGCACATGTCCCAGTTCCAGCTTCACTAACACTATTTTTTCAGAGTATGCTGTTTTCTATGACAAGTTGTGCAAACCTTCAGTTGTGTATTCCATGAAGTTAGAAGTAGAGATCAGTCCAGTAGTCAGACCAGCAAGAAAAGTTCTGATAGCTATGCAGAATAAAGTCAAAGCTCAGTTGGGTAAAATTGTGCAGCAAGTTGTAATTTGTCTAGTTACAGAACCTATTGAATGGGTGTCGTCCATGGTAGCTGCTCACAAAAAAGGCTCGGATGAAGTCAGAATATGCATTGACCCAAGAGATTTGAACAAAGCATTAAAGAGACTGCATCATCCTATGTGTACAGTTGAAGAGGTCACTGCTCTAATACAGAATTCCACTGTTTTTTTAGTTTTGGATGCAAAAAGTTCATTTTGGCAAGTGATGGTTGATCGCAAATCTTCATTACTGACAACTTCCATTACCCGATTTGGAAGATATAGATTCCTCAGGATGCCATTTGGAATAAATTCTGCAAGTGAAGTCTTTTAATGTGCAATGGAGCAAATTTTTTCAGGTTATCCTTGTGCCATAATAGTTGATAATTTATTGGTCGGAGGCAATGGTGAAGCAGAGCATGACAGAAATCTTGAGAGTTCTAGACAGAGCACGTTAAGTGAACTTAAAACTCAATCCTCTGAAGTGTAAATTCAGGCTACCAGAAGTTACATATGTAGGCCATTTATTTACTAGCACTGGCTTGCATCCACACCCATCCAAGCAAGCAGCCATTCTTGAGATGCCAGCACCAGATAATGTTCAAGCTCTACAATGTTTTCTTGGTATGGTCAACTATTTAGGCAAGTTTATACCAGACTTCAGTGAGTTGACAGTGCCTTTGAGAGAGAGCTAACACATGTAAGAATGTTACATGGTCTTGGTTGGAACAGCATCAGAAACCATTTGAAAACCTTAAGCAGAAAAATGTTATCCCATCCACGTTAAGATATGATGATGTCAAACCTGTAACTCTTTTTTGCGATGCTTCAAAATTTGGTCTTGGCGCACTTATTCTTCAAAAAGACAGACCAGTAGCCTATGCATTTAGAACACTTACCCAAACTGAAATGCAATATGCACAAATCGAGAAAGAACTATTAGCAATATTATTTGCATGTTCCAAGTTTCATGATTATATCTATGGTTGAGATATTCAAATTGAAACTGATCATCAACCTCTAGTTACTATTTTAAAGAAACCTATGCATTCGGCTCCAGCGAGATTACAAAGAATGATGCTCAAATTGCAGAAGTACAATTTCAAAATGGTCTATACAAAAGGCAGGAAAATGTAAAATGAGGGTTTCTTGTTCTTTAGTCTTTCCAACTGAAAGAGTGGGGGAAATTCTAAAGGGTCTTATAAGTTAAAATGTGGGTTAAATTCATTGGTCTCCCTAGACAGATCATCCTGTCTTTCATCCATCATATAATTCTCCCCCTGGAATGTTTATAGTTCTTCTGCCAACCTACATGAAAATTCCTAGACCATCTAGGTTTGGGGTAACACTGATTTTCTTCATACTCTAACGTATCTCTTTCAAGCTTATTATATTTTCTATTAACTAAAAAAATTGCACCTATTATTTTTGTCCTGTCTTTATCCACACCAATGTATGCTGTAAAACACTGCACAGCTCTTTTCTTCCTTTCAGCATTTACTGCAACGTAAGACTTTACAGGAACTTTCTGGTTGTCACATAATATTGAAAAAATGACCTTGCCATGCTAAACTGTTTTACAGTAAGTATTCTTAGACAAATGCACTGCCTTTTTTAACAAAATATAACCTGTCTTTTCTGAATACTGCAATCACCTTTCTGCAGCCTCTAGCCATAATCTCACCAGCTCTTCCTCATACAAGACCTTTTTTAGTGCACCAACATCAGCCAATACCATAACTTCAGGTTCCACAATGAAATTAACACTTCTTTTTAAATCAGCCACATCACTACTATTAGCTGCCATATCCACTATACCCTCCTCCGAAATGTTGTGAAAGTATCTGTCTTCATCCATTTGTCAACAGGAAACAGCTCTCCAACTCTGCTTTTTTTAAAAAAATAGGGGAGTTTACCTAGTGCCCTAGCCAAACTCTCCCTATTCAGTATGAATATTACCTTGTGTCTCCAATTAAGAGGCTTTTGCCCTAGTGGGACTAACTAAGCGAGCAAAAGATAAATAAAAATAATTTCTGATCATAAATTCCTAGGTCAGGTGTGAAACAATCCCATTGGAGATGGTTTGCTCAGTGTAGTATACAAAAAGCGGTACAGTGCATAAGAAACAAAAACCAGTAACACCAATCCAAATGCACTGAAGAGGGTCTCTGTGATTAGAAAAATTAAATCCTTTAATAAAATCCTTTAATAAAAAACAGTATTAAGTGCTTTTGTCCCAATAGTAGAGGGACTTCAGCAAATACAAAATCTTACTCCCAAAGCATTGGTTAAATACACTGTCTCACCACCATGAATTACATGTAACAAGTTAACACAGCTAAGTAATTAAGAAAATTAAACAATCCATTAAATACATACACATTAATCCTGTGCCAACCATATAAAATACTATGAAATAAAATTACACTTTACCAATTTCCATTGTTATTCCACCATAAAAATAAATAAAAAATAACTTAATTATTTTAAAATAAACAGTGGGTGAAAAAAAAACTTATGAATCCTGTTGTATGATTGTGCCTATAATTTGTTAGCCCTATTCTTTAGTACTGGCATAATAGATATAAAATCACTTAACCCAGGGGGAAACATAGCAGCAGTCTTAAGTTGCCAAAATAATTCTTTATTATTTAATGCAGTCTTCCAATCTCCACCAAGGGGATCCAAACTTATTCATAGGTGTGTGCTAAGCTAATGGCCCTGGAGCCTTTACAAGCCTACCCCATAGGAGTGCCCTGACATTGTTCTGCCCGACGTTAGTTACCAGCACCTCTAACAAGTATAGCCGCTGGAGTGACCCCGGGGTGAACTTTCTATTTCCCATCCACTCAAGATTTCTCTTAAAGAGGGCCAGTGAGGTGCTCTGCTTGACATGTATGGGAAGTCTATTCCAGAGCATGGGCAGTCTCTGGGTTATGAACCTGTCCCTCCAGCATGTTCTGTTGATTGTGGTAATGAGGTTGAGGTCTCTGGAATGTGTGGTGCAGAGGGACTGGGATTTCTTTAGATATGACAGAGCTGGGTCAGACATGGCTTTGTAAGTCAAGCAGAGATCGCCTCTTAGTAGACAATATGAGACAGAGAATAGCTGGAGTTTTTTGAGTCTGTCCGTGTAGGACATGTGTTTAAGGGGGTCTATATTAGAAGCCCGAAAGCCATAAAACACAAATACAAGTACATCGACACATAAAGAGTGATGTATGATAATAGTAAACCACGTAATGAGCGAAAAGGAAAACACTGAACGGATTTCTTTGTCCACCAGCATGATCCTGGGGATAAGGGAATATACCCTTTTTCCTAATGTAGTGCAATCTTGGAGTTGGTATATTTAAGTAGGGGGGATGTGGGGGGCACCGCCCCCCATATGGAGGGTAAAGTGTGTTATGTTACTTTTATGTAGTTGATTTAGTTATACCTCTATGGCGCTGTTGCTTAGGGAAATCCGTTCGGTGTTTTCCTTTTCGCTCATTACGTGGTTTGCTATTATTGTACATTGTTCTTTATGGGTCGATGTACTTGTATTTGCATTTTACAGCTTTTGGGCTTCTAATATAGACCCATTTAAGGCCTAGGATCCTCTTCATGAGGTACTTTTGTGGCCTCTCCAACTGTTGCAGGTGTCTAGTGAGGTACATGCAAAATAGGGCATTATATTCGATGACTGGTCTAATGAGGGAAGAGTAGAGAGAGAGGATGACCTCTTTCAGCCTGGATGCAAAACCCTTGGTAATGACATGTGCCACATAGAAGGACTAACCACAGTGGCAATGTGATGGTTGAAGGAGAGGTTGCTGTCAACCTGTGTCCCCAGATCTCTTATAATGCCTTAAGTGTTCAGTGGGTTCCCATCGATGTGATAATTAGTAGGAACTGAGTTTTTCCCAAGGGGGATAATGACGCATTTTTTGGCATTAAGCTTACGGGCATGGTTTCAACACCAGTCATTGGTTTCAGTGAGGCCTTTCTGTAGGATGTCTGCATCACTTGGGGAGTTAATAATAGCTCCCAGCTTACAGTTGTCTGCAAACTCGGTCAGCCAGAGTCCCCCCATGTTGGCCTGGATTTCTGAGAAGTAGATGCCAAACAGGAGAGGACCCAGGACCAATCCCTGTGGGACTCCACTCATGACTGGTCGGCAGTCTGACTTGGAGTCCACTACTTTCACGCACTGTGGGTTCTGCGAGCCAATTTGCAACCCACCTAATGATATAGGGGTTGATGCCTAGTTTGGCGAGTTTATCAATAATTCCTGAGTGAAGAATGGTATCAAAGGCCTTGGCCAGATAGAGGTAGGTTGTATGAATTGCCTTATCCCTCATCCACAGCTCTGGTGACTGACTCAAAAAAGTCAACCAGGTTGAGCAGGCATGATCTACCTTTCACAAAACCAAATTGTGTGGGATCTAGAGTTTGAAGATTCCCTATATCCTTGTTAATTAGGTCCATGATGATGTGCTCCATAGCCTTTCATATCAGACTCGTCAAGCTATTGGGGTGATAATTCCCAGGGTCTGTAGTCGCTCCCCCTTTATGGAGAGGGATGACTGTAGCAGTGCGCCATTCGGTAGGGACAAAGCCTGAGGTAAGGCTGTGAGTGGACAGGGCACACAGATGTGGTGTCAGTTCACTTTGTAATTCACGTAGAACACAGCTAGGGATATTGTCGGGTCCCATGTAAGCTGTATTCTTGGCCTTGGACAATGCATTTTTAACCTGTGCTGCAGTAATGCTGGGTGTCTGGCATTCTTCCAGTATTGTGATTGGTCCTTTGTGGGGGGAGGGGTAAAGTTGGCACTGAATCTGTCAGCCAGTATTTTGGCAGTATCTGTTGTCTCAGTATAGGAGGTACCATTGTGCAGTAACTCAGAGCAAATCTGGGTATTGCTGTGGAGAGATTCTTGATATAACTATAAAAGGCTTTGTGGTTGTTTTTAGTGTCTGCCGCAGTTCTCTGCCGCAGTTCTGCTTTCATAGCTGGCTTTAGAGGTTTTGATGAGGGATCTCAACTTTTTGTTGAGGCTAATAAGGGAGTTTTTCCAGTCTTGGGACTTCACCTTTTTCAGCACAGTTTCTACCTTCTGTTGTAGAGTTTATTAATGATAGGGGACCGCCAGATTGGCTTCCGTTTTTTAGAGGAGAGCTCCTTGGTTCTGTTGGGTATGACTAGTTCCATGCATTTATGTACGTGTTTGTACAGTGCACTGGTGTATGATTTGGCAGCCATGCATCTATTTCCCATTGGCATGGGTGCCGTGAAGTTAGCTGCCTCTGTTTTTAGGAACCGAAAGTCAGCTTTTGAGAAGTTTTTCATGGTGGTTACCTTTGTGGGGGTTGTGGGTGAGATGTGGATTTCCATGGTGATTAGTTTGTGGTTGGATCTAACCAGGGAGGAGTTGACTATTGGTGTAGAGCAATGGTTGCCCATGTTAGTAATAACCAGGTCAAGGATGTTGCTTCCTCTAATGGGGTAAGAATGAGCTGGTCCAGGGCACTGGAACTGATGAATTCCAGGAAGCGTTGGGCCAGTCTGTTGGTGCATGAGTAGTTTTCCCAGTTGCTGGAAGGGTAGTTGAAGTCACGTAGTATGAGAGTGTTGGGCTGGATCTTAGTTTCCTGGGTGCTTATGAATGTGGAGTGAGAGGCTTGGGACATGGTTGGGGACCTATAACTGGCTACGACCTGAATTGCTGTCTTACCCAATGTTAGTTGTACGTGAAGTATCTCAGATGAATTATGCTGGGCTACTAGTCTGGAGGTGTGCATATCCTTTATGAATATGGAGATACCACCACCTTTGGAGCTTTGGTCCATGTTCTGGGGCCGAAAGGTGTGGATTGAGTTAAAGCCTGGTAGCGCAGGGGTGCTTTCTGCTGATTTAAACCAGGTCTCTGTTACAGCACAAATGTCAATGTTCTCCATTTTGAGGAGTGATTTGAGTGAGTACATCTTGAGATTTAGACATCTAGCATTGAGCAGCATGACCTTAATCCCAAAGGTGAATTTGGTAAAACTGTTACAAGAAGAAGAATGCTTGAAAAGAGCATTCATTTCCTTCCCATTTTTTCATATCATTCATCTGGTCATAAATCCTTGTCTTTAGTGCATTCTCCATCTTGCCTGTATAAAAACTTGTGCAATTCTCACATTTAGCCATATACACTATTTTACATGTATTACAGTTACCCCTTAAAAAATAACTTTAGTTCCCATAGCATTATCTAGAGTAATTGCAGATTCCTTAGTTATGTATGAACATTGTCTGCAATTGCCACAGGCTATAGTGCCTTGATCCACCTTAAAATAACTAGGTTTGTTCTCAAATAATCTCTAGTTAGCCACAGTTTTTGTAATAAATGATGGTTGGAGTCCTACCATTTTATAAACATCAGGGAAAAATATACCATTGTTTTTCTAATAACTTCCTTAACCTCCCTGGAATACTGATTATATTGTATAACATGCCTTCTCATATTTGGGTTCCTTAACAGAGCCCTTAAAGACGTCCAAACCTATACCCAAAAGTGGCTTATATTTTGATATTCTAACCATCATAAACCTCACCAATGATGTTATCCACTAATTTTTTTAGGGTAACCCCTAGCATAAAACAGGTTAGCAAGTGTAATCAATTCAGCCAAAACATCCTCACAATGAGAGGTCATCCTAGCTATACGTATAGCCTGCCCCTTTATCAAACTTCTCTTTTGTGCTACAGGGTGACTACTTGTATAATACATGTATGAATTACAAAAGGTGTTCTTACGATAGATGTTAGACCTGAAACCATCCACACCATGAAAAATCAATGTGTTTAGAAAGTTAATCTTACAAGGATGACAGTTATATGTGATTTTAAAATATTTAGTAGTGTTGTTAATATAGTTCACAAAACTCTCAACTTCTTCTTGGGTATCCTTCCACAATATAAAAATGTCATCCAAATAATGCAAATAAAGCTGTAAGTTGTTTGCAAAACCACTGTGGAAAACATTTTTGTTCCCACCCTAATAGCACAAGATTAGCATATACAGGGGCGCATGCTGCATCCATAGCAACACTTTGTCTGCTGAAAATATTCTCCATCAAAGAAAACAAAATTATTTTCTAAAATGATTGCCATTAATTCAACAACTAAGGTTCTTTGTTCATGAGTGAGAGAAGAATGGAAAAGCAACATATCTTCGAAAAATTCTAAGCCCACATCTTTAGATATAACTGAAAAAAGTTCTTGGACATCCACTGTCACAAAAAGTGATTCATTAGACCACATATCCCTTTTCAGGTGCCCTAAAATTCCCAAGAATCTTTAATAAGATGAAATGTTTTATCAGTCGCATGTTTCACCCATTGGTCCTCCAAAATTGCCAAAGGCTGAGTCTTAGACCCACTAGCTGAAACTATGGGTCTAAACGGGTGATTAACAACATCTTTATGGATCTTGGGAATTCCAAAGATGGAGGGAACCACTGGATTTGTATTCACCAAGAAATACACTGATTTAACACATTCTTCCAAGTAGGAATCTATCCTATTGTATGCAATGTTGATCTGGTTCTTAGATACTGGGACATAAACATTTGTATCAAATAAAATCTTTTGCATTGCATTAGAGTAATCTTCCACATTAAAAATAACCACACCCCCCATCCTCATCCGACGTCATAATATGGATAGTATTATCCATCCTAAGTTCCTTAAATACATGAACTTCATCCTTAAATAAATTATTCTGGAATTTGTATTTTCCTGAATATAACCTATAAATGTCCTTCATCACAGATTTCTCAAATATACTTACTAAAGGATGGGGGGGGGGGGGTTAAAGGTACTTTTTCTTTTTATATTGAAACTGATAAACAAAAATGGAGAATAGCCAAACCGAGGACTGTAAATGAGTAATTTATTAAGCACTTTCATCTCAAATAAAAGGAGACTTCATCAGAGCAACCAGAACTGATGCTACCACATCTATTCTCCATTTTTGTTTATTGGTTTTACAGTGGTACGTGGTTTGTTTTATATTGAAACTGGTCAATCTATATTTCTGCTTTTCTTGGTTGTTACACTGTGAAAATAAGATGTTAAAGCTTAATTTCCTTGTGTGTGATTTCAGTTCAACCAAACTGTCAGCTACATCCACTTTTCTCGTAGGCACAAATTTAAAGCCTTTTAAAAATGAAAGAAAATGTTCTTTAGTAATTGTTCTGTTAGTGTAATTGTAGATATTAAATCCCTCAAATGTATTAACAGAGCTTCTAGAAGGAACTGATTCCTGTATGAACCCCTCTCCGAGTGTGCTTGACCCGTCTGCGGTTGCACCATCATATTTGGATGGGGATACCTTCTCTGAGAATTCCTGTTTGCTGGTTTCTCCGAGCAAGTGATGTTCTGAAAATCCTATTCATATAGTTCATAACTGTCATTACTATGATAGTAATTAATATCCTCTCCCCCATTATAAAACTCATTATTATTTTCTCTAGAATAAAATCCACCGGGTCTGTAATGGTTGTTACTATAGTTACTACTCTCATATGAAGGCACTAACTTTGAAGTAGGATGGACATTTTTTTGCAGATATTGCTTAAGGTCCCTATCCAACTTCCTTTTCTTCTTCAAGAACAGTCAGTTACACCTTCTTTCAGTTTTTTCCAAAATTTTGTTGTATAAATCTTTATGTTCATTAAACAAAAGGTCACTAATAATTTTACCACGTAAATTTTGTAACTATTGACACAGGTTCTCTGTTTCATTATAAAAACTCACTTTATTCAAAAGTTCAGTGTGCTCAGTGCATTAAATTCTAATATGTTTCACAAAACAACCCCCTACCTGAAAACTCCAAAGTGCATTCAGTGAGAGCCATGGCTACCTCCATGACTTTTTTGGAATGCTGCTGTGGATGACATTTGTGTAGATGCTGCCTAGTCATCCCTTAAAACCTTTGCTCAGCATTATTAGTTGGATCTGGTTTCTAGGTCCACATTATTTTTTGGGGGGGTACTGCTAACAGGAGTATCCTGGATTACACCCATGCAGAATAGTTTGGGATTCAGTTTTACAGATTATGGAGGATGGACCCACTCCTATCAGATATGAAAGTTATCCACTTTCTGTAATGATAGATGCATATGTGAAAGTTAATTCTCCATAACAACTTAGCCTAAATTCCCCTTCCTTGGTTGAGTTAGTCCTGGTATTCTTGTTTTCCTTCTTTGTGTATCTTAACTTGCCTACCTCTAGTAAAGAAAAAGAAGGCTAGTGCAGTGGAGCTTCTTTTATTATAATTTATTTTTTAAAAAAATAATAATAACCATAATAATAATATATTTTTAATAATTATTTTTTTTTATTTTATTTTATTTTTTATTGTGGATGTTCTTGGCAGCTTGGGAAAGTTTGGATTGTGAGTAGCCCGATTGCCTCTGGCATTTATTGCACAGATTACAGAGTATGGATCTACTCCAACTCTGACATTATGGCAGGTAACATAACTTTTCATTTTTGGTAGCTTTCCACATTCCACTCTACATTTTTAATATAGTTCATTACTCATTTTTGTTTGTATTTATCTGTGAGGCCATTTGCATTTAGACATTAATGTAAGCATCATTGCATAAAAAAAAATTATTCCCACCTTTTATGTAGAACACCTTTTTTGTTAAATGTCTAGTTCCAGCTTTTGTGTTACATGCATACACTGTTTGGCAGGTTGAACCTTTATACAGTTGTTTCTTATCATATCCATTTGAGCCTATGTCACATCTTATAAAACTTTGTTTTATTGAAAGTCCTCAAACAAACAAAAAAAACACACACCCCAATACCTCCTTAAAACCTATTAACCTAATACTTACACAGAAAACTATGTACACCTTCAAATATTGACGTTTTACCTTCCTAATGGGAAAAAAAGTCTCAAAATAACAGCCATACTTACAGACTTGAGTTAACCTAAAAGAAAGGTTCTCTGTGCTAAGATGCATGGTGCAGCCTGTACGTCTACTAAGGGCTGATTGGTTTTGTCTGATCTTTATAGCTCTTCCAGCTGGGAAAACCCCTGTTTTCAGAGAACAATAAGTACCTTGGGAAAACCTCTGAATGCTTTCAGAGAACATTATCTACCTTGGGAAAATCCTTGAATGCTTTCAGAGAACATTATCTCCCACCCAAATTCTCTTTTCTTTTTTTCCCTCCAGCCAATCACACTCCAGACTATAGTCAGTTTCTCTATCAGATTGTCCCCATGGAGATGTGACCCAAGCTGCCAGTTTCTGTTTATCAGATTGTTTCCATGGAAACATGAAGACCAGCTGCAGAATTGTTACTGAGCATACATATATTTGTTAGAAAAAAACATCATAATATTCAATGTTCTTTTTCATTTACTTGTTCTCTTTTAAAACGTGTTACTAAATCAATCTAAGGTCTCTAATCCAGTCATTTCCCCATGCAAGAATGAGAAAAGGCTCATACTTCTTTTTTATCATGGTTTTTAACCAGGTTTTTTTAACATTACAGTGCCTATATTTCTTATAACTGAACAAGAAGACAGAAGAAAGGCGAAAGAAAAGAAAAAAAAGAACAGCAGCACCTGTTTACAACCCCCATTATACTTACAACTAACTAAAAAAACTTTATAGCATGTAAAGAAAACCACATGCCACAAAACTGGTACTATTTAAGAAAAAAATATTTACTTACAGTTAGCTTTCTCCCTCTTCCCCCTCCCCAAAGCACTTTTCTGAACATTAATGACATGAAGTAGGGCATATGCGTTATGCTTTAGAGTCTCCCACAAGTCCAACAAATTCTGAAAAAGTGCAATATTTCCAGATTTTCTTGTTCTGTCATATTTCACAAATATAATTATTACATTGTAATCCCATATTAAGTTACTGGTTTTATTACTGTTCATCTCCAAAATCCTGTCCCTGCTTTATTTACAATGTACTCTTGATTCTTCTAGTCTACTCTTATGCTCCCTTCCTTCTTTCCAACATTTTCCATTGAAAATTTTGAAAAGATTTCACAGGTACAGTCCCTCTGTGGTATTTTGTATCAGAACAAGAAGCCAAATTTCCTTCTGTTTCACAGCTTATTTTTCTTTTGCTGGACAAATGCTTGTATTTCCTCCTTAGCATGTACTTCATCAAAAATGATTTTGTCCTTCCAGGAAAGAATACCCTGAAGACAGCTGGGTACAGCAGTTTGAATCTCACACCTATATCTTGACATTCCCTGACTAGTGGGATAAATGTGCTCCTATTCTGTTTAGTGTGCAATGAGTAATCAATCAATCATTCTCCACAAACACTCTGCTGTCTCCCACTTATAGTACTTTGTCCTTCTGTCACAGTTTTGTCAGAATCAACTCCTCCTGCTCGTAGGATTGCATCTTTACTATTAAAAGTCTAGGTTTCTTTCTTATAGCCAGGTTTGGAGCATACACATAATTTGCTAATACCATTTCCTAAAGATCTCACTTCCAATTCTTTTATCTCTCTCTTATTTTTACCAAAGCCATTTTTTTCAAACATCTTTATTGAATTATCACTTGTGACATAGGCAAGTTTACATTCATATAAAATTAATCAAACTATATCAACTTAACAAACATTATACTTCACATATATTGCTATATGTCATATAATCTAAGCAATACTACATAAATTATTCAATTCCTGCCTTTTTTAAACAAGAAACAGTTTTTATTAAATCATCACTTACTACATAGGCAATCATACATTTATATAAATGAAAACAAACCACTCCGGCACAATCCTAGTTGCAAGCATTTTACATCACAAATTAAACTGACATACTCCCAGTTGCAAAGATTATACATCACTTATCTACATAATCTTTCTCACTCAAACATTACATAGCTCATTTAAGTCCTGATGCCTTTTAAACCTCATTCTTCCCTTGTATGTATTGTTCCCACAATTTTTTCCTAAATAGTTTGTTCCTACCCTTTTCTAAAGATCTCAGTTCCAGTTGTTTTATCTTACTATATTCACTACTTTCTGTATAGTTGGTTTAGATTCTGATTTTCATTTTCTAGTAATTGCTTTTTTGGCAGCCACCATTAGACACAGCAAGGCCTTACCATGTCTAGGCAGTTCTGATTCTGTAGCATAGCTCAGAAAAATCCTCCTCCTTGTCAAACCAATCTGCCCACCCAGCATCTCTGACAGTGCATCCCACAGGGAATCATTAAAGTCTGCCATCTCACTGCACTCCCAGAAAATATACTCCCAATTACATCTTTCTTCCCCTTCACACCTCTTACATTTGCTGTCTGCCTTAGGAAAAATTCTCTAGAGCCTACTTGTGGTATAAAAATATCTATGCAAACATTTCCAGGCAAAAAATCTAAATCTTCTAGATTTTGTTGCATATTTGGGAGACATATATATATCTTCCCATTGTTTGCGAATTGCTTATCCAAACTTTCTTCCCGATCCTTTCTAACCTCCTCTGATTGAATCTTATGGTTATCACAGAATATTTTACATGCTCTGCTAATTATTCTTTTTTTAATGGCAGCTTCTGTTTTAGATTCTATTAAAAACTCTACCAGTGCTGGTCATTCATTAAGGACCCCCCTATTTCCTTCTCTTTGCCTATACTCTGATATCAATCCCTGATAGGGAAGGCAATCTCTAACCTGCAGTCCAAATAAATTCTTAGCATCTTCCCATTCTGTCATCTTTCCCTCTCTAGTTATTTGCTCCCAATACCTTGGTTCCTTTGCCAGTTTTTTTCCAATAAATTACAGCCTCTTCTTGCCTATTGGCTGTATCCCTAATTGCAGTCATCCCTATTGGCAGAACCTCATTTCTCCATTCCTGTGTTGGTTTAGTTCTTAGAATACTTTCTGCTACTTTATGGATATAATATTCTGTATGATCGTTATTTTCCTTAAAGGCCTGCATCCAAACTCCCAGTCTCTCTTTGTTTCTTGAGCTTCCCCCTGTTTCACCATCATCTCTTTCCATTTTGAATTATAGTTTTCTGCTTGTGCTATGTATAGGAGTCTTAACTGTGTAGCTCTGAAATACTCCGTCAAATTGGGTAATCCCAGTCTTCCCTATTCTACTGGAAGAATCAGATTATCTCACATGACTCTTGCCTTATTCCCCTCCCAGATAAAGTCCTTCAGATCCTTATTAATTTCTACCAACAACTTCTCCTGTGGTTGATAAAAATATGCCTGACCCATGTATAAGACTAAAAGGAATAAAAACATTTTAACTGCTTGTATCTTACTATCCATATCCATATAACAAAGCTGCCATTTTCTCAGTTTTTGTATTATCTTGTTTAGTCTCTTCCCACATATTCTTAGCTGTCACACTAGAATTTAATCCATACTCCTAAATACTTCATTTTATCATGTCCCCATAAATATGGGTATTCCTGAACCAGTTCATGTGTGGGTACATAATTTACTGCTATTGCCTTTGTTTTAGCTTCATTAATTTTTTTATCCCGAAAAGATCTGAAACTGTCTCAAAAAGTTCCAAAACAGTGTAATGTATTTTTCTGGTTTTGTCAGGTATAAAATAATATCATATGCAAATAAAGACAGCTTTTCTTGACTACCATACCAATTATATCCTTGAATTGTTGAGTCCTTTATTTTCTTTGCCAATGGTTCTAAACATAATGCAAATAATAAAGGAGAAAGAGGACACTACTGCCTGGTGTCTCTGCTCAAACAGAAATTATCAGGGAGGACCTCATCCATTTTAATTTTTGCCTCTGATTCCTCATACATCCTCCTAATCAGCGTTATAATTTTTTTCAGGAAATGCAAATGCTTCCCTTGCCCTGCTCATACAGTCCCAGCTTACTCTGTCAAATGCTTTCTCTGCATCAAGACCCAAAACACAATAATGGTATTTTCTTACATTCTGATTCCCTCTATATCATCAATGTTCTGTTAGTGTTGTCAAATGTTTGCCTCCCCTCCACAAAACCACACTGATGCATATCAATCAGTTTTGGCATTACTTTTGCCATTCCTTTAGTCATTATGGACATAACTACTTTATAATCATGGTTTAGGATTGAAATTTATTTATTTCCAGTTTGATTACCGGGGAAGTCTACTGGGCCTAAAATGATCCATTTTCAGTGGAGGCCCAGGGGAGAAAAGCTCCAAGATGCATTATACAGTTAAGATACAAGTAATACAAAAGTATAAAAGATAACATTATGTAGAACAGTTACAAATTAACACATTTGATATCATGCATATTTAACAAAGTTCATTGAGAATGAAGTTAAAGGTTATACAGTTTCATTTGAGGAAACACTCATGTATTAGGTATCGAAACAATGTACATATGAACAATAAAAAAGAAATTGCGGATACACTTTACATGCACACATTTAAAATGGGATGCTATTTACAATATTTACAAGGTTGAGTCATGTGAGAGTACCTATAGGAGTTGTTGAGAGCTTCGAGAGAGAGAGTAGCTATAGGCATTGTCGAGAGCTTAGAGAGACAGTAGCTATAGGCATTGTCTACAGATTAGATAGACTCATAGGAAGATATCTATGAGAGTTGTAGGGAGCATAGGAACCAGAGAGAGGACCCCCTGGGGGCATATGTTTAGCATGGATTAGGTAGGGTGAAGGCAGGTACATTTCCATTTAGAGGACAGGTGTTTGAGAAACTGGGTTTTGAAGTTTTCCGAGTTTGGCATGGTTCTTAGAGTGGATTGAAGGGAATTCCATTTTTTGCCTAGTGAGTAAGAGAGGAGAAGTTGGCCAGCAGGATGGTTAGGTTTGTGGATAGCAATTAGATTTTGATGTTCAGCTCTTAGAGTTCTGTTGGGTGTGTAAGGGGAAAGGTGATTAGTTAGAGCAGGACATTTTGTTGGATGAAATACAAGTCTACGTGCAGTGGTGAGTTGGAGGTAGTCTAGGTAGTTTGGCAGTTCAAGCCAATTCAGGGATTGTAGGGTAAGACAATGATGGGTGGAATTTTTGGATTTAGTGGCAAATTTAGCGATTTTGTTGTAGCCGTTTTCTAGTTTGGAGGTGATAGTGGAGGACAGGTTGGTTAGGAGAGGGGCTCCGTATAGTAAGGAAGGAAGAAGATAAGTTGTGGCCAGAGTATGCCTAGTGGAGTTGGAGAGAAAGTGTTCCTGTACAGCATACCTAGCATTTGGTAGGTTTTCTTAATATTTTGTTGAATATGGGTATCAAACTTGAGGTGTTCATCAATGGTAATTCCAAGTAGTTTAGCGGAAGGAACCACTTCTATAGGTGAATTGGTTTGACTATGGACTTTCAAGTTGTTTTTGTCGAAGGAGAGGGTCTTTATGGGAGGGAATAGTAGATTTTTTGATTTGTTTGTATTGAGAGAGAGAGGTAGTTTTGGCGCATCCAGTTTTCAGTTGTTGTGAAAGCAGTCTGGGTTTTAGTCAGCAATTCAGAGAGGTTTGAGGCAGAGCAGACTAAGATTGAATCATCTGTGTATTGAATGATTTTGGCATCAGGAATAGCAGTGTGAAAGTTATTGATGATGTTAAAAAGCATAGGCCCAAGGATGGATCCCTGTGGTACACCAGTTGGGGTAGGTAGGAAGGAAGAGATGGAGTTCTTCCATTTGACTGCCTGTGATCTGTCTGATAGATAACTGGAGAACCAGGATAAAGTGTTTGGTGAGAGATGGATGTTGGAGAGATGACAGAGAAGGTGCTTGTGGGAAATAGTTTCTACTGTTTTACTCAATCTGTCTAAAGCATTCGATACTAAGTGTCCTGAATCTCGGGCTTGATTGACAGTTTCTAGGAAAGAGAGTAGAGTGGTTATAGTGCTATGGCCTGGGCAGAAGCCATGCTGGGTGGGAGTGAAAAGATTGTTTAGGGTCAGGAAAGCCATAAGTTGGAGGTGGATGCATTTTTCTAGGATTTTGGAGATTGGCGAGAGCAGAGCAATAGGGTGAAAGTTTGAGATGCTGGTATTTTTGCCTCCTTTATGAAGAGGAAGAATATAAGCTGAGCACCAGAGTTTGGAGACATATGATTTCTTTATGAATCTCTTAATAATGATGCTGGTTGAGAGAGCAATACCATCAGCAGCACATTTTAGGAAGGAGGAGGGGATATTGTCAGGAGCATTAGAGCAAGGTTTAAGTTTGAACAAAATTTTTTTTATAAAGTTAGTGAAGATGGGTTTGAGCTCAAACAGAGAGGGAGGGTTATTAGGTGACTTAGAAATCGGAGAGTGAAGGGGAGTTAGGTTATTGTTGGGACACGTCTTGGTGAGATCAGAAATAGTTTCTATGAAAAATGAGTTAAATTCAGAGCCTAGTTCAAGGTCAGATTTACTTGGGTCAGGACAGGGATTATTCTTGAAGCCTGGATTGAGGAGAGAATGTATTGAATTCCAGAATAGCTTGGGGGTTTTATTGTTATTGGACTGGAGTTTGATGTAGTAGGATGTTTTGTGCTTGGTGATTAGCTTTTTTGCAAGGTTATGTAGCTGTTTATATTGGAGCAAGGTATTGGGCAGTTTATTCTTTTGGTAAAGTTTCTATATTTTGTTCCTTTGGTGCATAATCTGTTTTGTCTCTTTGGATAGCCAAGAACTGTTTTAGTTTTTATCCTTTTGTTTCTTAGAGGGTCTAGAGAGTTTAGAGTATCAAGGAAGCAGAACTGAAGTAATCTATAGCACTGCCAAGAGGAAGGGTGTTTAGAATTTGCCAGTTTGTTTGAAAATGTTTGAGAAAGTAGTGGGGTTGAAGCTACCGAGGTTGCGAGTGGAAATGTATTGATGCTGGTGTGGGGAAGCGCTAGTTGAGTGATGCATGAAAGCTGGAAGGTGGCCACTAATGGTATCAGGAATTGTGCCAGAGTTGGTTATTTTGTTAGGATTGGAGACTAGGATCCAATCTATGGTGGATCCAGGTGGATTTTTGTTAGGTCGGGTGATGGAGAGGATTATCTGAGTGAAGTTATAGAGGTTAATGGATAGGGAAGGAGAGGGCCAGTTAACTTTATTCCAGTCAATATTTACATCTCCTAGGATGTAAGTTTCGTAGTTAATTTTAGTAGAAGCCCATAGGACAATATCTTCAAGTGCAGAGATATTGTTACCAGGTGAGATGTATAGGGCAATGATGCATATATTTTTATGTTTATTTAGTTTTAGTAGTCGAGCAGTCAGTTCAGTGTTCTGGATTTGAGGAACTGGAATTTGGTGGGGAATTAAGGTAAGGAGGTTGGAGTAGACTAAGGCAATGCCACCACCTTTTTTGTTTAGTCGGTCATTTCTGAGACTATGAAATACTGGGGGCAGGATCTCAGAGTCGGAGATAAAGGCTTTGAGCCAGGTTTCAGAGATGGCTAAGATGTCAGGTTGGTTATGGCTTACTCAAGCTTGAAATTGGTGAACTTTGTTGTTAAGCCTTTGTGCATTGATTGTAAAAATCTTTAGGGAGTTGTGGTAGGAGGAGGATGATAAGGGGTGGGTGTTGTTAATAAAGGGAGTAGGACCAGGGTTTGGATGGATATCACCAGCTTGGACTAGGTTGTTAAAGGAAATATCCTTTAAGCCATTCAGGTTTGCTAGTTATGAGTTTGGTTAGATTTAATATTAGAGTAGGTGACAGTGTCTTAACTTTAGAGGAGAAGATTTTAGGGTGGAATAAGTGTAGAGTGTTGGGCTGAATGAGAGAAGGGGAGATAGAGTGGAAATGGGAGTAAGATTGAGGATGAAGGTGGGTTTGTATGTGTTAGAAAAATATGCATTTGAATATATGTGAAATGCCAGTTTAAAAGCAAAGTAGTATGTAATGCATTTTATTCTATTAATGATATAACAAAAATGCTGAATTCATGTGTAATTGCAAGTAGTTTTGAAACTGCAGTGTGGCTTGTAGCAAGTTGACCTCTAACCCTGGCAGCTGCCAGCTCAGCAAGTCTTAATGTTTATGCTTTTCACAAGTGATTATCTGCTGGGTCAGGAAATTAAATATGTGAAATAATGAAATCTTCTGCTCTTTCCTGCTGGGATGATTTGGCCTTGTGTATGTGTTACTAAGATAACATGCAGCTGTTGGGAAAGTGTTACAGGGAACAAAGAAGTGTATTAAAAGACTGAATCTGCTATTGTATTCGGACTAGTTTGAAGCCTTGAAGAAGTAACTTTACAGAAAGACATTATGTCTGACCAGGTGGATAGCAAGGCCATATTGTTACCAGAGGAAAACTTTTTTAAATATACAGCATCAGCAATATTTTATGAATAGAGGACTGTAAGTTAAAGTGATGTAGATGCCCTGTGACATACCACGTCAGTAAGGTGGGCACAACTTGAATGTAAAGACTATAAAATTGTATACTTCCTGTTTCATGTCAGACAAAATTCTGTACTTGTACGTTTTTTGCCTCCTGGTGTACACTAGTAAACTTTTGAACCTGAACCTCCTGTGTATTGAACTCTTGATTTTATTTAACAGTTTGGTCCTTCTTTAGCCGGAAATCCCTCAGACAGCTGCAGATCAGAGTCTACCGGTGGTCGAATACTGCGCAGGAGAAGTTACCAAAACGGTTCTTCTTGGGTGAAAAGACCTCCGACAGAATTGTCGTTTAGAGAGGCTGGCCACTTTCTGATCTGTGGCCGAAGAGCGGATCCTTGACGGCTCAATACCGGAGGCTCAGGTAGGGAAATTTTGCCTTTTTTCTGTTTTAGATCAGGGACTAGGTTATAGTAAATATTGTTGTCAAGATTTGTTATGCAGATCAGGGACAAAAGGAATTACTGTATATTTGGTCATAGATCAGGGTAACAGAATAAGGTAGGCAGTTATTCTAAATAAACTGTGAAAAGGAACTTTGATATCACGTGATAAGAAGGGTTACGTAACATTTTCTTTTACCATGGGAAATCAGTGCACTAAAACATCGCGAGATCCGCCCCTAACCAAAGACGCAAAATATATGCAATCACAACATTCTGAGAATGTTAGGTATTATACGAAATGGGTTAACAAATATGAATTTGATAGTAAACTAGATAAAACTTCACTGGTTAAACTCCTTAAGCAACTTAAATCTGATGCGGGAAGTCAGGCAAAAAAGCAATGCCAATTAGACATTCCTCAGGCACACAGGTGGATTGAGGAAGCAAACCGTAGGGAACAGAAGACTAAAAATTCAAAAACATTATTCTTAGACAAAGAAGATAATAACATAGTAATAGCAACAGCTCCTCCTCCCCTACCCCCTCCGTTACCTTATTCAGGATATGAAGAGAGTGGACAGGCTGGTCCGCCTCCGCGCTATCCTGAGGTCTCAGCAAGACAACAGCCGTTTGTTAGAGATCCTATTGAAACTAGGTCCCGAGCACGTAAAACACATGGGGACGCAGAAACTTATCAAATGGAGAGAAACCTACAGGATGAGAGTGAGGAAGAAATATGTCCACTCATAGAGGTCCCAAATCCTCAGGCAGGACAGGCAGGGCAGGACCCAATACTCTTAGTATACAGACCATGGACACCAGAGGACATCCGGAAAGCTACTGAGGGAATCCCCCATCCGAAAGTTAATTTTACGAAATTTTTAGAAGATTTGCAAGGCATGAGGTTGAGTTACCACTTGAATGGGGAAGAAGTAGAAAAAGTAGTAAGACAAATTATAGGTCCAGATTGGCACATGATTTGTGGCACCTGGAATCCTCGTAATGCAGAACTTAAACCAATCCCACATAGTGACGTGGAATTAGACAACAGAGTGAAAGGTCTTACTGACCGAATCTCTGAGAAATGGAAACCTAGAGCAGATTGGACTTGCATTAACCAATGCATACAGCAGGAAAATGAGACAATAGATGGGTACTATGCTAGATTACTGGAATGTTTTAATAATCATAGCGGTATGACAGTTCCTGAAAATCAAGTGAATGATTCCTCATATGAACAACAATTAAAAAATGCATTTTTGAAAGGTTGCATTGCACCTATCAGCAGCTTCATTACGAAGCACATGATAGACCATTGAACAGGTAGGCTACAAGCCTTACTTGAATATGCTAGACATGCTGAAAGACATTTTAATAGCAAAAAGAAAAAGAAGGCGCAAGTCTTCACTGCTGAAGACGGAGCTGAAGTATTTGTGTTACAGTCAGGTAAAAAGGGAAAGAAAAATGCCCAGGGAAATAAACAGTCTGACAAACGATCGGAAGATTTTGAGGAAAGGAAAAAGAGAGGTGAATGCTTTAAGTGTGGGAAGAAGGGACATCTAGCAAGGGATTGTAAACAGAACAAAAAGGTAATTACAGAAGATAAGGGAGATGAGGACTGACTATATGATAGTGAAGAAACATCATGCAGAAGTCAGAAATCATCAGGAGAAGTTAATAAACAGAAAACAAATGTAAATGTGATAGAAGGAATAGAGGAAGTGCAAGTAGATATGGAGGATGAAGAAAGTGAAATTTTGGATTTAGCATTATTGAGCCTAGAGCTCTACTTGGCAGATACGAAACCGGAAGTTACACTTCTGGTGGAGGGAAGGGAAGTTAAATTCCTGTGTGACTCAGGAGCATCACGGACCCTGATACATCCCTCCAAGTTACCAGAACATTCTGAATCACCTGATTATATACTAATGAAAGCTGCAAATGGACAGCTATACAGGGAACCACTTTCCCATGATATAGCAATAACTGACCCTGTTTCAGGTATGACCCAAAGAAGTAAAATTGTTGTTTCTGCAAAGTGTCCAGTGAACCTATTGGGTAGGGACCTTATGCAGATATTTGGCATAGCAGTGGTTCCAACTGTGCAAGGTATGGAGGCACAAAGACAAATGGATACTTTTGTGGTGCGATCGGAGGGTGAAACTTTTTACTGGTACAGCCAGGACCTAGTTACGACTGGTCCAGGGGCAGTAACTGAGGAACTGATGAATGTAGCCATCAGTAAAGCCCCCTCCCTTAACACTGATCGACAGCATTTGTTACACTGTACTCTATACTACTGTAATATGCCAGGACCTGATAGAGAGTATGAGCAAGAACTGTTCAGAAATTGTGCAACTAGATTAGTAGTACGTACCTTATATTGGGATACTGAGGGGAACAGTGTAGTTAGCTGTTCATTACCTCAAGAATTCCTTGCATTATATAGGTCGAATCGATTACCACATGTCAGCTTGACAAAGAACAAAAATGTAAAGTGGGCAGACTTAGGAGAGAAAGTAACAAGATGGGAAAAACAGACAGACTTAGAATTGTCAGAACAGGGAATACAGAAACAAAAGCTAAATTGGTTGACACAGACACATCCAGCTGTGCACTTGCAATCTAGCGAGGACAGCTGATTAGCATTTTTATTAGAAGAAGAAGAGAAAGCCTTATGTGAAATACCAACGACTCTTTGGTCAACAGGCAAGTCAGATGTAGGACTTATTCGAACAGCAGGACCAGTTACAATTACACCAAAATCAGCATTTAGGCCACAGAAAAGATAATACCCTTTGAGGAAAGATGCAGAAATAGGAATCAAGCCTATAATAGCAGCATTACTCAAAGAAGGAGTACTGGTAGAATCTCCTGATTCACCATGTAATACACCCCTACTTCCTGTTAAAAAAGCAAACAGGGAATGGCGGATGGTTCCAGATTTACAAGCTGTAAACAATGCAGTGATACCCAGAGCACCCACGGTGCCAGACCCACATACTTTGTTAAACGATTTAAAACCGCAACAAAAATATTTCTCTGTGGTAGATATCAGTAATGCTTTCTTTTCAATACCTATACATCCTGATAATCAATACTGGTTTGCATTTACATTTCAGGGTAAAAGGTATACCTATACTCGACTACCACAGGGATATTGTGAGAGCCCAACAATATTTGCACAAGAAATGGCTAGCAACCTGGCAGGGTTTACCCCACCAGGAGGTAGTCAAATTCTACTTTACGCAGATGACATCTTGCTAGCAGCCCCCACCCAGCAGCAATGCAGGGAAGATAATGTAGCACTATTGGAATTCTTAGCAACACAAGGACACAAAGTGAACAAAAGTAAGTTACAACTCTGGAAAAAGCAAGTTGAATACTTGGGATATGTGATATCCAATGAAGGTAGGATATTAGATGAAGATAGAAAGACAGCAATTTTGCAAGCACCCAAACTAACAACCAAGAAGGAAATGATGTCCTTCTTGGGGACAACTAATTTTTGTCGGAGTTGGATACCGAACTATGCTTTGGAATCTGCTCCACTGACTGACTTGATATATAAAATGCCAATGGCAGCACAAGATTTATTACAATGGACACCCAAAGCGGAAACGGCTTTCTGCAGGTTGAAGCAGTTGATAGCTTCTTCGTTAATTTTAGGACTCACAAATTATCACAAACGGTTCTTTCAGACCGTAGATTGCAAGCAAGGATATATGACGTCAGTGCTGACGCAATAACATGGGGATAAGCAACGCCCCATAGCCTATTATTCATCACAGTTAGACCCAGTGGTGCGATCTTTGCCTCACTGTGTGCAAGCAGTAGTTGCAGCTGCAATGGCAGTACAGGCCTCGGCCTCAGTGGTGTTGTTCCACCCTCTCACATTGAGAGTGCCTCATGCAGTCGCAATTATTTTACCGAAAGAAAAAGTAGCATATCTCTCTCCTGTTAGACATCTTTCATGTATGACTATACTGTTGAGCCAACCTCATATGACAATTGAACGATGTACGACATTAAATCCATCAACATTACTCCTAACAACTGCGGATGGCATACTGCACAGCTGCCTGCAGGAAATTGAACAGTTAACCTTGCCTATACAAGATCTCACAGATATGCCCTTGGATGATGCCGAGGTGACATATTACGTGGACGGCTCATGCAGAAGGGGCCCTACAGGAAAGAATCTAGTGGGGTATGCAGTAGTTACAGATACTGAAATTTTGGAAGCCCAACCCCTACCACATAACTTATCTGCACAAGCAGCAAAATTGATAGCTTTGACACGAGCATGTACTTTAGCAAAAGACAAATGTGTAAACATATATACTGATAGTCAGTATGCTTTCTTTACAGTACATGTATTTGCGCAACAATGGAAGAATAGAAGAATGATAACATCTAGTGGAAAACCAATTAATCATGCGCAACTTATTTTGGAATTATTAGAATCTATTCAGTTACATACTAAAGTAGCTATTTGCAAATGTATAGCTCATACAAAACAACAGGATAGAATTTTGAAAGGCAATGCGAGAGTTGATGCAGCTGCAAAGCAAGCGGCCTCAGACTCAGAAACTTTACTTTTGAATGAGGAATTACAACCCTCTGAGATTTTAGATTTAGACATGTTGAAAACAATGCAGACGCTTACTACAAAAACAGAAAAACAAAAATGGGAAAAACAAGGCGCAATTCTTGAAAATGGACTTTGTAATTTCCAAAGAGAAAAAAAACAATATTGCTGTCTAATTTATTTAGATATGCAGCTTTGTTGAGCCATGGGCAGAGCCATGTCTCAACAGGGGGGATGGTACAGTTAGTAAACCGAATATTCCAAACATACGGATTCACAAACTACACAAAAAAATTTTGTGCAGCTTGTCATACTTGTAACAAGCATCATGCACAAGGGGCATTTAAACCTAAGCAAGGAAGTTTTCCTATACCACCGTATCCGTTCCATACTATTTGTATGGATTTCATAGAATTAAATAAGTGCGAAGGGAAAAAATATTGTCTAGTCATTGTAGATATGTTTTCTAAATGGGTAGAAGCTTTTCCAACTAAAAATCCAGATGCAGCAACAGTGGCAAAAGCCCTAATAAAAGAAGTAATCCCTAGGTTTGGCATTCCGGAAAGGATTTATAGTGACAATGGCACACATTTTGTCAATCAGACAATTCAGCAACTTGGAAGATTTTTCAGAATCTCCTTGAAAATCCATTGTGCCTACCACCCACAGTCTGCAGGACTGGTGGAAAGGTACAATGGAACCCTTAAAAATAAACTTAGGAAATTAGTTGATGTAACTCAGAAGAATTGGATATACTGTTTGCCTTTAGCGCTGCTGAGTATAAGAACGGTTCCAAATGTGAAGGGTTTGACTCCCTTTGAAATGTTTTTTGGGAGAGCATATTATGTGCCTCAGTGGAAAGCTCTCATGCCTGCAGAGCAGGAGGCTGACAGTTCATTAGCTAGTTATATGAGGAAACTGTTAACAAATAAATCTGTTTTGCAGTTTAACTCTTTTTCAGATAAGGAACAGACCAGACCGGTGGAAGCAGTTTTGGCTCCCGGAACGTGGGTGTGGCTAAAAGTGACGAAGAGGAAGAACTGGGCGAGTCCAAAGTGGGAAGGACCATACCAGGTACTGTTGGCAACGCCTACTGCAGTCAGAGTGGCTGAGAGGACGTCCTGGGTCCATTTGACACACTGCAAACCGGTAAAGAACTTTCAACTTGATAAAAACTTTGTGACTGATATACAACAAGGGCAAAATGGCCAAGAACAAAGCAAATAGAAATATAGATCAACCCCAGAGATGTTGCATAATCATTTTGTTGAGTATACATTTATTGACTATAATTGTGAAAATTTTCCTCTTGTTGTGGTTTTTCTTACACTCAACCACACAAGTGAAAGTGGGAAGGCATGATGAAACATCTATAGACTGGCATCCAAATTTTAACACATACCTAGCCATGAAGCGTGTATATGCAGAGACTATGAACATTTCAAATTGCTGGGTTTGTACAGCTATACCAACAGCATATGGAGGACTGATAATGTCCGCTGTCCCTCTGGGGATAAATGAGACTTGGGAGAATTTACTTTTTGATACAGGAACTGTGAGATCGCAGGACAAAATAGCTTTATTTTTACCTGTCACACAAAAGGGAATTGTATGTTTTTACAAAAATGACACTCTCCAGGTGGGCTGGAGCAATTGTAATATAACAATATCTTATATTAAGACTAGTAATGGCAATATTCTTTGCAATACTAATTATGACTCATACTTGAACTCAATGAAAACAACCATAAATGAAATTCGCAAAAATCCTGTTTTATTTAAACAATTGTCAGTTATAGACCAGAAAATGTTTCATGCAGGGTTAATGCGTATTAGTGGGAAAAAGGCATATAAATGGCTACCTGAGAATTGGTCCAGCAGTTGTTTTTTGGGTTATCTGGTTCCAGCTATAAGACATACTGCAGAATTGCCTTTGGGTAAGATACGAAATGTGAGAGAAGCAGTCCGAAAACCTGAAGGTCCAGTTGAGAAACCTGTAAATCCAGTAGGACGGATCGAAGCTGGCTGGAAAGACCATAATAACGTAAAGGACAAAAGCAAATTGACTCATATGGACTTGAATGACAGTGTTATATCTTGGACAGGAATATTCCCAGCATATGGAGCAGTCAAATCAATCTGGGAGTTGAGAAAACTATCGAAACTTCTCGAAGTAATGAGTAATGCAACTTTCTCTGCCCTAGAATTGGTGACTGATGAACTGAATGCAATGAGAACTGTTGTGCTACAAAATCGAATGGCTCTTGACTTCACCCTAGCGGCGAGAGGTGGTACGTGCGTGCTTATCAAAGAAGAATGCTGTGCGTACATTCCGGACAATGGGCATGAAATAAACAATCACCTAGAGGTAATTCATCAAGTATCAGCCATGACTGAACCAGGCCCAAACCCACTGACGGACTTTTTCCAGAATCTATTTGGGGGGTGGGGTTCCATCCTAATGAATATTCTGATTACTATTTGTGTGGGTATACTCCTAATAGGAGCATGTGTTTGCTGTGGAATTCCCTGCATGAAAAGATTAATCAAAGATTTTATTGATGTATCTGTTACTGAAACTTTGTACCAAGATATTGAGATTGAAAAATTGATCTCAGATGAAACTTTTTCTGAAGTATAGATCAAATGACTCAACTAGCTGAAAATCCTTAGTGGAAGAGGTTAGGAGACGAAATGACATTAGGCATACTTCAAAATAGAATAAAAAGAATTAATAGGAGGGAAAATGTTAGAAAAATATGCATTTGAATATATGTGAAATGCTAGTTTAAAAGCAAAGTAGTATGTAATGCATTTTATTCTATTAATGATATAACAAAAAGGCTGAATTCATGTGTAATTGCAAGTAGTTTTGAAACTGCAGTATGGCTTGTAGCAAGTTGACCTCTGACCCTGGCAGCTGCCAGCTCAGCAAGTCTTAATGTTTATGCTTTTCACAAGTGATTATCTGCTGGGTCAGGAAATTAAATATGTGAAATAATGAAATCTTCTGCTCTTTCCTGCTGGGATGATTTGGCCTTGTGTATGTGTTACTAAGATAACATGCAGCTGTTGGGAAAGTGTTACAGGGAACAAAGAAGTGTATTAAAAGACTGAATCTGCTATTGTATTCGGACTAGTTTGAAGCCTTGAAGAAGTAACTTTACAGAAAGACATTATGTCTGACCAGGTGGATAGCAAGGCCGTATTGTTACCAGAGGAAAACTTTTTTAAATATACAGCATCAGAAATATTTTATGAATAGAGGACTGTAAGCTAAAGTGATGTAGATGCCCTGTGACATACCACGTCAGTAAGGTGGGCACAACTTGAATGTAAAGACTATAAAATTGTATACTTCCTGTTTCATGTCAGACAAAATTCTGTACTTGTACGTTTTTTGCCTCCTGGTGTACACTAGTAAACTTTCGAACCTGAACCTCCTGTGTATTGAACTCTTGATTTTATTTAACAGTATGGTAGCTACTTTGTAGGCAGTATTGGAGAAGCATTGGAGGTATATGGGCTAGCACAGTATAAGGGAATTAGGAGCAGAGAGAGGAAGCAGGGGGCCTGGAGGGTGTGATGACTTAAGGAGAGCATATCAAAGCAAAAGGGAGAGTGAAATGGGTCTGTATGAAGCTGGATCTGATGGATGTTTACACTCTTTAGGTGTTACAGCTACCACTGCTTTCTTCCAGGATGGTGGCACTCCTCCTCTTAAGATACTGTTAAACAAAACAGTCTAGATTCTTATCAGCCTTTTCCTCCTAGCTTCCAAACTTCCACAGGAATACCATCTATTCCTGGGGACTTTCCTGTATACATCACAATTTTTATCTCATCTCTTCCTATCCTAACGATTAGTAATTGAGCCTCATCTGCCTCTAACCTTGGCATATTTAATTCTGCCATAAACATTTCCATTTGTATCTTTTCTTGATTTTCATATTTCTCTGCCTTATAGAGACTCTCACAGAATTTCCAAAATATTTCTAATCCCTCTACAGGATCTCGTTACCTTCCTTGTTATAGGCTCCCTAAGTTTGGGGACAGCTCTTTGTACTTTGTGTTTCCTGAGCCATTGTGCTAAAAGTTTTGGTGCTTTAGTGTTATTATCAAAAAACAGTTGCTTAACAGCAATCTATCTAAGCTCATGTATATTATCGATTTAATCCTTTATTTTCTACCTAGCATTCTGCAGTTGATCCTTCTCTTGTTCTGTGAGATTCCCCCTATTCTGCAATACTTTAACATTTGCCAGTCCCTCTACATAATTCTTGTTACTTCTTAACCATAGCTCCCTTTCTTTTATTTTCATCCTATTTTTAAACTTCACCTTAATTTTATCCCACTCCCTAGGTATATTTTCAGAATAAATTTCTTTCTTCTCTAACAGCTCCTGAATAATCTCCACTACCCATTCCTTAAATTCCTCTCTTTCAAGTATCAATTTCTCATTTTTATTTCATTACCCAGTGCTTTTACTTTAGCTATTATTGGTGCATGATCTGAAATAGTTATTGGGTAGGTATCAGGACCTTCAATTAAATGCACTTGTTCCTCTAAAATGTAAATTCTTTAGCCTAGTCAAGTTTTTATATCTTGGGGAATAATATGTAAATCCACTCTGAACTCCTATTACTGAATTCACATCTTCCATGCCAAATATTTTCATAAATTTCTTCAAAAGTCTACCCTTTGTTATATTTTCCCTTCTGGGCCCTCTAGACACATGTTCACTGCTGCAAATCAAATTCCAGTGTCCACTTATAAATAATATTCCTTGCTGAAAACTGAATATTTCTCCCAGAATTTTCTTAAGCTCCATTATAGCAGTTTTAGGTGGAATGTAAATACATGCCAGTGTAATCCTCCTGTCTTGCCTCTAGTCCCTTAGCACTAGAAATTTGCCATTTTTTTATCTTCTTCTATCACTATTGGAGCTCCTCTTGCAATCAATGTAAGTACTACTCTTTCTTTGTCCCATGTATTCTGCTGAATATCCTTCCTGAAAACCTCTCTTTATCAAATTCACATGTTCAGTTCTTTCTAAGTGTGTCTCCTGTAACATAACTACTTGCACTCTACATTTTTAATATAGTTCATTACTCTTGTTTGTATTTATCTGTGAGGCCATTTGCATTTAAAGACATTAATGAAAGCATCATTGCATAAAAAAGTAATTCCCATCTTTTATGTATAACACGTTTTTATTAAATGTCTAGTTCCAGCTTTTGTGTTACATGCATACATAGTAGGACAAATGTGCTCCTGTTCTGTCTGGTGTACAATGAGTAATCATTCTCCACAAATACTCAGCTGTCTCCCACTTTTAGTTCTTTGTCCTTCTGCCACAGTTTTGTCAGAATCATCTCCTTCTGCTGGTAGGTTTGCATCTTTACTATTAAAGGTCTAGGTTGCTTTCTTATAGCTAGGTTTGGAGCATAGACATAATGTTCCCTTTCAACTAACAATTCCTGATGTGGAATACCAGTCTAGTTGCTTATTTGTGCTTTCATAAAATTAATGCAGTCTGTTCCTTCCAGCTTTTCTGGTATAGCTGAAAATCTCAGGTTTTCCCTGTGTGCACTTTCCTCTAATTCTATTATTTTTGAAACATCTCTTCCTGAGCAGTCTCACATTCAGCTAGCCTTTTCTTCATTTCGACCTGTGAATTTTGCATCTTTATCATCTCATCTGAATATCTGTTTAAAGCTTCTTCCATTTTTCCAGCCTTTTATTGTTTGTGTTGATATACTCCATCAGTGTTTTGTTTATTTTAACCAGGTCTGTATGCATTTGTCTTATATCGCCCTGTAGGTTATTGGAAGTCATGTCTAAAGGTTGCATTGTTTTTTGCTGAACAGCTGCAGAACTTTCCCCAGTCAGTGTTTCTCCCTCATGTTTAGTAGCTGATTTTTTCCAGGTCTTCTGTAGTTCTTTATTCCTGGCATCCAGGAAGTGCACTTACTTACCAGTTACTGAAATTTACCCATAAACACAAGTCTACTGGCCATCTCTGCTGAGTATCTGTTTTCACACTGGGAGAGCTAAAATAAGCTGCTACTCAATGTGCAGCCACTTGAAAGTCCTCCAGTTCTTTATTTGTTACAATACTGACATCTTCTTTTCCATTTTCTAGTAATTGCTTTTTTTTTTTTTGGGGGTCAGCCCCAAAATTAAACTTAATAAGACTTTACTATGCCTAGGTAATTCAGATCCTATAACCCAGCTGAAAAAATAATTTCCTTAGCTACACCCATTTGCACACCCAATATTTCTGACAGAGTAGTCTGTAGGGAATTTTTAAAGTCTGCCAATTCATTACGCTTATGAAACATATGCTGACAGTTACCTCTTTTTGCCATCACACCTCCAACATTTGCCATCTACCCGAGGAAGAATTCTTTGGAGTCTGCTTGGGATATAAAAACACCTATGCAAACTCTTACAAGCAAAAATCCTAAATCCTCTAGACTTTGTTGCATATTTGGTAGCCACACGTCTTTTCAGTGTTTCCTGGTGTATTGCTTATCCAGTCTCTCTTCCCAATCTTTTCTAACCTCCTCTAATTGATTCCTCTAGTTATAATGCAATATTTTATATGCCCTGCTAATTATCCCTTTTTAACAGCAGCTTCTGTTCTAGATTCAAATAAAAACTCTACCAGATCAGGTCTTTTATGTAGGAGTCCCCTATCCCTATCTCTTTGCCTATACTCTGATATCAATCCCTGGCAGAGAAGCCAGTCTCTAGTCTGCAGTCCAAATGTCTTCTTGGTTTCTTCCCACTCTGTTTTCCCTTTCTAGTTATTTGCTCCCAAATACTTTGGTTCCTTTGCCAGTTTTTTCCAGGAAACTGCAGTCCCTCTTGCATATTCTCTGTATCCCTAATTGTAGTCATCCCTATCAGCAGAATCTCCTTTCTCATTCCCGTGTTGGCTTAGTTCTTGAAATGCTTTCTGCTACTTTATGAATATAATATTCTTTATAGATGTTATACTTTTGATTACAGATCTGCATCCAAAATCCCACTCTGTTCTTATTTCTTAAATTTCCCACCTGCTTTATCATAAACCCTTTCCATTTTGAATTGTAGCTTTCTCCTTGTGTTATGTAAATGAGCTTAACTATGTAGTGCTAAAGTATCCTTTTAAATCAGGTAATCCTAAACCACCTTGTTCTGCTGAAAGGAGCAACTTATCCCACCTAACCCTTGCCCTCTTCCCTTACCACAAAAAAAAAATCCTTCAAATTTTTATTAATTACTGCCCACATCTTCTCCTCTGGTTGATAAAAATATGCCTGACCTGTATATAAAACTAAAAGGACTAGAAACATTTTCACTCCTTGTATCTTACTATGCATATACATAAACAAGAACTTCCAGTTTCTCAGTGTTTGTATAATCTTTTGCTATTTTACAATAGTTGTTCCTATTCCTAAACTATATCTGGTCTCCATACATTTCACTTTAGGCTGATTTCCAGCATCCCTAGCCTTGCTGAAACCATTGAGAAAACTGTATTTTCAGACTTTGGAACACATAATTGAAATGGCTCTACTTATTAGGATTTGGAGTGTCTGCTGCCCATCCACTATGTGACCAAGATTACTTGTTCATTAAAAAAATTTTTTTTTATTGGCAGCTTGGTAGAATCCATTTGGTTTAGTTTAAGTTTCACAGTTGTTGTATTAAGTGAGAAAGTAATGTGTGTGAATGTAGTGCCATCTGCTCAAGTGTGATTGCTGTAGTACTTGTAAAAGCCAATGAGTTCAGGGTTAAGTTGTTGTTTACATTGGAATTGTGGTTACTGTTACTCTTAATGTTTGGATTAGGTTTAATGCATGATTAAGGATTATGTTTCATTTCCAGCTAGGGTTAGACTAAACATTGTACTAAGGATACTGTGGACTCTAAGGTGTGAGGGTCTTTGCCTCAAACAAGAAATACTATAAAATATTATGTTTATTGTTTGATGTGTTTTGTGCATTTCAGTAAATTGGTATTTAGACAAAATGTTTTCCAATTGTATGATTTTTGAATACTTGGATGTAATCATATTATCTGCAGGGAGTTTGTTTATAATTAGATGGTCTACATCTCTGATAGTGTCTTCAGAGAGTCACTAAATCCTTTGAACTTATCAGTTATTCTTTACTCTTGGCTTTGCCAGGGAATCTTGCACTGTTTTTTCTAACTGCCTTTCTAACCACTTTATATTTTTAGTTGCCTGCCTGAACTCAAGTCTTTTAACTAGTGTTGCCTAGGGCTTTGCACTTTCTATTTTATTTATTTATTTATTTACCGGGATAGCCCGACTAGATATATGTCCATTTTCAGCGGAGGCCCTGAGAGAAAATCTCCAATTAGACAAATTACAAAGATAACATTTAAAAAGTATAAAATATAAAAAAGTATAAAAACATTTACAAAGAATAAAAACCAAAGTGAGTATGTACAATGGTTTGTGGTGTTCCCTAATAGGGATACACAATTCACATGGTCAGACACAATTAAAGTTAGGAGACATTAGATAGCATACAGAGCTTGGTGAAATAGTTACCTGTTTGATATTTACAGATTCTTCTTTCAGTATTTAACTTAATCAGGATTGGTACATGGGCAGAGCCAGTGCATTTTGAGATACTGTTTGAAGTTATTTTTGAATAGACCTTTGGGGGATTGTAGGGTTATATGGTTTGGCAACGAATTCCAGGTTTTGCCAACAAAGTTGGCAAACAGGGATTCACCAGCAGCATTGTTAGCTTTGTGGGTTTGGACGAGAAGCTTGTTGGCTGATCACAGGGATCTCAAGTTGCTATAGGGATTAATGATATTTATGAGTGAGGGGTATCCTCAGGGTGGTACAAAATTTTGTGTGCTATTTGGAGTTGATTGAATTGAATTAGACTGGGCAGTTCTAGCCACTCTAGTTGTTTCAGGTTCTGGCAGTAGTGGGTTCTGTAAGTGGAGCCAGTGGTGAATCTGGCAATATGGTTGTAGCTATGGGAGAGCTTACATAATTCCAATTTGTTGAGGTTTGAGAGTACCGGCGAGGCATATAGTAGAGTAGAGAGTAGGTGTGACCGGGCGATTGCAGTCCTAGCCAGTGGGGTTAAAAATATTTTGTTTCTATACAGTGACCCAAGCTTCTTATTGATGGTCTGTATGGTTTTGTTGACCTGTAGGTCAAATTTAAGATTATTGTCTATGATAACCCCTAGAAGTTTAATGTGTTGATCTGGGGAGATAGTGGTACCATTGTTTGATGTGACAGAGAAAGAAACTGTGGCAGATTTGCTGGTAGGGGTAAAGAGTAGAAGTTTAGTTTTATTGGGGTTCAGCAGGTTGGTGAGCCAGTTCTCAACAGTGTTGAATGTATTTGGGTTAGGGCTTGCAGTTTGGATGGGGAGGTAGCTGAGCAGATCAGAGTGGACTCATCTGCATATTGAATGCAGGAAGCTTTAGGGATAGCAGTATGAAGGTTGATGATAAAAATAGAGAAGAGTAGTGGACCCAGTATGGAGCCTTGAGGGACACCAAGTGTGAGAGGTAGCTGGCTGGAGAGTTTGCCTTTCCATAATACTGCCTGCTGTCTACCAGTCAGGTAGGACTGGAACCACTGGATTGCATGCTTATTGAGGAAAATAGATTTGAGAGAGATAATGAGAAGTTCATGGTTGACCATATCGAAGGCTTTTGATAGGTATTGAAGGCATTGGCAGTATGCATGGGATTTTCATAGTCAGTGTTTTGAGGGTTTGGTGTACTGGATTGACCTGGATGTAGTAACTGGTTGATGCATGCCCAGAAATTTTGTGGGTTATTATGGTTTGCCTTCTGAAATTGAAGGTAGTAGTTTCTTTTATCAGATAGTATAGCTTTCTTAGTGTTATTTCTTAGTTGTCTGAAATGTTGTTGGTCTACAGGATTTCTAGTCATTCTCCATTTGGCCCAGTATTTATTCCTGAGATGGATTTTCTGTTTGGTTTCTTTAGAAAGCCATGGGGCAGATTTGGTCTTGATTTTAATTGTACAGGTTGGTGCATGGTGATCAAGGATGGCTAAGAAGTTAGAATTAAAATATTGAACAGCTTTTTCCAGAGGGAGGTATTTTAAGGGAGACCAATTGCATGCTCTTTTGGAAGAGATCAGGGTTGAAGTTCTTTTTGGATCTGATATTCCTGATTGTGGTAGGAATGGGAGCATAGGTTTTATGCCTGAAGATATAGGTAAGTGAGGGGTCACTTATGTCATCAGGAAGGGTTCCAGATTCATATAATTGAAGATGGTTATTTATCAGAATCCAGTCTAATGTGCTTTCTTTCTTTCTTGTTGTGTTTGTCTATCCTGGTGGGAGAGGTAATGGTTTGAGTAAAACCATATAGGTTGATGTGGGTGGTAAGGTGGCTGCTGCTACAGCAATTCCAATCAATGTTTATATCACCAAGGATTATGGTTTCTTGGGGCAGGTGTTGAGATAGCCAGCAAATTATATTTTCTATGGTGGTATTGTTATTACCGGGGGGTAGATAGCTACACATAATATAGATGGCTTTGGCATTGTTAAGTTGAAGTTTAGATATGAGAATTTCTGCATTGGTACTAAGAGGTGGTTTAATGTCATAAGTGGTTAACTATAAACCAGATTTAAATAGAACAGCACCCCCCCCACCCTTTTTGGCTACACGGTCAAGTCTCAGGATATTGTATCCTGGTGGGATGATTTCATTGTCTTTTGTTGCAGGTTTTAGCCAAGTTTCTGTTAGACAAAGAATGTCAAAGGAGTAGACTTTTAAGAGAGCATGGAGCTGAGTAATTTTATTGTTAATGCTACGAATATTAAGATGAACTACAAGGAGTGAATTAGATTGTTTAGTAATGGGATAATTAGTGGATTGGTTGGGGTTGGGGAGAGAGACTGGAGTTACTGTTGGGCCTGGGTTTGGGTGAATGTCTCCATCTTTTAATGAGTGGAGTTGTTGGAGATAGATTGGATTTGGGAGGTTGCTATTTAAGAGTAGAGATCTCCTGGGATTGAGATTAATATATCTAATGTGGAGTATTCTATGATATATTGCTAGTAGATAGCTGGGAGTTGTTATGTTAGCACGGTTAAAGAGGATGGTTAGAGGAGGGGAGCTGGGTATTTTATTAGGGTGGTGAAAATATGGACCTAATGGGTGTTCATAGGAGGAGAGTATATAGGCAAAAGTGAAAGGTGGAAGCAGTATAAGTATGAGAAGTCGCTGGAAGTGAGTAGTGTTATTTAATTTATCCATTGGAATGGATAAGATATTAGTTGTGTTATTGATGGTATGGAAGTATAGTAGGTGTAGATGAGGGGAGGGGAGGGGATGGGTATGGTAGGAAAGATAAGGGGAGTGGTTAGAGAAGGATGGAGTGGAAGTAGATAAGCAATAGAAAAATTCCCTCAGAGTAATGGGAGGAGGTAGGGGTGTGGCTAGTAAGTATAAGAGTAGGACCCCTGGGGGTGGGTGGGAATATGGGGTAGGGAGGGGAGCAGAGTGAGCCCATAGGGCGAATAGAGTGGGTTGAGACAGGTAAAGAAGCAGCTAGAGAAGAAACAATCAGCAGTACTGGCTACAGAAGGTAAGTTGGATAAGGCAGAAGTGGGTAAAAACAGTGATGAGAGAACCTAGAAACATTTCACATGAACATGTGTATTTAACTGAAGGTCTTGAAACTCACCCAATAACTATTTCAAATCATACACCAATAATAACTAATAAAAATGCAAGGTAATGAAATAAAAATAAGACACTGGCACTTTTCCTCCTATTGGTTGAAAAGGGAGGAATTTAAGGAATGGGTTGTGGAATTCATTCAGGAGCTACTACAGAATACAGAATTATCTTCTAAAAACATAGTTAAGGAGTGGGATAATATTAAAATGGAGTTTAAAACTAGGTTGGAAATAAAAGAAAGGGAGATATGGTTAAATAGTAACAAGAATTATTTAGAGGGATTGTCAAATGTTAGAGTATTGCAAAATAGTGGGAATCTCTCAGAAAAAGAAAAGGAGCAACTGCAGAATGCTAAACAGAATATAAGGGATTACCTCGATAATATACATGAGTTTAGAAAGACTGCTGTTAAGCAACTGTGTTTTGATAATAATTCTAGAGCACAAAAACTTTTAGCACAACAACTCAGGCAACAGAAAGTGGAAAAGGCAGTCACTAAACTTAGGGAGTTTATAACATGGACAATAACAACAGACAATGTAGAAGTATTATAAATATTTCGGAAATTTTATGAAAATTTGTATAAAGCAGAAAAATATGGAAATCAAGAAAATCTACAAATGGAAATATTTATGGAAGAATTAAACATGCCAAAGTTAGAGGTAAATGAAGCTCAATTACTAACAGTTAGGATGGGAAGGGATGAGATAAATATGGCTATGTATAACCAATCTACAGGACAGTCGCCAGGAATAGACAGTATTCCTGTGGAAATTTGGAAGTTAGAAGGGAAAAAAAACTGATAAAGATCTGGAAGGTTTTGTTTAACTGTATTTTAAGAGGAGAACTACCAGCATCCTGGAAGAAGATAGTGGAAATGGTAATACCTAAACAGGGTAAAGATCTACTGGATCCAGCTTCATACAGGCCCATCTCAATACTAAAACATGATTATAAAGTTTTTATGTCTATAATGGCTAAAAACTGGCAAAAGTGATAACAAAATTGATAGATATGGATCAGTGTGGTTTTGTGGAGGGGAAGCAAACATTTTACAATATTAACAGAACATTGATGATCCAGAGGGAAGCAGAATGTATGAAAGTACCACTTTTATTGGTGGGCCTTGACACAGAGAAAGCATTTGCCAGAGTAGACTAGGACTTCATGAAGAGGGCAATGGAAGCATAAGGTTGATTAGAAGAATATAAGAGGGATGGAAGGCATGAATTAAAGTGGGTGGGGTCCTCTCTGATAATTTCTGCTTGAAAGAGGAACCATGGTTGTCCGCTTTCCCCTTTGTTGCTTGCATTATATTTAGAACCATTAGAAAAGAAAATAAGGGACTCAGAAATTGAAGGATATAATTGGCATGGTAGTCAGGAAAAGCTGGCTTTATTTGCAGATGATATTTTATACATGGCAAAACCAGAAATGGACATTACAGTATTGTGGAACATTTTAAGACAGTTTCCAATCTTCTTGGGATACAAAAGGAATGAAGCTAAAACAAAGGCAATAGCAGTAAATTATGTACCCACACACAAACTGGTTCAACAATATACATATTTATGGGGATATGATAAAATGAAATATTTAGGAGTATGGATTAAAATGACTCTGTGGTGGCAGCTAAGCATATGTGAGAAGAGACTAAACAGAATTTAATACAAAAACTGAGAAACTGGAAGCTTTGTTATATGGATATGGATACTAAGATACAAGCCATTAAATGCTTTTAGTCCCTTTAATCTTATACACAGATCAGGCATACTTTTATCAACCAGAGGAGAAGTTGTGGATAGCAATTAAAACAGAGTTGAAGGATTTTATCTGGGAAGGGAAGACAGCAAGGGTCAAGTTGGATAAGCTGATTCTACCAACAGAACAAGGCAGACTAGGATTACCTAATTTGAGGGGGTATTGTAGAGCAGCAACAGGGTCTTATACACAGCACAAGCAGAAAGCTATAATTCAAAGTGGAAAGGAATGATGCTGACACAGGAAGGAAGCTCAAGAAATAAGGAGAGATTGGGATTTTGGATGCAGACTCTTAAGGAGAACAACCAAGATCATAAAGAGTATTATATTCATAAAATAGCAGGGAGTGTTCTAAGAACCAAACCAGCACGAGAATGGAGAAGAGATTTTGCTGACAGGGATGACTGTGGTCAGGGATACAGATAATAGGGATGACTGTGGTCAGAGATACAGATAATAGGCAAGAGGGGGCTGGAATTTATTGGAGAAAACTGGCAAAGGAACCAAGGTATTGGGAGCAAATAACTAGAAAGGGAAAGGTAATAGAATGGGAAGAGACTAATAATTTATTTGGATTGCAGGTTAGAGATTGCCTACCCTATCAAGGATTGATATCAGAGTATAGGCAAAAAGAAAGAAATAGGGGGCTCCTAAATGAAAGACCAGCACTGGTAGAGGTTTTAATAGAATGTACAACAGAAGCTGCTGTTAGAAAAGGAATAATTAGTAAAGCATATAAAATAGTGTATGATAATTATAAGAATCAATCAGAGGAGCTTATAAAGGATTGGGAAGAGAGACTGTATAAGAAATTCACAATGAGACAATGGGGGATATATGTATATCTCCCAAATATGCAACAAAGTCTAGATGATTTAGAATCTTTGCCCGGAAGTTTTTACAAAGGTATTTTGTACCCCAAGTAGACTCCAAAGAATTTTTCCTCAGGTGGATAGCAAATGTTGGAGATGTGATAAGCAAGACAGAGGTTACTGGGAACATTTTATGGGAGTGTAATGAGCTGGCAGACTTTAGGGATTCCCTGCATTCCGCTCTGTTGGAGATGCTGGGTTAGCAGGCTGGACTGACTGGGGAGATTATGTTTTTGAGTTATGCTACAGAATTGGAATTGCCTAGACATAGTAAAGCCTTGCTGAGTCTAATTATGGTGGCTGCCAAAAAGCAATTACTAGAAAATGGAAATCAAAGTCTAGAGCAACATTACTAGAGGAAGTGAATATAGTAACAGAGATAAAACAACTAGAATTGGGATCTTTAGAAAAGGGAAGGGACAAACTGCATAGGAAAAATGGGAATTGTGGGAACAATATATGCAGAGCAGGAATTAGGTTTAAGAGGCAGGATTTCAATGAGCCATATATTGCTTGACTGACAGTGACTGGATGGTTTATAAGTGATGTATAATGTTTGCAATTACAGCTGTTTCAATGGTTTCTGTGGTGTAGACTGTTTGCAACTAAAGTGGTATCATTTTGTATGTTTTTCATTTATATAAATGTAGGATTGCCTTTGTCATATGTGAAAATTTAATAAAGATGTTTGGGAAAAAAAAGAAGTAAGAATTATTTACAGGGACTGACACATGTTTAAGTATTACAAAATGAGGGAATCACACAGAGCAAGAAGAGGTGCAGACTAAGGGACTCAGAAATTCAATGATATAATTGGTATGGTAGTCAAGAAAAGCTGGCTCTGTTTGTAGATATTATTTTATACCTGGTAAAACCAGAAAGGGGCATTACAGTGTTGTGGAACATTTTGAGACCATTTCAAATCTTTTGGGGATACAAAATCAATGAAGCTAAAAGGTAATAGTTGTAAATTATGTACCCACACACACATTGGTTCAGCAATATTCATATTTATTGGGACATGATAAAGTGAATTAATTATTAAAAATGATTGGGGAGTGGGGCAGCTAAAATGTGGGAAGAGACTAAACAAAAGATAATACAAAAACTGAAAAATCGGAATCTGTTATTTAGATATAAGTAAGATACAAGCAGTTAAAATATTTTTAGTCCCTTTAGTCTTATACAAATGTCAGGTATATTTTTTATCAACCATGGGAGAAGTTGTGGATAGCAATTACTAAAGAGCTGAAAGATTATTTTATCTGGGATCGGAAGACAGCAAGAGTTAAGTGGGATAAGCTGATTCTTCCACTAGAACAGGGCAGGTTGGGATTGCTTGATTTGAACAGGTACTTCAGAGCTACACAGTTAAGGCTCCTATACATAGCACAAGCAGAAACCTATAATTCAAAGTAGAAAGTGATGATGATGAAACAGGGCAAAGCTCAAGAAACAAGGAAAGACTGGGATTTTGGATGTAGAACTTTAAGGAACATAACAATAATCCCACAGAATATTATATTCATAAAGTAGCAGAAAATATTCTAAGAACTAAGCCAACACGGGGATCAAGAAAGGAGATTCTGCCTGGAGGTATGACTGCAACTAGGGATACAGACAATAGGCAAGAGGGGGCTGGAATTTATTGAAGAAAACTGAAAAAGGAACCAAGGTATTGGGAGCAAATAATTAGAGAGGGAAAGGTAATAGAATGGCACTAAAATCTGAATTCCTGTGACTAGCACTTGCTCTAAAATTTGCTGGAAAGCATTAGGAAGCCTTAAACTGATACAAGCACTCAACTACTCCTTGTTAATAAGGAGAAATTAATCGTAGGCACTAAACAACCTATAATTGCAAAGTACCTTGCCAATCGTAGGCACTAAGCCTATAATTGCAAAGTACCTTGCCAAGGTAAGGGAAAACAGCTCTTGTACTTTACAAAAGAAACACTGAACCAGACATGTCCAAGGGTCAGCTTTCAGTGATTTCTCCTGTCCACCTGGTGAATCTGGGCATACTGGAGCAATGCAGCAATTGCCTTATGTACACAGACAACCCTCTCCTCCTACCACCCAACACTACAACCTGCAAGAGATGCACTTACATAGCCAAACTGGAAGCAAAGCTCTCTCCACCCATGACTGTGCTAGACAGTCAAGAGGAGTAGGATAACACCTGCACTACACCTCAAGCAACACATAGCTCTTCAAAACTCATGCCACCAACATCCACACATAATAACACTAAACCCACTTATGCGGAGGCCCTTACTACTTGCCCAAGCAACAAGGATCGCCAAAGCTGAAATGCAAACAAACACCAATCACAACCAAAGTGTCAAATAGCTCACAACACCAGTGTGCCACCCAAAAACAGCCCATAAGGCAAGGCAGCATACCCAACACTTTAGTCATAGGTGACTCTATAGTCAGGCACACTGATGTCCCACCCACAAGGCTGAACAAGGAGTAAATTACAGTCAGCTGCCTGTCGGGTGCCAGGATCTGCCACATCATGCATGCACTCAAGTCACTCCACAACAAATACAAATATGACTCTGTCATTGCCCATGTTGGAGTGAATGACTTGAGATGTACCTCCCTGGACTACATGAAAAGAGACATGGAAGAACTCTCAGATCATGTGGCCCAGGCAGGTATGACCCTAGCCCTGAGTAGCATCCTGCCTTCACCTAGAATAATACCACAGTATACAAGGACAAAATGATTGACTTCAACAATTGGCTAAACTTCTGGCATAGTTCTGGTGTCAAAGGAGATCCACTATCTGTCTGCCTGGGATGACATGATCGACAAACCATGATGCTTTGCCAGAGTTGGTCTGCACCTGTCGCCCCTGGGATTCAGGTTACTGGCTAAGGCTCTTGCCACCCCTATAGTGCCTTTTTTAGGCAAGGCTCAAAGGAAAACACCACCACCGCAACAGATATAAACATGCAAAATCTGAAGGTAATGCTACTCAATGCTAGAAGTCTAAACCTCAAAATGCACTCTCTCGAGGCACTCCTAAAAATGTGGAACATTGATATCTGTGCAGTAACTGAGACCTGGTTCAAGGCTCCAGAGAGCACCCCTGCATTACCAGGCTACAACTCTTACCATAATTTTCGGCCACCAAACCAGGACTGAAATACTAAAGGTGGAGGAGTGTCCATATTCACCAAGGATATTCACACCTCCAGGCTAGTTGCCCAACACAATTCATCTGAAATTCTACAGGTGCAACTAACACTAGGTAAGACTGCAATCCAAATTGTAGCTTGCTACAGATCCCCCACCATGCGCCAAGATTCTCACTACACCGTTCTAAACATACTGAAAAATATTAAAATACAACCAAACACCCTAATACTGGGTTATTTCAACTACCCTGCCATTAATTGGGAAAACTATTCGGGTACCAACACCTTTGCCCAACGGTTCTTGGAATTCATAAATTCCAACACCCTGGATCAACTAATCCATAGTCCCACCAGGGGCTCAAATATCCTAGACCTGATCATTACCAACATGGAGATCGTTGCTCCACACCAGTGGTCACCCCCTCGTTGGTCAGGTCTGACCATAAGCTAATCACCCTTAACATCTAAATCCCACCCCCACCCCCCAGTAGGGAAACCTCCATAAAAAAACTTCTCCAAAGCTAACTTCATGCTACTCAAGTCAGAAGTGACAAACTTCATGACACCCATGCAGACAGGAACTGAAAATTCGACTGCTGAATACTACACTAAGGCACTGTATGAGCACATCCACTCGTGCATGAATCATGCCATTCCAAATAGAACCAAGACGCTCTCCTCCAAAAAAATGAAGCCAATCTGGTGGTCCCCTGTCATAAACAAACTATAGAACAGAAGGAAGAAACTGTTGCAGAAAAGAAGAAAATCCCAGGATGCAAAATACTCCCTTACCAGCCTCAGTAAGAAGTGGAGATCCCTCATAAAATCCTCCAAAGCTAGTTATGAAAATAAAATTGTCAAAGATTCCAAGGACAACCACATGGCATTTTATAGTTATGTCAAGAATCTAAATGGCAATGCTCAGATCTGCTCTGAGCTACAACAGAATGGCATTAAATATACTGATCCCAAGGATATTGCCAATATCCTGGCAGATCGATTCAGTGCCAACTTCACCCCTGTCTCACCCCCTAAAGGGCCCATCTCAATACCAAAAGATTGCCAAATTCTGATAATCACGGCCACACAGGTAAAAATATAACATCCATGGGACCAGACGACATCCCGGGCTGTGTACTACATGAACTACAAAATGAACTGGCACCTCACCTACGTATCATGTTTAATCATAGCCTCACATCAGGCTTCGTGCCCAATGAGTGGCACACAGCTACAGTTATCCGACTCCACAAGGGGCGGGGATCTACCTTGGATCCCGGGAACTATTGTCCCATCAGTCTGATGTGCCTGATCTGCAAAGCCATGAAATGCATTATCATGGAACTTATAAACAAAAACATTGGCAACCTTCAAACACTGGACCCCATTCAGTTTGGTTTCGTAAAGGGCCGATCTCGTCTCCTCAACCTGATTGAGTCTCCAGAGTCGTGGATGAGGGCAAGGCAGTCCACACAGCCTATCTGGAACACGCCAAGGCCTTCGACACCATCTCCCACTCTGGAATCATAGATAAACTTACTAAGCTGGGCATTAATCCCTATGTCACTTGATGGGTTGCCAACTGGCTTACTGACAGAACCCACACTGTAAAAGTAGCCAACTCAAAACCCAGCTCCAGACAAGTGGAGTACCTCAAGGTTCAGTCCTGGGATCGCTATTGTTTGGCATCTACTTCTCTGAAATACAGGCCAGCACTAAGGGACTCTAGCTAACAAAATTTGCAGATGACTGCAAACTGGGAGCCATTATTGAATCCCCAAATGATGTGGATATTCTACAAAAGGGCCTTACAGAAACAGATGCTTGGTGCCAGAGCCATGGGCTCAAACTCAATGCCAAGAGATGTGTAGTTATCCCCTTTGGGAAAAAAACATGTACCCATGAATTACCACATAAGTGGCAGTACACTAAACACAGAAAGTGTGATAAGGGACTTATGGACACAGGTGGACAGTGGTCTCACCTTCGATAACCATATCACCACAACAGTCAGGAAATCCTTCTATGTGGCACACCTCATCACTAAGGGCTTTTCATTCAGAAAAAAGGTCATTGTCCCACTGTACTCATCTATCATTAGACCCATTATAGAGTACAATGCCCCGTTTGGTATGTACCTCACAAGACATCTGCAACAACTGGAAAGGCCACAGAAATACCTCACTAAAAGAATCACAAGCCTAAAGTAGATGCCCTATGCTGACAGTCTAAAAAAACTCCAGCTATACTCTGTCGAATATCGCCTAATCAGAGGCGAGCTCTGCTTAACATACAAGGCCATGTCAAATCCAGAGCTGTTGGACATGCTACACTTAAAGAAATCCCAATCCCTCAGAGCCACACACTCCAGGGGGCTAAACCTGGTCATCACAATGAACAAAACATGCTGGAGAGATAGGTTCCTGACCCAGAGACTCCCGATACTCTGGAATAGACTGCCCATACATGTCAAGCTGAGTGTCTCTTTGGACCTCTTCAAAAGGAACCTTAACGATTGGATGGGAGATAGGAAATTCACCCTGGGGATCACGTCAGTCGCCCTGCAACACAGGGGACTAGGGAAGAAATACCCAGGGAATTGTTATGGCTTGGCTTGTATAGGCCGTAAGGCCAATAGCCTAGTACCAACCTATGAACCTATAAGATGCCAAGAATTTATTTGGACTGCAGGTTAGAAATGGTCTTCCCTATTAAGGACTGATATCGGAGTATAGGCAAAGAGAAAGAAATGGAACATCCTAAAAGAAAGACCAGCAATGGTAGAGTTTTTAGTAGAATCTAGAACAGAAGCTGCTGTTAAAAAAGGAATAATTAGTAGGGCATACAAACTATTGCATAATAACTGTAAGAATCACTCTGAGGAGGTTGAAAGGATTGGGAAGAGAGATTGGGTAAGCAATTTGCAAAGCAGCAATGGGGGCATATATGCATATCTCCCAAATATGCAACAAAATCAAGTAGATTTAGGATTTTTGCTTGGAAATGTTTGCACAGATATTTTATACTACAAGTAGACTCTAGAGAATTTTTCCTCAGCTAGACAGCAAATGTTGGAGGTGTGATGGGGAAGAAGGAGATAATTAGGAACACATTTTCTGGGAGTGTAGTGAGATGGCTGACTTTAAATATTCCCTGCTGAGAGCTCTGTCAGAGATACTAGGTGGGCCAATTGGTGTAACTAGGGAAATGAGTTTTCTGAGCTATGATAAAGAATCAAAATTTACAAATATACGTATTTGTTCTCGTATCTGGCTGAACCATTTGAGATGGTTGGAGACAACTTTTGAAGACTGAGATGAGTTAAAGAATGACTTGATGAAAATCAGCTGGTCCCCTGTAACTCATCTAATAGGGTAAGAGATTATATGGAGGTGTCTTAGTGCTGCTGCTGAATATGTTTTTATCCTATTTTGGCATTAGAGGCAGCTAAAGGTCAGCGGTAGACATGGAGCAAAAAGGACCTGTTAACAGAAAAGGGAAAAGCTATTTACATTTTGAAGATTAAAACATTAGTCAAGTTAATATTAAAAACGTTTCACAGATTATTTCTGGATTTGTCCCCGATTCTAGAGATAACAGCTTTTGTTGAGAGTATGAGGAGTCCAGTAATATTAACCTGAAAGGATACGGAAATGCGTCTCAACATCCATATTCTGAAGTAAATGAAGCCTATAACTCTGATTATTCCAGTTATGTAATCCACCATATTGTCTCCCCATATCACCGTTTTAGGAGGAATAGTAAAATGCTGAGCAAAAAAAAAAAAATCAGGGAAAGTTGAAAAACATACGAAGCAAACAAACTGGAAAAGCTACATGGGATGCATGTACAAGTGGTTATGTTTAAATACATGCATACTATCCAGCCCCTGAGTATCACTCAGCAGTGAATGTGTGACATTTAAAAGACAGACCGGCTAGATTCAGCAGTGGGGGAGATTTGACGCTGCGCATTTTGGAGTTATTGGCATAGCTCTCAGCCAATCAGAGACAAATCTGGAAATAACCTGAGACGCTTTTGAAATACTAGTGCTAACATAAGACATACATAAAATAAAATGTGAATTAATATACATTTTCTTAAGTAAAAAATCTAGAACAAATTATGGTCATTATTTATTAGGGGTAATTCACCTTTCTTCCAAATGTCACCAGTTTTAATCCACCTTGGATCCTGGGAACTACCGTCCCATCAGTCTGACGAGCCTGATCTGCAAGGGCATGGAACACATTATCATGGAACTTATAAACAAAGATATTGGCAACATTCAAACACTGGACCCCACCCAATTTTGGTTTGTGAAGGGCCGATCTTGTCTCCTGAACCTGATTGACTTCTTCAAATCAGTCTCCAGAGCTGTGGATGAGGGTAAGGTGGTCCACACAACCTATCTGGACTTTGCCAAGGCCTTCGACACCATCCCCCACTCTGGAATCATAGATAAACTTACTAAGCTGGGCATAAATCCCTATGTCACTCGGGTTGCCAACTGACTTACTGACAGAACCCAGACTGTAAAAGTAGCTGACTCCAAATCCAGCTCCAGACAAGTGGAGTACCTCAGGGTTCAGTCCTGGGACCACTCTTGTTTGGCGTCTATGTCTCTGAAGTACAGGCCAACACTAAGGGACTCTGGCTAACAAAGTTCGCAGATGACTGCAAACTGGGAGCCATTACTTAATCCCCAAATTATGTGGATATTCTACAAAAGGGCCTTAAAGAAACAGATGCTTGGTGCCAGAGCCATGGGCTCAAGCTTAATGCCAAGAAATATATAGTTATCCCCTTTGGGAAAAACTATGAACCCATGAATTACTACATACACCAAACACCAAATGTGTGATGAGAGACTTAGGGACACAGGTAGACAGTGGTCTCACCTTCGATTAAACACATCGCCACAACAGTCAGGAAATCCTTCTATATGGCACAACTCATCACTAAGGGCTTTTCATCCAGAAAAAAGGTCTTCATTGTCCCACTGTACTCATCCCTCATTAGAACCATTATACAGTACAAGGCCCTGTTTGGTATGTACCTCACAAGACATCTGCAACAGCTGGAAAGGCCGCAGAAAATACCTCACTAAAAGAATCACAGGCCTAAAGCAGATGCCCAATGCTGACCATCTAAAAAAACTCCAGCTATACTCTGTGGCATATCATCTACTCAGAGGCGATCTCTGCTTAACATACAAGGTCATCATGCTCCACTTAAAGAAATCCCAATCCCTCAGAGCCACACTCCTGGGATCTAAACCTTGTCATCACAATGAACAAAACATGCTGGAGGGATAGGTTCCTGACCCAGAGAATCCACATACTCTGGAATAGACTGCCCATACATGTCAAGCAGAGCACCTCCTTGGCTCTCTTCAAAAGGAACCTTGACGATTGGATGGGAGATAGGAAATTTACCACGTACCCGGGAATGTAAGTCGACCTGCTAGACAGGGTCCAGATAGGGTTACCACCTGTCCCACGCTGCGAGGGACAGTCCCTCTTTGGGCAGTTGTGTCCTGACAAAAATTATTAAAAATGGCAAATGTCCTGAGATTGTAGGACATAATTATGTCCTATATTGTATGTAATAGTTGCATAACACAGTTATTCTGTATCTAAAATACCTAAATGTAATAAGAAACAGAATAAACAACTAAAATGCTACAAGAATAAGCTATCATGTAGGCAAAAAAGTTAAGTTTTATCCTTTGTACTGACCGTGGGTATGTGTCGGCCTGTAAAATCTGATGCATGTCCCGAAAATGTCCTACTTTCGCCATTTGAAAAGGTGGCAACCCTAGGTCCAGTGAAGTAAATAGTGTGGGAAGAAATATCCAGGGAATTGTTACTGCTAGGCTTGTATAGACCCTAGCATAGCCGGCCTTAGGCATAGGGCAACTAGGCGGCTGCCTAGGGCGCCGCTGTAGCAGGGGTGCTTTTCCAGTATTTATTTGGTGTAGGCAAACCAGGATAGGGACACCTGGGTGGTGTGGGGGGGGGGGGGGGTGCCGTGGAGCCCTTTTGCCTAGGGCACCAGCTGACCTAAGGCCGCTGCTAGACCCTAGGCCGATAGCCTAGTACCAACCTATGAACCAAAGTGAGAAACATTTGAGGGGTATGGTTATTAGCATACAAACCACTTTTTTTATGTTCCCCTCTTCCGGTCCTTAGTGAGGTTAGAGTACGGTCAATAGTCGCGCTTTTGCCAAGGTTGCCTAGCCTTGCGTCAGAATACATTTTCTCGTCTTTTTAGTATCAACATATTTGCCAGTTTCCAACTAAGAAAGGATGGGACTATACTATAGACTAGAATTCTCCTAAACCTAAGTTCGGATACATTACTGAAGCTCTCAACTGAATAAGGACGAATCGAGAAATAATTGGGGACAAATTATAAACTAGTATTACTATTCATTTGAAATACTGACAGATAAAAACGTGAATTAATATGCATTTTTGAAGTGAAATAAATATATTAATCTAAACTACTAATTATTTACAAAGTTTCCACCATTTCCTCGAAATTCACCAGTTAGGCAGGATTAAGATGGACAAAACTCAAACTTGAGTCAAAATTAAGAAGAGTTGAGACACACACACACACACACATTTCCAACACTTCCCGTCTTCCGTTCATTGCGCAGACGTAGTAGTTGTAATACACGTGTGTCTAGGTCACGTTGTAACAACGCCGGAAACACTTTTCTCTTATGCTCATCTGGCACTTGTAAAGCATTTTGATATTTATAATGGAAAATCCAGCAGTTGTTACTGCTGCTTTTCAGCCGTACTTGGAGTCTATTCGAAAGGAGCTACAAGCACAGGACCCGACTTTGCTCTCCGTAATAGTTGCTGTACTTGCTATTTTCTTAACTGTTGGTGAGTTTGGGGGGATTGAAGGTAGAGTAGGTTTAGTCAACGTGTTGTGTACGACCACTGATAACGTGCTTATGAAGCTTAGTATTTACAGTAGGCTTACTTCTGGAGACGTAGTGCATTACGTTAAAAGGTGAAATAGATAAAAGTGTTAAATTGATATATCCTAACCATACAGTGCTTACCTGTTCTGCTGGTAGTGGTATAGTACCTGTTGCAAGGGGATTAACTCGGTGTGATCTCTTAATGTATGGCCATTTGTATATCCATTTAGAAATTATACTATTTTTAATAAAACATCTATTGTAGTATGTCACTTTTTAAATTAATTTTCAAGTGGAAACGTTTTGGTTACTATAAAGGGACTCCAGAATTGCTAATCCCAATAAGTGTTTAATTGTATGTTTTATTTTTATATAGTTTATTTGTATGTTTTTCTTAAACTGTTTACTCCAAAATTACATAATTTGCTCAAATTATTTGTTTCATATCTTGCCTTGCCTTATACTTCATTCCTTCTCATGAACATTTAGTTATTTGTTTTGGATATAATTTGCTTCTTCCCTTTTTCCAAAGTGCTCAGTACTTCAGTTACAGTTTCCATTTTCTAGTAACTGCATGTTTTGACAGCCAGTAATGTTAATTTTAGTAAGGTCTTATTATGCCTAGGCAAGTCGGATCCTGTGTCCCAGCCATACCTCTCAACCTGGAAACATCAAAAATCTGGACAAGGTACATGAAAAATAGGTACAAATCTGTACACTGATTAACATATAATTTGCATACATAATTATGTAACCCACCTACTCCAATGGAATCATGGGATGCCAACTTTCAAACGCAAACTGAAGAACAGACAACCAAAATATGGCACCAGAGTCCCCCTGCAGCCATTCCAATCATATATATATTTATAGTACAAGTTCATTATATATCCTTATGATGCATCATGTCTAGTTCATGAATCATGACAGAAAAAAATCCTTTGAACTAAGCCACTTATCTAAATGTAATCCACAAATGCATAAAATCATTCCATGCATATGTATCTTTCAAGTAAATATATATGTGTTGAAATAACTTTATGACTCTAGTAAAAAAAAAAAAATCTGAAGGCAAGCTTTAGTTTTCAAGGGACAAAACAAAGTATGTGTTGCTTCAGCCTGGGTTATAACATAAATCAAGATGCACATAGCTTTTGAACAATTCTTACAGGAAGCAAACAGTCCACTTGTTAAATGCAGTAACTAACAATTTTGTGTTACTGCTTTCTGAGTTCAAGGCTACTGCATTGTTTATATGCTTGGTTTAACAGCCTGAGAAAATTGTGTGTGTTGAGTGGCCTTACTGTCCATTCCCGTCTGTTCCTGCAGCTGGAGCACTAAGAAATCAGATCTTATTTTCCATTAACTCACATTAAGGTAGGAATCAGACAATACAAACTTGATGAACACTGAAAGAAGTAGAAATCAGACACAAAATTTCAACGAACAATCTTCTTAAAGCTCTATATTGCCACCTATATTGTCCTACAAACCAAAAGGAAGCTATAAAAACGAGATACAAGGCTGTCACCTCACTTGCCTAAAATAAATTAGATATTTCTCATTTTAACACTGGGTCAAGTGCAACACATCTCTTTATTACCAAAATAAATAGAATCTGTTTTACATAACGTTAAGGTGCATTGTACTTTTCTACAAAATTCAGATAAAATTGCACATTTCCACCTAACCTACCACAATGTTTTCGAACGTTTATGTTCCTTTATGACACGCATGAAAAAAAAAGCATATTTAACCTCGTTTTATAGACATTAAAACAATTTAACCAGAAAAAGTGAGTTAAACATTACAGATGTGCTCAGCAAAATGAACCTTTAAGCTCGTAAGGATACAGTGCTAATGTAAACTTGCTTTCTTTTTCATGGTTCCTGTTGGAATGCACACTTCCTCTATGATAATCAAGACGAGACAAAACACTTTAACCATTCAAATTGCTTTTAACAAAGGTCTTTCATTATGAGTTGAGAAGTTACAAGTGTTACCTCTCTGTTATGCAGAAATACCTAATATACTACCACCTAACCAGCACAGGTTTCTCTTTTCAAACTAATTCGCCTTTCCTACATTAGCATTTAGTGAATGGAAGTTATTCCACTATTGTCAAGTGCATTACCACATCTGTACTACTAAAAAGCTGCAGGTATATGCAAAACACCAATGTTAAACAGCTCATGTATTCACACATTTGCAGGACATCTAAACTGCTGCTATTTTATTAAACCGAAATACCCAAACATTTAGAAACGGTGACAGCTTGAATAGCCTTGTGGTGTTAGAAGTTCATTTTGTTCAATTTAGTCTCCGTTTTAATTAAATAATGTCTTATACCATGTCAATATTCAGTCATACTGCTCTCCTCAAGCAGAACAGCATCAAGTAAAAAGAAAACTGGCATTCTTAATGTAAGTAACCTGTATCATGAAACACACACACCGTTTGCCGGCTTTAAACAGCAAAGTAACCTTCTGTTTGGCAACTGACACTCACTTTCAGCTGTGCAGTTGAAGAAATCAGAATGGCAGTCCAAGTTTGTTCATTTAGTAACAGTAGAGACTTCCTGCCCGAACGGCAATGCATTCCGACTGGCTTAAATAAGCCATTGTAAATAAATCCTCCTGCGACAGACGTGCGGCTTATATTCTGCCCAAACGGCAGTCCAGTATTCAAACAGATGCGCGGCATGTTGACGGAGCTAACGTCATTGCACACGTGATGACGTCAGCTCCAAAAGCGCGAAAATCAAACAAGTAGATTTGAAAAATCGGAAATAATGGGGTGCCAATCGTGAATTGTGGCACCCCATTATTGGGACCTCAAAACTCGGTAAAAACCGAGTAATTCGGGACAGTTGAGAGGTCTGGTCCCAGTTGAAAGAATCATTTCCTTGGTTACAACAATTTGTTCCCCCAACATTTATGACAAAGTACTGTGTAGAAATTTTGTAAAATATGGTGACTCATTAAATTCCTAAAAACATTTTCATGATTGCCTTTAACTCCCCATTACATCTCTAGCATTTGCTGTCTACCTGAGGAAAAATTATCCAAAGTCTGCTTATGGTATGAAATGTCTATGCAAACATCCTAAACCTTCAGAACTTTGTTGCATACTTGGGAGCCATATAGTTGCTGCTCCTCCTGTTCCTTTGTGAGTTGCCTTTCCAGTATCTCATCCCAATCTAATTTTTTAATCTCCTCTGATTGATTCTTGTAGTTATCATGCATTATTTTGTATGGCCTACTAATTATCCCCTTTTTAACATCAACTTCTGTTCTAGACTCAAGTAGAAACTCTGCTAGGGCTGGTGTTTCACTTACTCTTCTGTCTCTTTGCCTGTACTCTGATGTCAGTGTCTGGTATATATGGCAGTTTTTAGCCTACTGTCCAAACTCTTGCTTGGGCTTATTCCACTCATCACATTTCCATGTCTTAGTGTTTCCTCCCAATACCTTGGTTTCTTTGCCACCGATCTCCTGAAAATTCCAGCCCATCTTACCAGTTGTCTGTACCCATATTTGCAAAATCTCCTTTCTCCATTACCAGTTTGGCTTAGTTCTTAGAATGCTTTGTACTACTTTATGAATATAATATTCTATAAGGTTGCTATTCTACTTAAGGATCTGCATCCAAAATCCTGCCTTTCTTTGTCCAGTTTCCCTGTTTCAGCATCATGCCTTTCCACTTCTATTTTTTTACCTTCTGTTTTGTTAAGTATATGAGCATTACTGCAAAGCTCAAAAGTATCTCTTCAAATCAGATAATCTTAAACCAACTTGGTGTATGGGGGAGTATTGACTTGTCTCACTGAACTCTTGCTTCGCCCTCCCCAATAAATTCCTTCAACTCACTATTTATCATCTACATCTTTTCCTCTGGTTGATTATAAGTATGTCTGAACTATATTTAAAACTAAAGGGACTAAAACATTCTGAGTGTGTCTTTATCTTACGTCCCTATATCTATAATTGAACGTCCAGTTTACCAGTTTTTGTTTTATCATTTTAGTCTCTTCCCCTTATCTTTAGCTGCCATAACAGAATCCTTTTTAAATCCTACATCTAACTTCATTTTTTTCATGCCCCCATAAATATTGGATATTGCTGAACCAGTTCATGTGTGGGTACATAGCTCACTGCTATAGCCTTTGTTTTATCTTCATTAATTTTATGTCCCCAAAAGTGTTGACTGTTGCAAAATGTTCCACACCACCAACATGTCATTTTTCTGGATTTTTCAAGTACAAAATAATATCTGCAAGTAAGGCTAACTTTTCTTTATTACCATACCATTTGTATCTTTGAATTTGAGTGTCCCTTATTTTTTTTGCCATTGGCTATAAATGTAAAGCCAATAATAAATGGAAAAGAGGACATCACTGCTTTGGTTCCCCTGCTCAGACCCAACTTGTTTGAGAGGAAGCCTCCCACCTTAATATTTCTTCCAGCCTTTCATATATATCCTTATTTAACCCCGATTTTCTATCGGGGAGTGAAAATGCAGTCATTGCCCTATTCATAAAATCCCAGTGTTCTGTACTGAATGCTTTCTCTGCGTCAAGTCCCACAAACAATAGCCGTGTTTCCTTATATTTGTCATCCCTGTGAATCATCGTTATTCTGTTAATGTTGTCATATGTTTGTTACTCCTGTAAAACGCACTGATCCATATCTATCCATTTTGGCAACATCTTTGCCATTCTCTTAGCTAGTACAGAAACAATGTAATCATGTTATAAACTTGAAATAGGCCTATATGAAGCTAAGCCTGAAACAGGTCTTTATTATGTTTGAGTAATGTACACACCACAGCTTTCTTTCAAATGCTAGGACTCCTACTTCCTTTTCTTTTAAATACTATTAAACGAAACTTTCCAGGTCTTTAGCACTACTCCTGTCTGCTTCCATACTTCCTCAGGAATACAGTCTGTTCCTAGTGACTTCCCTGTTGAGTAGATAAAAAATGGTGATATAAAAATCAATTTCTTCCTGTCTTGGCTATTAATTGTTGAGCCTCATTGTTCTCCAACCTTGGCATAGTTACATTTCTGTAAATATTGCTACTTGTGCCTTTTCTTGATTTCCATGTTCCTTTATTTTTACACCAATTTTTGTAGGATTATTGAAGTATCTCTGTCTTTTTTTTTTTTTTTTTTTCTTATAGGCTCTGAAGGTTTGTCTTCTGTTGCCTAAATCATGCTAATTTTTTTTTGTGCTCTGGCATTAGTTATCAAATAATAAACTCCTGCATATTATTGAAATACTCCCTTATTTTTCATTAGCACTCTGCAGTTGCTTCTGCTCTTGCTTTGTGCGATTCCCCTTGACCTTTGTCAACCCCTTTAAATATTTCGTACTACAACTTTCCTATATCTTTTTTTCACTCTTATTTCTATCCTGTTTTTAAACTAGATTTTCATTTTTTCACTCTTTAGCTATCCCTTCTGAAGAAATGTATTTGGCTTAATAATTTTGAAATAATTTCCACTACACAGTTCTTGAATTCCTCTCTTTTTAACAGGTAAGTGTATGAAGTGCCAGTGCCTCATTTTTACTTGATTTTTATTGGTGCATGCTCTGAAGTAGTTATTTGGGTGTGTGTGTGTCAACGTTTTCAATTAAGTACACACATTCTTTTGAAGCTTATTGTACTTTGGGAAACAGTATGTAAATTCTGTCTTGTGTTCTTGCTGTTAATTTCACATTTTGTATACCAAATATTTTCATGTATTTCTTCAGAAATCTACCTTCTTTGGTTACATTTTTCTAAGCTGCCCAATACATCCTCACTATTGCAAATCAAGTTCCAGTCCCCATCCATGAATATTATTCCTTGCTGAAAGTTGATTATCTCCCCAAAAATTGTATTAATGTCCTTAATAACAGTTTTATTTGGAATATGTAATATTGTTTGGAATTGTTTGCATGCCAGCATAATCCTCCTCCCTTGCCAATAATCTGGCAGTAAGTAATTGACAATAATAAGACCACAACAAATGTATGATTGCTTACAAAGTATGTATCTTTACATTCAGATATCTTAATAATTGTACATTTGATGCTTCCTTTAATGTCTTGTATAATATTGTCTGTTTCTGTATATTACTGACTGTATTTTACTTCTATGTACTTGTATACTAACTGCCATGTGGAGCTTCTCCCTGGGCCTCCACTGAAAATGGGCTCTTTTGGCCCAGTGGGCTTTCCCGGTAAATAAATGCCAATAAATAGATAATGCTCCCTTACTACCACAGGTGTACCATCATTATCTTTTTTTCCTCTTCTTCTCTCACTGTTGGAACCCCTCTAGCAGTTATTACTGTCCTTTTCATTTGCCCCTGGTATTGTGCTGAATGTCCACTCTGAAATCCTTTGTGAAAGTTACATGGTTACTTTTATCTAAGTGTCTCCTGCAACATTGCTGTTTGTACTGTGCATGTACAGCAGTCACTGATGACTCCTTCCAACTGGCATTTAAAATGTCTTTGATTCCGGTCTATACAAAACTGGTTTATAACATGTAACGTGCAATTTATCGCATGGAATTTTTATACAGAATATTAAGAATAACTGTTACAATTACTGCATCAGTATTTTGTAAACATTAGTGACGTTAAGTGGGGTATTTGCTTTACAGTTGGCTCACAATTTGACACGGTCAAAGAAATTACAGTTTTCTGCTACTTCTTTTAAAGCCACATTTCACATGTCTAGTCCTATATCTAATGGGATTGATGCTTTACAGTTTTCCATTTATGTTACTGGTCTTCTTCCTGGTCATCTCCAACACCAGTCTCTGGTTGAAACCCAGTGCACCTAATTCTTCGTCTGTGTGTGTCTGTGTGTGTGTCTGTGTCTGTGTGTGTGTCTGTGTCTGTGTGTGTCTGTCTGTCTGTGTGTGTCTGTGTCTGTCTGTCTGTCTGTCTGTCTGTCTGTGTGTGTGTCTGTGTCTCTGTCTGTGTGTGTGTGAAGCCTTTTCCTTTGGCACAATGGAAATAGTTTCACTGGCAAAGTCTCGGTGGGTTTTGTTACTGTCAAAGCAGAGTTCCCTTCTGCTTCTGGACTAACTTTTTTTGTTCTTCTTAGCTTGTTTTGCATCCAAAGTATCTTTGGTCCTCCAAGAAAAAAAATTCTGAAGGCACATTGGTAGAGCAGCTTGAATCTCACACCTCTCTCATTATTGCTGGAGTAAACATGTCTTCTGCCTGGTGCGCAATGAACAATCATTTTTCCACCAACACACTCTCTCTTCTCCAAATTTTAATACTTTTCTGCCATAGTTTTGTTTTGAAAATTTCTTTCTCCTGGTTCATCGGTGTATACTAGACTAACAACCACTAGGGCCTTTCTAAAAAGTCTAACAAATGCAACCCAAATTTATCATAAGAGTTACTGTACTTTATCAATTTTTTATAAGGTATGTGTGTTAGCTAGGAAATGATGTAATAGCTGCCTCTGTCCATCATAGGCATAGTTGCCAGGCTATAGGTGAATTTCTGATTTTTGTCCAGGTTACTGTTGAACTGGATTAAGGAAGGGCTCTGCTTCAAATGGATTTGGAGCCTATCCCAGACAATGGGAATTCTCTGAGATATATAACCTGTCCTTCCAACATGTCCTATTTATGTTGTAAGCAAAGTTTAGGTCCTAGTAGTTCTAATGCTAGTCGTTCTGCAAATATGCAAAAGGTCCTTCACAACGGCATCTATGGATGCTTTGTATGCTAGCATACAAAATATAAAAAAAAAAAATCTCAACATTCTTTGGGAAACAGATTAGAGGCAGAGCTTTGAGGCGATCCACATAGGACAGTGTGTTTACACCCTGTAGTCTTTTTTTTATGAGGAACCTTTGTGGATGTTCCAGTTGCATGCGCCTGGTCAAGCATATACCAAGGGGGGAGTTGTATGCAATTACTGGTCTGAGGGCCAAATACAGTGGCACAATGACTTCCCTGGACCTAGATGCCATGCCCTTACTTGTATGTTGAGTGACTTAGAATGATTTATTTTACTACCTTAGACACATGTTGGTCGAAAGCCAGGTTACTATCTGTATGTGTCTTCAAATTTCCAGACTACCAACTCTACGCTTATGGGTGTTTTATGAATAATGTTTCCTCAGGGTAATAGACTTCTACATTAGTAAAGATTTTGGGATCTTTTGTGCATTTGCTCTTGGTCATAGGAAAACCGTAATATGTCCTTTCAATTGACAGATCTGTTGTAGAACACCAGTCCAGTTGCTTTCTTGTACTTTCGTTAAGTTAATACAGTCTGTTGCTTCCAATGTCTCTGGCATTGTAGAAAACCTTAGGTTTTCTCTGCATGTCCTATTTTTAACTGTACTATTTTTGAAGCAGCTGTTCTTTAGAAGCCTCATGCTGTGCTAGTGTTCATTTTATCTTCTGATTTAGCAGTTTTACCAGCATATCTAAACAGCTAGTTAAAACTGTTTTTTTTTTCCTAGCCTTTTGTTTTGACAGAGAGACACACACACACACTAATTTTATTTATATATATATATATATATATATATATATATATATCAATAATTTTTTTTTCATTCAGCGTTTAGTTTAAGTACATCTTGAGTGTATTTCATTTTTCCTCTAAATTGCTGGGAGGCATGTCTTATACTTAAGCTGAAACTTGACTTGCCTTTTGCTGAACAGCTGCAAGATTCTTCCCAACTACAATTTTCTCTTCTCCTTATCTGGTTGATTTTGTGCTACTTTTGGAAATTTTGTGTATGTGGATGTCCAGGCAGTGAAATTATAAGGCAGTAACTGAATTTTATTCCATTTTTAGTTAGTGTTTTTTTCCCATTTCACACTTGGAATAAACCTGCTCAATGTGTAGCCATCTTGAAAGTCCATAAATATTTTATTATTGACCATTACGTTGAGCAGTTTCTGAATTTTTAATTTAGTTTCTGTTAACTAATTCACACTGAACATGTCGTCTGGAGACTGTATCACAGCTTGACCTCTATTTTTCACTTTTTACTGCCCCTTCCAATATTCATTTCTGCCTTACTATATTTGACTTTCTCTTGATAATCATAACCTCTGTCAATTTTCTTAGTCCATTCACAACTTTATTTTACTGTTAAATGAATGGTTGGAGCATAGACCTTTTTGCAGTCACGACCAGCTGAAAGGCAAAACTTCTTTGTGCAGATTCTTTTGCCAACTACATAAGACTAACAGCATGGCATAACAGCTGCTCTACACCTTGTCCAGTAAACAGCTGCATACTAAAATGATCTTTTCTGAGACCATTACTTTTATTTTCTCACTAACAGACTATTAAAGTTTGTAGGGCAGATCAAAATGGTACAGTGTACAGGTTACTTAAGTGTTCTGTGTAATGCTAAAAGAGAGCTCGTCACTTACACAGGTATTTCAGACTGGTTTGACCAACTTAACCAGGTAGCTAATAGCAAGTTAATACTAAATGAATAAGAAGGGGGGGCAATGCTTTTTCAGTCAACAAAATCTGACTGGACCATGTTTTGGCAGTTCAGACACTTGGAATGCCACACTATCATTTTTCATGGCATAGTGAGCAGTCTGAATCATACCTGACAGCAAGCCCTTCATCTTTCTGGGACTTTTGTTCTTACTGCTGTCAGATGACCTTCATGTTAATTATTGATTGCTTTATGCAGTGTTTGTGGAATTGCTAATCTTATTTTTGAAACACATTTGTTTAATTATCACTTAAGACATAGACACACATACATGGATAGAAACTAAAAACAAACCATATTAACATTTTTTTCCATTTTCATACATTCTATATTACAATTACATATGCTTTCTTTTTTCTCAATAGCAACTGTATTTCAGTCCAGCATTATAAAAATTACTCGTTTGCCTTCTCTTAAACCTGTTTCCTCCTGAACATTATTATGCATGCATTCTTCCTAAAATTTCCAGTTGTTTCTATGTAATTCAATCCTTCCCTTTTCCAAAGATCCCGCTTCCAATTATTTTATGTTTTATTCAGTACTTCAAATTTAGTTGGTTTAGATTTTGATGCATTGTTTTAGTAATGCTTTTTGGCAGCCAACAGAATTAAGGCCTTATGTTTATGCAATTCAGATCATGTGTCCCAGCTCAAAACAATCATTTCCATAGTTGGTCATCCTCTCTCTTTATATTCCTGAAAAAGTACTCTGTATGGGAATTTTTAAAAATTGCCAATGCTTTACACATCTGTATGGACCCGGGCTCTATGTTTTCCCCATCACATCTAAAATCTACCAGAGGAAGAATTATTTTGAAGATTTCTTTGGGTATAAAATTACATTTGCAAATATTTCCATTAAACAAACTATAACCTTCTGGACTTTGTTGCATATGTGGGAGCCATACATATCTCCATTGTTTTCTTGTAAATTTACTTTCCAGTCTCTTTCCAATCATTTTTAACCACCTCTGATTCTTGGTTATTGTGCTATATTTTGTGTCTTATTAATTATCCATTTTTTCAAGCAGCTTTTCTTATAGATTAGACTAAAATTTCTACCAGAATAGGTCCTTCACTAAAAATTCCCCTATCACTTTCGCTTTCTATATATTTTGATATTAGTCCCTGGTAGAGAAATTAAAAAGTGGACCCGTAAAAAAAAAAAAAAAAAAAAAAAAATTTATATATATATATATATATATAATCAGGACAATCTGAAGGTACAAGATGTGGATCTTGTAGCATGTGAGTGACAGAAGCATTAATTCACTGAGAGGGAGGTTAATGTATGATTCATAGATCTTGGGCTACTCACAAATCTCGTTTGTCTGAAAGGAGTCTAGGGACAAAACATTGGCAGAATTCAAGAACACATGGGCCCTCAAGAAGAATCTTGGTAACTGTAACCCTCAACATTATATATAATGAATATACTTCTGTGTTTATAACACAAAAGGTTGTCTCTTGGTGAGCCATTTAGCTGACGTTATCGGCAACACGTCTTCAAATGATATAGGCTTCTGCAACCTTGTAGTTTGTTGGGTGCAAAGTCCATTAAATTGGGTAATGAGGGTGGGGGACTTGTTTTCTCATATAAAAAAAAAATCAACTTGGCTCAAAGAAGCACCACATTAGATGCACAATAGCAACCCCCACACCCCAGCACTGCCTGTCTCATATATACATTACAAAACTGACAGGCCAGCACCTCTCCTATTGCCAGCAACATCAAGAGAGCAGTTCATTATTAACAAATGAACACATTAAAAGGCAGACCTTTACTGTGAACTAAAGGGGTGGGTGTCGGCCCCCTTGTAGGCACTTCTCTGTACACACACAAGGGGCAGTGGTGGCTCACTGATATTACCATTTTATTCTAACATTAAAGATAATTGAAAATTAGTCCATGGCAAAACTTGCCAGTTTAGTATTTCAGCGTTCTGCAGTCACTTGTGAATGCACTTATGTACCTCTTATTTGATTTACATAGCTAAATAATTTTGTGGTAACATTACTAGTACTTTGTTTTTACTAAGCATAACACAACCTCAGTATAGAAATCATTCAAAGGCTCTACTGTACTGAGTTTACCATGGTACAAGTGGAGTGCCAGTAAAGGGGAACTGCCCCCTTAGCTCCCTAATTGTTCTTGTTATTTTAGTAAAAGTCTGAATTTTTTGTGGCTGCTGTTCCGAGCATTTTAAGACTGTATTGTAATTCATATCTTTATGACAGTATGAGCAGTTTGTTGAACATTAGTTTAGAGTGGAGTACAGACAATTCAAAAGCATGCCTTCATGTAACTCAACTAATACCACACCCAAGCCTGTGAGAAAAGTTAATATGGTGCTTTTTTAAGAGATTGTCTAAACAAATATATTTCTCATTGCCTGTTTCAAATAATTTGTAATCAAACTATAGCTGCGAAACACCACGTTGTGAGACATTGAGCTATTCAAAGCTCTTGTACAGAAAAGGAACCATGAGATTTCTGTTGAAATTTAATTCAGAGGTCTTTAGTCAAACATGAGCAAAACCATCTCAAACCACAGCCCCCCAAGTTTACACAGGTGCATACTTGTCAGTTATTGTCTAATTGCCATTGCACAAATCTGTTTTTCATAACCATAGGCAGGCACATGCACTAGCACACATGAAATGGTGAGGGCAAAATTGTGCTACTTAAAGTTCAGCTGTTTGTGTAAACCACGTGGGATTAAAATACTGTTGCTTAGCTTAACAAAGGTGGGGTCTTGGGGCAGTGCACACATTTGCTTGAAGTTAAGCGTAGCAGATAGCTGACAGAGGGGTGCCAATGAAAATAAGTCACCCCTGGAATGTGGTCTGAGCATAACACTTCTGGTTCCATAACCTGCTGTCACCTGTCAGACTGTTTCACATCCTGTCCCTAGCAATGCACATCATCTCCCCTTCCACCCATTTTTTACATGGTGTCAGGGTGTCACATGAATCATTACCACCTCTATCGATTCAGTGCCACAGTCCACCCTTCTTTTGAGAGTCATGCCTGACAGTTGCAGGTCTTCTGTCAGAATCACTCCATTTTTATTTTTTATTTATACAGTGTTATACAAAGGTCATTTAAATAATACAACATGGAGTTAGACATTTTGCCAGACAAACACTGATACATTTTCCAGGAGAAACGGTTAGGAATTCCATTTAATGTGCAGGTGTATAATGATTGTGACAAAAATAGGAGCAATCGCCCACTATGAGAAGTAGCAACTAATAGCCAGAGTTATTGGCTGGATTTAATACTGTAGAGGGTTAAAGTGAGTATCTTGGAAGTTGGAAAAAGAAGGGGGGAGGTGGAGGTGGGAGAGTTTGATACAAGGACATAGCCAGGTGTTTAATAGATGTGATTTGAGGGTTTTTTTGAATTGTGGGGTGGTAGAGGCAGTGGTCCGAGAATGGGGGAGGGAATTCCAGTTTTTAGCAACGGTGTGGGAAAAGACCGCTTTGCTTGCAGTATTGTTTATCCTGGAGATGCAGAGGAGAGATTTGTCACTAGATCGGAGATGCCGATTTGCAGTGTAATGGGTAAGAAGATTGGATATAAATGGGGAGTTTTCAGGGTACTTGAGGATGTTTTATGCAGTAACTAGCTGGTGGTGGTTAAGTAGTTGTGGTAACTCTAGCCATTTTAGTTATTTTAGTGCAACACAGTGATGTGTTCTGTAACTGGAGTTTGTAGCAAACTTGGCTATCCTATTGTAAAAGGATTCTAGCTTGTTTAGGTCAGTTTTTCTAATATGGGTGAAAATAGGTGCTGCGTACAGTAGTGTGGACAGAAGGTAACTCTGGGCAAGGGTGACTCTTAGAGTTTTTGTGCCTATATAGTGCACCCATTTTTTTGTGAACCAATTTGATGGTTTGTGAGATGTGGATATCGAAGTGAAGATCGCTGTCAATTTCAGTACTTAAGTTTGGTGTGGTTAGAAGGGGAGATGGTAGTGCCATTTTTAGAGGTGATGGAAAAGGAGAGGAGAGCTTTTGATTTGTTAGGAGAAAATAGTAGTAGTTTTGTCTTATTGGGGTTTAGGATTAGTTGGTTACCTGAGATCCATTTTTCTACATAGTTAAAGGTTTCCTGGGTAAGTTGCTGTAGAATGGTGCGAGATGAGGCAGAGCAGATTAGGATTGAATCATCTGCGTATTGAATAAGTGTGCCATGCTGGGTAGAGCTATTCAGGTTGTTTGTGAAAATAGAAGAGAGAAGTGGGCCCACTATAGAGCCTTGTGGGACTCCTGTGGTAGTTGGAGGTTGGTGGGGGGGGATAGTGCTCCTTGCCATTGGACAGATTGTTGCCTGTCAGATAGGTAGCTTCTGAACCAGGCTATGGTAGATTGGGTGAAAGATAGTGAGGCTAGAGAATCTAGCAGAATGGGGAGAGAGAGACCATGTCAAATGCCTTTGAGAGGTCCAATAAAATGGCTGATGTATATTTGTTAACATTCCTGTGAAGGCTAATTAGATTAGAGAATGAAAGAAGGGCAGTGGTTGTGCTGTGATGAGGGCAGAAGCCATGATGTGTGGTAGAGAGGAGCTGATGTGTGTTCAGGAATTTCATGACTTGCAAATGGATGCATTTCTCTAGAATTTTAGATAGGGGCATAATGGCCTCATCTCCTCTAGCTTTCTTGCTGATTTCTCCCAAATTCTCTTCACAGTATCATCTTCAGCTTACCTGCACTTGTCCCCAACCACTCTGCTCTCTTTGACCTTGTCTGCTTTTGGAACTACCACTCTTCTTCCTTTAACCTTCTCTGCATTTCGAGCTACTTTGGCTTCTGCTCTGATGCCATAACTTTATTCGTCTGTCCCACAGTGTGCATCCAAACAACTGTCTCTGGCACTTTCTGAACTGTTCCACCTTTATTGCTCAGGTTTTTTAACATACAGAAGTACTGGTCAGACCACTGTTTTGTGCACCTTACTTTTCAGCATCTTTGGTATTCTTCTGTCACATACTAACACTGATAACCATGTTAGTTGGCTGCAGCCTTCTGATTCTAATTTTGACCTCCTGATTCAGACATCTCTTCTCCTTAACCACTTATCCTAGATACTTGAAGCTGTTAACCAAGGTGGAAGGGGAACAGTTAGGTTTTCAGCTTCTGATTCCTCCCATTTTGTCCACTGCAAATCTCTTCTGTTCTCAATGGCATCCTGTGTGACTTCAGTTATTCCAGCTCCACACATTTACTTCCTTTGCAGCAAGACTTATGAAAGCCACCTCATACAACCAGAGACGCTACTCACAAGCCACACCAACTCTCATTACACCCTAGAATCAAACTCCATAGCAGTGCACATGCTTTCTCCTCTCTTGCATCTATTCTTTGGCAAGCTCTCCCCATTGACTTAAAGGAAATCAACACTTATTCCGAATTCAGAATGCAACTCAAAAAGCTCTACAGCAAATGTTCCTGCTTCAACACAGGACATATCACCTAACCTATCTCCCAGGGCCAGTAGTAGCATTTTGGGGGCTCTAGCAAGTTTCAAGTTGGGGGCCCTACTTTGGAAAATATAAAGTGTGACCTCATTGCCGTCGTACCCACTTCCCTGTCAAGCTCATCCAGCACCATTTATCAACCACTGTAGTATCACTACATTCAGATATTTAAGAAATGATGTGCTGAGGTACACACTGGCATTTAGTACAGATGTTACATTATGACAAACGCCTGTACAACAGCAAGGTAGCCACTCATAGATGCATGCACACTGACTGGCATTTAGTACCAATATTACATTATGACAACCCCCTGTACCACAGCAAGGTAACCACTCACAGGTGCAGACACTGACTGTATACTCCTCAGCTGCCTAGGTTTTCAGAATGTCCAGGTATGACTCATTTTGTCTGGTCCTGAAAATTTGTAGAGTTCTGAATTTTTTGTAACAAATCATCGATGATTGAATTCACTAAATAACAGGCATTTGTTTTATTCTAGCAACTTTTTAAGTTTGTAAGAGCAATATTTAAAATTTGCCCTGATCTTTGGGGCTGTAACCCCATTCTCTGTGGCTTTGTCCATTTTTTTTGTGCCATGAGATTGAGAGCTATGACTGGCATTTTGTCGTAAGGTTGTTACATTACGACAAGCCTCTGTACAACATCAAGGTGGCCAGTCCCACAGACTCCCACACACCTACAGCAAGGCTGAACAGAGACACCCACACAGACCCCCTCACACAGGACAGAAGCACACCAAGACAGAGAGAGACTTTATCATGTGTAGGTGTCTGTCCTGTGTGCATGACAGCATTATAGCAAGACCGAACAGAGACATGAGAGACAGCTACACAGACTCTTGCTCACGGGACAGACACCCACACATGATAAAGACAGCAATACAAGACCGAACATTGACACCCACACAGACTCGGACATGCAGAACAGAGGCATCCACCCCCACAGTACTGCAAGACTGAACAGAAACCCACACAAGACTAAGGCAGCATTACCACAGAACAGAACTGAGACACCACTCCCAAACACAAGACAATGACAGTAGTACAGCAAGACTGAAACAAGCAGCATTAGATAAACTGACACCATCACACAAGACTGTTCTGCAGACTGTTACTGACATGCAGAACAGTCACACTGCAGAGGTACACAACACAGCTATGGGGCAGACGTAGAAAAAACTACAGACATACAAGGAAAGCCTTTGGGATTACAGAGCCTGAAGCAGACGACTCAAACCTAAACACAGAAGAGAGCACAATGGGGATTACTGAGCCTGAGGCAGACCGACTCAAAGAAACAACCAAGAGACACTGAGCCTGAGGCATTCTGAAACCCAAGCACATGAGAGCAATGGGGTTTACTGAGTCTAACACAGGCAGACTCAAACCTAGAGTGAAACGGGTGAAGTCAATACCAGAGTGTCATTTGTCTTCAGTGTGCAGTTACCTACTCAGCTTTTCTGATTGCTGCCACTTGTCTGTTTTTCCTGTGTTTCTGTCCTAGCCTCAAGTCTTGCTGCTCCCAACTGTCCTAGCTTTACAGGGAGTCCTGCTGCTCCCAGCTGTTCTGGCCTCATGACTCTTGCCTAACATCCTGCTAGTTTCATCCTCATTGTGCTTCTTGGTCTTACCTGCTGGAGTAAAATTAGTGAATACACAGCATGCTATACAAGCCACATTAAGGTGCTACCCGAAATTTACTGCCTTACAGCATTATAAAAGGATTACTGGAAAGGAAATATGAGCACATACCTAGAGTTTTCCTGGGATCTTGCAAATTTTCTTCCAAAGTCTTTAAGGAGGCTGCCATGTGATATACTTTTATCACTTCATGCTCAGTTGAGAGCACAGCTAAGCCTGAAAGCATCTCCTGACTGACAAATATAAGTTTCTCTTTGAGTTTCAGTTTAGTAAAGCTGCATTCTGCAGTAGCCACTGTAACAAGTGTAGTCAAATTAATGCGCAGTGAAACGTAAGTATTCTAGAGAGTGTGTGTGTATATGTGTTATATATTTATTTAGAGATATATATATATATATATTTATATATATATATATATATATATATATATATATATATATATATATATATATATATATATATCGCGAACCAGATTTTCGCGGTTGCGGTAATATGTTTGTTGGCCCAAAAACGGATTGTGGGACTAAAAGTAAAACAAAATTTGATGTTTTCTTTGGTTACAACGTAGTTTGTCCCAAATTAGTAGCATAAATTAACGCAGAAATGTGAAACTTGCTTTGCGTACATCAAAATTGGTTGCACTGCTGTCTTAGTGCAGAAGTGAACTGAGGACGCATGGGAAATGCTAGTTCGTTTTTACTGTGTGATGGATTACTACGAAATTGGATACTAAACTTTTTCCTTAGAAGAAGAAATATGGAGCAACACATTTTTTTGGTAAATAACTAGTTTTATTTGACATAATGTAGGAAATAATTGAAGTTAAAGGTAATAGCAATCTAAACAATCAAACAGAGATGAAGGTCTTGACGATGGAGGCTAAAGTTACGAAGAGCATTCTTGTAGCATTTGACAGAAACTGATTTTTTTGTGGGGGATAGCAGCTATTGTTGCAATGATTTGTGGATGTTTTGCATAGTCTTCATGTGGATGTCTTCCAGATGTTTTTGAGCAACATATCTGTAAATATTTTATTGCTGATTAAGGAAGCATACTTGTAGATGGTTCACTTTCTGGGTTACACTTTTTGTATGGAGAGAAATTGTCTGCTATTGCTGTCAAAATTGCATCAAATAAGTCTTTCTTTAGTGCAAGCTGTGTTTCACGCCAGATATATTCAGTTAGGTAGGAGTCCAAATGGTGTCTTGCAGTGCCTCTCTGTTTTGTTTCTCCACTTAACAGATCCCCACATTCTCTCTGTGTTGTGTATGCACTCCTGTGTTTGGATCTACAAAGTTGTAGCTATGGTTTACTTTTTCATGAATGAAACCAGCTTCTTCTAGTTGTTGAGTTTGATATGCCTGCCATGAATCTGAATAAATAGTAGTGCCCTGTTTAATGTATTCTTTGATTTTATTAAATAATGTTGCAGCTGTTCTATCAGGAACCTTTACAAGAAAAGTCTCTCTTGTCTCCCTACATATCCCTCCAAATACCCACTGTTGAGGGAGAATACGGCCAGCATTACTTTTACGTCTAGTAAAAAGCGTCTTGTCTATTTCCACAATACACCATGGCCCTCCAATTTCTTTCTTGTCCTTTTCCTCCATTTCTAAGACACAGGCATCACGTAAGTAGTTACTCCAGTCTATGACTGTCTTGTCAGCCATGTCCAGTTCTTTCTGACAGAAACTTATAGATGTCATCTGCTTTGCCCAACAATAAATGAAGCGGACAGCGGTGGTAAAATTAATTCGACTTCCTTCAAAGAAATTACTCACTCGAACTCCTACATGTTGGTAACATTTTTCTGTATTGCATTTCCAAAAAATCTGCTTCCCATAGTATAATGTCCGGAACAGCATTCTTTACTTGTTGATTATAATGCCATATTGCTGGAAAAGTGCTATTGACTCATTTTCTGTCTTGGGTAGATCCCACAAACGCATTGTATTTGTAAAGGTTGTTTTTTGGGGTTAGTTCAGTATCACTGAATATCTACATAGATCGTCTTTACTAATATGAAGTATAACTTTGACAACATTTACAGGCTCGCGGCTGGGGATATGGAACGTGTATTACACATAGCGGCTGTGTACAATGTATTTACAGTGACAAGATGTTGGAAAACAGCATAGCTTGAAAGAAGCTCTCATTCCTTTAAATTTACAATGTTTTTGCTACCTAAACAATGTTTTTAGATGAAGTTGACATTTGTCAGTGTGATTTTGCATACATTTCTTTTTACATTTCCGCATTGGGAATCAAGCGCTGTTATCGCGAAAATCTGGTTGCGATAATACGTAAGTACTGTATATATGTATATATATATATATATATATATATATATCTATATATAGATATTTATATATATATATATATATATATTTAGATATATATATCTATAGAAGATCTAGATATGATAGATCTAGATGTCTGTCTATCGATAGATACACATATACTGCGGTGGTGGTGGTGCTGTGGTAGCGTTCTCGCCTCACAGTAAGACGTTGTCCTATATATATATATATATATATATATATATATATATATATATATATATATATATATATATATATATATATATATATATATATATATACATATACATACACACACACACTCACTCTCTCTCTCATATACTTACGTTTCACTGCGCATTAATTTGACTAAACTTGTTACAGTGGCTACTGCAGAATGCAGCTTTTCTAAACCGAAACTCAGTCAGGAGTATAGAGATAAAATATGTATATATAATGAAGTTCCAGGATATTTAAGGAATGAAAGCACTGAAAACCACCAGTTCGTGTGTTGTGTTTTTGTGTCCATATGCCTTGGAAATTTAAATGTAAAATATATGTAATCTGTGTGTCTCTCTCTCTTATTTATATATATATATATATATATATATATATATATAAAATATCGTCGACACATGAATATTAAGTAGTTCATTTGGTCGACAGGAAGTGCATGCAAATTACCCATCAACATTATGTTGCAAACAGGGCAAGGATTAACCATTGTGTGCACTGTTTTGCAGTCTCGGAGTTGTAATATACAAGTAGCAGGGATGTGGGGGGCAAACACTAGTGTTAGTTTGCAGGCGTTTTTCAACCATTTAAATTGATTTTTTTTTTCGGTATTTTGAACAAGTGATGATTCAATGTTAAGGTGTCTTATCTCACCTTCATTCTTGCTGGTTGGGTTCGACTCGGCCATCTTCAAAAGCTCGAGAGCTGTTTACTGGCTTGAGGCCTCCCCATATCCCATGATGCCTGGTGCTAGAAACCCAGATCTCGTTTGCCTCTTCTGCTGCGAGGTTGTCTTACTGGCTCAGGTCGTATATTTTCATTGTTTTATCTGTTTTTGACAAATTATTAAGGTTTTTGTATAGTTTGTTGTTTGTTGTTACAGTTTTTTCTATATGATATGTTTGTTTACCTGAATTACTTCCCCTTCAGAAAACTCGTTTTAGTTAGTCCCCCCCCCCCCCCAATCTCTTCCTTAATTAGCCGTTTAAGTTAGAGGCTAACCTTTTATTAAAAAAAAAAAAAAAAAAAAAAAAAAATAGTATTTACCTAGTTTAGTCTTTTTTGTTTGTTACTAGCATAGGATATTGTCTCTTTCTTTGTGGTTTTTGAATGTAATAACTTGTGTGTGTGATAGTTGTTATATCTTAAATATTTTGTGTATTGTGTTGGTGTTTTTTTTTTTTTTTCCTTGAGTATGTCCAAAGATCCCAAGGTGTCCGGATTCAAGAAGTGTGACTCATGCTGTCAGAAGAAGTCTCTGACAGATGGTCACGCTTCTTGTGTCTATTGTCTGGGCGTTGTGCACCTGCAGGACTCTTGTTCAGTTTGCCATGTTTTCAGCCCAAAAGTCCTGCAGGAGCGTAGGAATAAGTTAATCCTACAGGGTTTACTTAAGCCCGAGGATTCACCGGCTAAGGCTCAGCCTGTGAAGTCCTCCAAGCCACCTAAATCTTCGGCTCCCAGTTCGGAGCGTCATTAGGTGAAGCTACTACTTCGGCCTCTGTTCCAGCCGGAACCGATGTAACCTGCCTCTCAGTCGGTTCCGACACGCTTCGGAGCCATCGGGGAGTCGAAAGAGATCCAGGTCTCCCTCCCTGGAGTTGATACGTTCGGCTCAAAGGCATTCTCTGCTCCAATTGGAGCGCAGTCATCACTCCTCCCACTCTTCAATCAAGGCTTTCAGATCACGACTTGGAGAGAGTGGTCAGTAGGCTGTTGAAATCGCAGGCCCTAGCAAAAATGTTGTCCAGCCCCCCCTTTTCAGGGTTCGGCTCCGTCCATGTCTGCAGTTATTCCTCCTCCAACTCCTCCCTTGAGTTCGGAGCTGGAGCTTGTTGGGGTTCGAATCGTGGAACTGTCTGCACAGATACCTTCTCTTTCGGTTCCGTCGTCGGCTCCGATCACTTCCTTGGTACCGTCCTTGGATGGATCTGGGCGCCGAGACTGGCATCGGACCCTTGTCTGACCCCGTTCTCCACCTCGGAGCTTCGGCGCAGGTGAGCTCAGCTCCTACATCGGCTTCAGAGCCGTCCCCCTCGGTGCAGAAAAAGATTCCGATCTCTTCGGATCCGGAGCTTTCTCGGCATCCGAGCAGGGGCGCCTTCCAGGTCATGAGGAGTGTGCTGGCCCCTGAGTCAGCCCCACTAACATCCCCATCGGCTCCTCCCCCTATGGTGCCTGCATCTGCCTCTGTCTCTCCTCCAGACCCCAAGCGTGGGGAACCAACGCTCCAGGGCACCCCTTTGGGTGTATCTTCCTCTTCCAAGGCCTACCCTGATCATTCAGAGGAGCCACCTCGTAAGAGGAAATGCAAGAGGAAGCATGTTGACTCCCCTGAGTCTGTCACATCAGATACCGGCTTAGAGGATTTGGAAGGGTCCCCTAGATCCCCCTCTGAAGATGTCTCCTTCTCAGACATCCTTGAGATGCTTAGGCAGAGGGGGAACTGGACTACCCTGAGCCCTTCCAAGGATGAGTCTCTATTCCTGGATGCTTTTTGGATCCCAACCTTCCACCTCATGGTTTTCTCCGCCTTTCGACCCACTGATGTCTGTGGTGGCTCTGAAGGCGTGGTCAGCTCCAGACACAGTGGAACTGACCCCCAGAAGACCCGCCAAATTTATAACTGCACCACAAGATAAACAGTTTTTGACCAAAGGTGTTCCCGTTGATGCTATGATGGTAGCGGCGGCCACAAAGAAGGAGTTGGCTGAAACTTCATCTGTCCATCCCCCTAACAAGGAGTCCAGGACGATGGACAGGTATGGGAATGGATGTTCCCTTCAGCGACCTTTTCCATGAAGTCTCTGAATTATTTGTGCCACTTTACCAGGCTTCAAAGGTATCTCCTTAAAGAGCTTGGAGATGCCCTCCAAGATCCATCAGCTGAGGGGGCCCAGGCTAAGGCAGCCTCCCAGCTGGCGACTCTTAATTCAGTGGTGAACTCCTCCATGAGGCTCATTTCTTATGCAGCCGATGGTGCGAGTAGAGCCACGGGCACAGGCGTTGCCCTAAGGAGGCACACTTGGATGCGGCTTTGTAATTTTGCGGAACCTTTCAGAGCGTCTTTCACCAACACCCCCTTTGATGGTTCCTCTCTTTTTTTGGATCACAGGTGAAGGACACCCTTACCAGGTGTGAGCAGGAAGGCAAGACTCTCTCTGCCGTCGGAGTCCATTTTTCCACTTCTTCCAGACCATATCCTAAAGGTCAGAAGAGTGGAAAGATGTGGTTCCGTAAACTCCAGGGAGTCTTGCCGGACACACGTGGTGAGTTCCCATCCAGGGGCAGAGGAGGGAACAACAATGGACACCGCCCTCGTGGCAAAGGGGGTCCGCAGAACCAGGGCAGCAGAGAATCCTTCTCTGACAAGCCCTTCCAGCATCTGTGAAGGGTTGCCCGGCTGACCACCTCTGGAGGCAATCGGGGGAAGATTATCGCTGTACCCAAGAGCCTGGCAAGACATAACACAAGACAAATGGGTACAGTCTGTTTATATCCGGAGGCTACAGAATTCCCTTTGTTCGCACTCCCTTATTGTTAAACAAGTCCCTTCCAGATGTTCCACCCAATCTAAGGGATGAAGCAGTTCAAGAAGTTTGGGCCATCCAGCAAGGATCCAGAATTTACTCAAGGTTCTTTTTGGTACCAAAAAAGACAGGGGACTGGAGACCCATTCTGGATCTCAGCAGACTAAACAGGTCTGTGCAAAGAACGAAGTTTCGGATGGTCACGCTACAGTCCATATTACCCTTTCTGGGTCAGGACAATTGGATGTTCTCTATAGATCTTCAGGATGTGTACTACCACATCAAAATGGACAGACGCTCCAGAAGATTCCTTCGCTTCCGGCTAGGAGCCAGCCATTATCAGTTCAGAGCTCTGCCCTTTGGTATCACCACAGCCCCCAGGGTGTTCACCAAATATATGGCAGTAGTTACCGCTCACCTGAGACGGCAAGGATTCCAGGTGTTTCCATATCTAGATGACTGACTCCTCACTGCTACCACCAGGCATCACCTTCTGCGAGCCAGAAACTACACTATCCAGACTTGCTCCAGACTAGGTATCACAATAAATTTCGAAAAATCTGCACTGTCGCCCTGTCAGTCTATCACCTTTATAGGCGCAAATTTGAATACAAAAGACATGGCAGCCAGCCTTCCACCAGACAGGGTGTTAGTCATTCGCCAATATGTGCAGGTCTTATTAAGATGCAAAAGAATTCAAGCCAGGTTCGTCCTCCAAACTCTGGGTCTCATGGCAGCAGCGATCATACTCGTTCCTCTAGCCCGTTTCCACATCAGGATTCTCCAGTGGCTTCTTTTCACCCAATGGTCCTTCCAACAGCTGCCCATGTCTCACATGATTATGATCACACAAGCATGCAAAAAGCACCTTGCGTGGTGGATGGTCTTCACATCACTGCTCCAGGGCAGACCATTTGTACCCCCTCCTCCAGTTGCTACGGTGACCACGGATGCCTCCCTGATTGGGTGGGGGGAGCATTATCAGGGCAGAACAGTCCAAGGCACCTGGCAACCTCACGAGTACCATCTGCATATAAACATCTTGGAGATGAGGGCCGTGCTTTTAGCGTTGCAAGCTCTTCAGGACTCTCTCTTCCTACCGGGACCATTGCAGTTCAAACCAACAATATGTCGGTAGTGTGGTACATCAACAAGCAGGGCGGAACCAGTTCCTATCCCCTATGTCGAGAAGCACTCAGACTCTGGCAATGGACGATCTCTTCCCAATGATTTCTGACCGCAACGCACATCCCCTGGGAGATCCAACATCATAGCAGACAGTTTGAGCAGAGCAATTCTCATGCCTCACGAGTGGTCTCTGAATCAGGTAGTAGCGGACCAAATCTTCCGCAAATGGGGCCAGCCTTTCTGCGATCTTTTTGCCACCCCCTTCAACAGCAAGTGCAGCAATTTCTTCTCTCTCCTTCCACTTCCCGGACATTCCCCCAGAGACGCTCTAGTCCACGATTGGCCTCAGGGACTTCTGTATGCATTCCCTACCTTTCCCCTGATCCCGAAGCTAATACAGAAAGCTACTGTATTGGGCTGCAAAATGATCCTCATTGCTCCTTACTGGTCTCGACAAATATGATTCCCGTTCCTGCATAATCACCTTCTCGAGCAGCCTTGGACTCTGGACCCAGTTCCAGACCTTCTGATCCATCAATCGGGTGGGCTGCACCAATCCCTGCAATCTCTCCAGCTCACTGCTTTGTTGCTCCACTTCCAACTTTAGCCAGACTTCCTAATATCTCCCCCTCTGTGCGTGAAATTATTTTATCATCGCACAAGTCTACAACTAGAAAAACCTACGCTAGTAAGTGGAAACATTTTTCTTCCTGGGCAGAGGCTGAGTATAGACCCCTTTTCAGCCCCTGTACACCAGATTTTGGAATTTCTTGCGGAACTCTTTCATGCTGGGTCCGCTTCCGCTACAATTAGAGTTCAGTTAGCTGCAATTTCAAATTTTCACATTGGTCTGTCGGAAAATAATATCATGTCTCAGAAGCTATGTAAAGCCTTTCTCAAAGGGACTACTCTGCTCAGGCCCCCAATGAGAGATCCTCCACCTCCGTGGGAACTAAATTTGATTCTAGCCTCCCTAATTTTGCCCCCCTTCGAACCTGCAGCATCTTGTTCTTTGAAGTTTTTATCTTGGAAAACCCTCTTTCTGGTAGTGATTACTTCAGCCAGAAGAGTTTCGGAACTTCAGGCCCTTTGTATCCGTCCTCCGTACCGAGTGTTCCACAATGACAGGGTTGTGCTCAGGACTAATCCTTCCTTCTTCCTTCCTACATTCCCAAGGTCTCTTCTGAGAATAACTTGAATCAGTCCATTGACCTTCCTGTGTTTTTTCCCAACCACTCCAACAGGGCGGAATATAAATTGCATCAGTTAGATGTTCACAGGCAACTACGCTTTTATTTGCATAGAACTAAGGACATCTGAAAATCGGACCAGCTTTTCCTGTCCTATGCTGAGGGTAAACAAGGTCTTCCAGTTTCGAAAATAACCTTATCCAGGTGGTTGACTACTATCATCACATTCATCTATCAACTGAGGAATAAAGAATTGCCTGTTAAACCAAAAGGTCACATCACCAGAGCTTTAGCCACTTCTGTGGCCTTTCAGGCTAGGTTGCCCATGGAATCTATTTGTGCTGCGGCTACGTGAGCCAACCCACATACTTTCATTTCACATTATAAGTTGGATGTGGTTTCCAGGAGCAGAGCTGATTTTGGTTCCACTGTTCTGAAGAGTTTGTTCCGATGAGCCACCCAGGATTTTGGGTGCTAGGGACGCTGTCCCAACCAGCAAGAATGAAGGCGAGATAGACAACTTAACATAAAGAAGTTATGTACCTACCATAACGTTCCATGTTAGTTGTCTTCTCGCCTTCTTTCTTGCGTCCCACCCTCCATCCCCCTATCCTAATAGACGGAGAAGAGTTCCTTATGGTTTTTCACTGGGTGAGTCTTCTCTGGCTATTCCTCTCTGCGTAGTAGCCTCTCTGGTAGGGTTTATGCAGTATAGGATAGGATTCCTTCCTTTTTTTATGTCTGCAGTTAGACTTACCAAATGAGATCTGGGTTTCTAGCGCCAGGCATCATGGGATATGGGGAGGCCTCGAGCCAGTAAACAGCTCTCGTGCTTTTGAAGATGGCCGAGTTGGAGCCGAGGATCGGCTCCGAACCCAACCAGCAAGAAAGAAGGTGAGAAGAAGACCACTAACATGGAACATTATGGTAGGTACATAACTTCTTTTTATTAATCATTCGTGAAAGGCTTTTTGTGTCCAAGGTCAGAGTCATCAATGTCGCAGTGGCCACTTGTTCTGTCAGTTCTTTCAGAGTCTTGTAGTGTGTCTTCTGCAGTGTTACTCAAGGCTTTAATATTTGATAAAAATCCAAAGGCCTTATCAAATTCTGTAAGCTGCTCAAACTGATCAGTAAATGATTGGATTGTTGTGTCCAGCAGCACATTGAAGAACTCTGCACGTAGTTTTAGCATTGGATCCCGTACAGTCTCATCTTCTCCTTCATAGTTTAAGAAGCGCTTTACTGTCCTCTACCTCTTTTCTTGAAATGTGGTGCCAACATCAGTTCTTCCGTTGTCTTGGAGGCTTCACCCATGGCATGTTGAAATCCTGTCGAATTCAGTAGGTTCATAGTTGATGCCGGTACTTTGACACCAAAATAACTGATGGACTCTGCAGAAGTTTGCTTGCACAATTTAACTCTTGTCAGCACATCATACCAAACCACTAAACATACAATTAATTGGTATAGGTTCATAGGTAGGTACTAGGCTATTGGGCCAAGGGCCTAAGTAAGCCTAGCCAACAAGGTTTCCTGGCTTACACCACCCAAGAAAGTTATTTTCCTGTGCCCCTGTCGAGCAGAGCCACAGAAGTGATCCCCGGGGTGTATTTCCCATTTCCCATCCACTTATCAAGATGTTTCTTGGAGTGCTAATGAGGAACTTTGCTTGACATAGATGGGTAGCTTGTTACAGACTGCCCTGACAGTCTGTCTTGCATTTGCAGGGAGTCTCCAGTAGTGGCTTCACAGTGGCATTTGTGCCATTTCAAGATCTGCCGTCGGCTCGTTGATGCTGAACAGAGTATGTAAATGTTCTGCAGATATCCAGAGAATGACAATGCCTGTAGTGATGAATGTGCACCATCACTAACTAAGATTTAAATTATGGCAGACACATGGCACATGAAAAGCCCTTGAATTCATCTGTTTTATCCGGGCCTGCACTCCAGCTTGTTTCCATTCACATTGCTGCCCTTGTCGTATCCTTGTTCTTGACAATTGTTAATGTCCAGTTAATGATTTTGCAGAGTCTGAAGTGCTTCTGTAAGTCCTTCCCCAGTTATATCATTCACAGGCACAAGTCCCAGAAAGTGTTCCTCAACTGTGGCTGCAGTCCTTGAAATATCCACATACCTAATTACTACAGTCATTTTGCTCTTGATTGCTGATGTCTGGCATGCAATCAAGAATTGTGGAAAAGTACCTAGCATTCTTCACCCTTCCCTACAATGGTACTTTTAAAAATAGCATTTGCAATCAGCTGGATAATTTCTTTCTGTATGTCCTTCCCAAGATAGTGATCCATTACTACTTTATTCTTAATGTGATGCAAATGTTCAGCCATGACCGAATCAAACTGTGACAAAAGTTGCACTTGCCCTAAGAAATTGCCATAGGTGTACAGGGCATCACTTGTACCATGGAATGCCATGTTCTGTTCTGCCAAGTATTGGATGATAGCTATAATACGTTCTAATATACCATGCCAGTGGGTTATCTCCTTTTCAACCACTGCTTGTCTCTTATCGTCCAGTGTCTGCCTACTCTTTACTCTATTGTCCAGTTTCTTCCACTTTAGCATGTATGCTCTCGTGCTCGGTCATGGTTGTGTTAAGCTTTGGACATCTCTCTCCATGCTCTGTAATCACCTGACCTGAGAAGATGGTTAGAATGTCCAAACAATTTGCATGCAAAGCAAAACAGTACATCTTTTGAGACTGAATATGTCCGTCAAGTGTGTTTTGCTCTCTACCCATTAGGCAGCACATGGAAATAGTTCTCTGATTTAAATTTTTCCTGTTCATTGACTGGGAACTGTGGCAACACCACTTGCATAGGTCCATGCTGAATGGCAACTACCCTGAACTCATCCCGTATAAAGTCTGGCCAAGTTCCTAGATCCTCAAAAGATTTACATGACACTCCTTGCAAATCATAGGCCACATCTGTCACTACAGAAATATGGGCTCCTTCTGTATCAAACTCTGGTGATCCAGGCAACACTTCTACAGTTGAGTCTGCATTTGCTGACATACTTTCGCTCATGGTAATGGCTGTAGGTTCACAGGAGGTACCCTGTGGTGCAGCTGCAACACAGTGGTCACTTTCTATTTAAAGGATGCTGGCCTCACAGTGGGCAGGTTGTAATGCAGAACTGTTGTACTGTCCTGAAGGCAGACTTTTTCCTGAATCTCCCTTCTCTGATGACCCACAAAAAAAATGTCATAATGGAGCCCTGTCTCTTTGCATCCTCATTCCTCTGCTGCTGAAGCTTTCTTTTTGCTGCTCCTGACAAATATGTACATTTCATCTCTAACTGCATCTGTAGTAATTCTGCTTTACGTCCATTCTCAGACATTGGGTCCTTTTGTCATACTGTTAGTAAAAAGCAGTACACTTCAGGTACATGTTATGCCACTTTATTTGACATACATGGACTGCATAGTGACTGGCATTCTGAATACATTCTAAGAGTGGTATTTTCCAGTTTACGCAAACAACTCCCATGACAATAGTGGAATGTTACCAATCACATTTACTTAAATGGACTCACTGAGGTAAACCCTTAACTTTGATCGGGCCATTGCCATGTGAAATACAAACTCCAAGCTAGCCAGAGTATCTTAACTGTAGGCACAAGCTACAAACCCACAACCTTCCCCTTAACACAGTGACACTTGCCTCCTCCGCTTATGACACAATCACTAACTATAAGTCACTATTGTGCTTTACTCTGAAAGCATCCTCTACTGTATTGTACTACTGCTTCTACAAAGTCATAATAAAAGGAAATGACCCCAAACATGTGGTATATAACTAGATAACAGTACATCTGGATAAGATCACTGCAAAATGCATTTCAGTTGAGCAAAAAAACTGAAGCTGCCACACCAAGAGCTGCATGGTTTAATACACACCTAACAAAAGATCAAGTTGATTCCATCTTACACTGTAGGCAGAACTAAACAGAAACAAGGGCCAGTAGGCAAAAGAACTGCAGTGCAACCATATAAATCAGAAAAATGGATTAGGTTCCAAAAAGTCGCGTTAGTATGACTGTAGACACAGAAGAATGAGCAACCTCATAATGAATGCTGTTCATAAACGCAAGCTATACAGTATTTAGTATTGTACCGTAGGCTGAAGAACTGCTGAGTAACAGTAACCAGTAGGTAAAAACTGTAGTGTAGGCAATAGGCACAATTGAAGTGCATTACAAAATACATATCGCATAATGACTTGCATTGACATCGGTCAGTATTACATTGCAGGCAGAAAGACTGAAGAATGACTGACTGGTAGGCAAAAAATTAATGAGAAAGGTATTTAACTTAAGACTAACTTGGGCCTAACACTGGAGGTGAACCTCAGCTTTTTCTACACAGTTCTTCACCTTTCATCCCCCCAAACATATGAAGAGGCCCTAAACGATGTAAAATATTGCTGTTACATGCTCTCTGGAACAGACTACTAAAGTCTGAAACAACTAATAACTAGGAGGAGAGTCACAAGTTTTAAGGAGAACATGCCAAACTATGAGGCAAGAAAAAGGTTATGGAACAAAAGACATTTCCAAAAATTATTCCTACTTTTACCACAAACCAGTCATTCAGGAATGCAATATCAATGAATGATGGGCACTGTATAACATGTACAACATTTTCACACACCTGCCCACTACCTCTCACTCTCTTGACATACTTGAACAAACCAAAAGTATTGGTCGAACAAAGGAGTAAAATTATGCATTTGCTAGAAAAGCTCATTTGGGAGACGTAGAGGTGCCAATCAAACATCAGGAGGCACAAGATCTGTGGACAAAAGCATAAACCCAGGGAATATACCATACATTACATGAAGGATATGAAACATGAAGTCCATTTTCACCAGTGGACTTAGCCCTCAGCATTGTGCTATGCAAACATTTTGTGATTGAGAACAGACCAAAAATCAGGCAAACATTCTAGAGCATTCTCCCAGCACTTACCCCCCCCCCCCCAACCTCATCATAATAATTGCAGTAGACAAAGCCACAAATTGCCGAGAAAATGCATACTGTTTCAAACATTGCTATGAGAGCCTTAAAGATAGTGGAATAGCAGGGTTTGCATTGGTATGCAATAAACTGTACATTCTGTAGAATTCACAGCCCTGCCCACTGTCTCAACAAAATAAAGCTAGATGAAGTAAACAAACTGGAAAAGTGAGACAAAGGCATAATTTGGGATTTAAAATAATGTGCTTAACATAGAACATATTTTTGTAGGAGCATGCATTGGATGAACCTACATTTCTTGATGAGGAACAGACTAAAAGTACCAGGCAAACATTTACACATTATGCAACATTGTAGCATTCTAGCAGCCCTACCCCTCTCCTAAACTATCAATGTAACAATTCTAGGCAAGCCAAACATAGAATATAGGCATAACAAGGGAGTTTTAAAAGTTGCCATAAATCTAGATGAAGCAAACCTACCACAAGACAAGGGCATTACAGTAGGGATATACTATACTGGGGTTATAAACTAATAATGATGCTAAAATGAGATTTTGCAGTAGCAATATGTGTTATGATTCCACAGTTTTGTGGAAGAAAAAACAAGAACATCTGGGCATTGTGTACATTCTCCCAAGCCCTATCAACCTCTTAACCTCTCAGCATAATTCAAGCAGCCAAAAATAACTGCAGAACAAGGCGTAACATCAGGGATAGTGTAAAACATTAATATAAGCTTAGACAGTAGAACAGTGTTTGCATTATCATGCATTAAGATATCTACATTCTGAAGAACCCCCCCCCCCCAAAAGTCGGCACAATAATTCTTGAAGTGAAAACAAAATAAAGACAACGGCGTAGCATTAACAATGTGCTTATATAGTATGTGACCCCACATTAAAAAAAAATTCCAGGCAAACATTGGAACACTGCAGCATTCTCACAGGCCCTAACTACATTCCCATCGTTTCAACACAATAACTACAGAAAACAAAAAGAATTAGTCATTGCATCAGCGAGTTGAACATTGCCAGTATACACAGTAATAGCGTAACAGGGTTTGCATTAATATACATTCAAACATCTATACCTTCTGCAACATTCTCACAGCTGCTAACCACCCTCTCAACATTAGGCATTTTAAGCAGTGTACTTGTGAATTAAAATGGTATAACACTTTGCAGTAGCATGCATTGTGTGAACCCTCATTTTTGATGAACAGACTGAAAATACCAGGCAAACATGTAACTGCATTTTCATGCATTAAGACATCAGTACATTCTGCAGAATGCTCACACCACCTAACCCCTAATATCTCAGCACAAATCTGGATGAAGTGGTAAAAAAAGCAAGACAAAAGCATAAGGGATAGTTGTAAATATTGCTGGTATTCACAAATACTGGCACAACAGGGTTTGTATCTGTACGCATTAAAACATCTGTACTGTCTACAGCATTCTCACAGCCCCTATGTCCCCCTACCAATTCTTCAGCACAATTGGACAAAAATAACTCCATGAACATTATTTGGCACAACTGATTCCACCCCCCCGCCCCCATCTGCTTAGCACAAAAATGCAATCATCTCCCTAGATTACCTGCCCCCCATGACAACATCTGGACATTACAAATAAGCCTCCCTTTCTCAATCTATTGGCAGAAAAACTAAGGACAAATGTAAAATAGTGGTAAAACCATAGCCCACACCCCCTGTCTCAACCCTCTTAGCACAAGAATAATGGACAAAAGTAAAATACTTGTACAGCCATAGCCCTTCACCCCCCCCCCCCAATCCTCTTAGCACAGGAATTCTGGACAAAGTGAAACAGCCTATCAACAAATTAGGAACAAAGTACCAAATAAACCAAGCTTACAAAGTATAGGTCCAGAACAATTCTTTCCCCACTATCTAAACCCCTAGAGTGATGCATTCATTCTCAACTACTGCAGCATCTCGCAATCAATAATTTACTTGCCACATCCCAGCATGGCTTCAGGCGTCATGCTACAACTGGCCTCCTCAGTTGTAACACCATCAGTTTAGAAATTAAGGTAAATAGGATAATCTGTTTTTCTAGATTTGTCAAAGGCCTTTGACACAGTCTCTCAAAACAAACTACTCTTACCAACCTTAATCTCAGCCCCCTAGCCCTCAGATGGTTCCAAAGCTACCCAACAGGTCATAAACGGGCAATAAAATGGCTCCAAGATCTAACCCCTCTACTCCCAGTCACATTAGGAGTCTCACAAGGCTCCATCCTCTGTCAACTTCAGTTTACTGGATTAACTAACAATTTCAATACTGCCACCTCGCTAGCATCCACAGTCCAATATGAGGACGACTCTACACTTGTGTGCTACATCTACCATGCAGCAGCTCGTATCCCAGTCCAGGCTGAAATAAGCCAGTCTTTACTACTTACCCCATACTCCTAAAACTGTTCACTTAAACATCACCTCAAGACTGCCCACCTATCCCTGGTTTAGCAAACTCCAATATCCTTTTCTCTGTCCCATCATTTATCTCCCCTCCTTTTTTCATCACCCCTATCCCATTCTCTTTACCCTTTACATATACAGCATGGATACTAGCTATAAAAAGCCTACTCTACCTCTTGCCCCCAATTAACTAACTCACACACTCTCTCCAACTAACCAGCTGGCAGTCAAAATTAAATGTATATAAAGTTCACATTCCCTTACATTATCTGTCGTAAGAACGGATAAACCATACTTATTTTACATATTTCTACCACTTGTGTATTAAGATAAGCTTTTCTCCCCAGGCCTCCATGGAAAATGGGCTGCATCCCAGTCCGACTATCCAGTAAACAAATGTAAAATAAAACTAGTACAACCATCCCTCACCTTCCAAATCGTCTTAGCACAACGCGTCACTACACAAAAATAAAATAAACTGGTACAACCACAGCCCCTCGCCCCCCCATCCTCTTACCACAAGAACTCTACACAAAAGTATAACTGGTACAATCACAGCCCCCTTCCAATCCTCTTACCACAAGAAATATGCACAAAAAAGTAAAGCAGTCGCCTCCCTAGGTTACCCCCCGACACACACAAAATAAAGTTAAAACTAAACCCAAAAACTTACCTTTTATGCTGTTAACAGAAGGCTGCTTCCAATCTCCTGTTCCCTCTTCACAACTGAAGACTGACCTGCTCTGCTTGCTTTCCCTCCAGATCACTGCAGTCCTTTTTAAATTGCCCTTGCCAGACCTTTTAGAAGTTGCCCTGAGGACAGTTGAAAATAGTATTCTCCAATGACCACAACCCCTCCAAAAGGTTGAATCTGTCATTGATCCATTTTCCAAGGTAGTCCATCCTCATGCTGGTTCAAACCCTGCTCAATTTGCCACCAATACACTAAAAAGGAAAACTTAAAAACAAGAAAAGTAATCCCTTTAAAAAGGCATGTGTACTAATAAGGAAGTTTATACAGGAAGTGCTTGCAAGGACCAAATCTGGTCCTTGTTTCATCACTTTTTTTTTTTAAAACCAGGAAAAGAGAGAGAGAACTTGGTTCCCAGGCTGTTACAGCCAGTCGAAGTGGACCTGATTGAGTGCAGCTTATGGAGAAGATAAAAAAAAAAAAGGGAAAAACTGTCTGGAATTGTGTAGTGAAGTCAAGGAACTGTGTGGACGTCCACGAGGTGCCGAGTCGAAGTAACAGAGCAACCTGCAGCTGTCGTATAGGGGCCCTCATTCACAGGGAGATAATCTGGAGCTCCCTGTGGCCGTGGGTTTTGCGGCTGCCTAATGCCGCCTATGCTCCAGATGTCTTTTCTCTCAAAGTTTCCTGAAGATTGACCTGCTTTAGAAACTAACATATACTGTGTGTTGCACTCTGCTTGATCACTAGAATGTGTATATATATACATTTTTTTTTCTATTTAATTAGATTGAAATACTCTGTTATTGATTGCATTTTTGTTTTTGTGAAATATTTTGTATTTTACTAAGGCTGAGCCTAAACTTGGTCAATATTGATCACTGCACTACCCGATGAATAAAAAAAAAAATAAATAAAAATAAAATCATTCCCAAATAATTTGTCAAAGTTCATGTTAAGAGTTTGCTTACAATGCCATGTTGTCTGAATACATCAGCTTTGTTGATCTGTTCCCTTCAACCTGTTTGATAATGTAGTCAATCACTATGTTCTCATAACTGAGCCCTAATACCCAGTCCGACTAGGAACCCCTGTGTGAATCTGAATGCTGTTAGTACATTTGTCACTGGATCCTTGTACATACCTTGAACTACTACTACTATCAGTGTTTCTGGGACTTTGAGCCATCACAGGACTGCCCAAATCAGCTTTCTTGAAACCTTGTCATACACTTTCTCAAAGCCTGAGAATGCCCAGTTGGACTCTCTCCTATCTCTAGTGTCTTCTGCACTATCCGTCTCACTGCAAACATAAGGTCAGTTGTGCTGCATCCTAATCTGAATCAAAGCTGTTTATCTTCCATCGTAATTTATGTATTCGCTTATCAGTCACTACCCTCTCAATCACTTTAATGCAGTGTGACAGTAGCTTGGTACCACTGTACTGCCCTCAGTTGTGAATACATGGAGAAGAAGAAAAAAAAAAAGAAAAACAGCATCAGGGAAATGGATGCAGAATGATATGACAAAAAAGCAGGATAGTAAAATTACAACCACCTTCTACCCCCCCCCCCCCCATTATCATATAGACTCAGACTATAGTTATAGCCATACTAATGTATGAATAACAACATACTGGTCACAAACACAAGAAATGAATATCTCGTGCATCTTCTGCTTAAGCGGACTGACTTCAGGTAACTGTGCACCATACAAACCAATTATATGAGAAACTTTGAGACGCTAGGTGTTTTCACTGTGGACCATAGTGACAATTCTACTTGACTAGGTTTATGGGGCTTGATATATAGTGATCATCTTAGATTGTCACCAAGAACCTGAACATGTCCCAGTGTAGAACATTTATGCAGAGACCCTCATATGAAAGCCACAGCTAGACTCGCAACATTCCTGGACCATTAACTTCAAACAAGACAGGACTAGACTGAAAGTGCACAAAATGCAGACACACACACACCACACACTTCCCATCTATCGGTAAATAGGCTGAACCCATTGTAATGTATTTCGCTTAGACAAACCACTAAAAAAAAAAGCCAAATAAGTGGAAGAAGATCCCATGGAAGACTAAATAACTGACCGCCCACATCACAGGTAAAATAAGAAATTTGTGAAATAAACAAAACCCAGTATTATAGGTTCATAGGTGTGTACTAGGCTAATAGCCCTGAAACCTTTACAAGCCTAAGCCATAGGATTGCCCTGGCATCGTGCCACCCGACCTTAGTTTCCAGTGCCTCTATCGAGTAGAGCCACTGGAGTGATCCCCAGGGTGAATTTTCTATTTCCCATCCACTCCTCAAGATTCCTCTTGAGGGCCAGTGAGCTACTCTGTTTGTTTGACGTGTATGGAAAGTCTTTTCTATAGCATGGGCAATCTCTGGGTTATGAACCTGTCCCTCCAGCACATTCTATTGATTGTGGTAATGAGGTTGAGGTCTCTGGAGCATGTGGTGCGGAGGGATTGGGATTTCTTTAGATGTAGCATTTCTAACAGAGCTTGGTCAGACGTGGCTTTAAGTCAAGCAGAGATCACCACTAAGTAGGCAATATGAGACAGAAAATAGTTTCTTGAGACTGTCCCTATAGGACAAGTGTTTAAGGCCTAGGATCCTCTTTGTGAGGTACTTTTGTGGGCTGTCCACTTGTTGCAGGTGTCTAGTGAGGTACATGCCAAATGGGGCATTGTACTCGATTGGCCTAATGAGGGAAGAGTAGAGGACCTCTTTCTTCCTGGATGCAAACTCCTTGGTAATGAGATGTCACATAGGGCTTTCTGACCACAGTGGCAGTGTGGTGCTCAAAAGAGAGGTTGTTGTCTACCTTTGTTCCCATATCTCTTATAACACCTTCTGTGTTCAGTGGACTACCATTGATGTGATAGTTCATGGGAACTGGGTTTTCCCAAAGGGGATGACAACACATTTTTCGGCATTGAGCTTAAGGACGTGGTTCTGACACCAGTCGTTGGACTCAGTGAGGCATTTCTGTAAGATGTCAACATCACTTGGGGAGTTAATAATGGCTCCCAACTTGCAATAGTTTGCAAACTTTGTCAGCCAGAGTCCCTTCGTGTTGGACTGGACTTCTGAGAAGTAGATACCAAATAGAACACCCAGGACCGATCTCTGTGGGACTCCACTCGTGACTGGTCAGCAGTCTGACTTGGAGTCATCTGCTTTCACACTGTGGGTTCTGTCTGCGAACCCACCTAGTGATATAGGGGTTGAGGCCTAGCTTAGTGAGTTTTTCTGTGATTCCCGAGTGGGAAATGGTATCAAAGGCCTTGGCCGGATCAGGCTGTATGAACCTTCATCCTCCGGTCTGGTGACTGACTCAAAGAAGTCGACCAAGTTGAGCAGGCATGATCTACCCTTCACAAAACCAAACTGTGTGGGATCCAGAGTTTGGAGATTCCCTGTATCCTTCTTTATTAGGTCCATGATGATGAGTTCCACAGCTTTGCATATCAGACTTGTCAGGCTAAATGGGCGATAGTTTCCAGGGTCTGTAGTCACTCTTCCTTTGTGGAGAGGGAGGACTATAGCAGTGCGTCATTCAGTAGGGACAAAGCCTGGGGTGAGGCTGTGATTGAACAGGGCACACAGGTGAGGTGCCAGTTCACTCTCTAGTTCATGTAGAACACAGCCAGGGATATTGTCAGTCCCATAGTAGCTGTATTCTTGGCCTTGGACAGTGCTATTTTAACCTGTGCAGCAGTAATACTGGGTGTCTGGCTATCTACTGGTAATGTGATTGGTCCTTGGGGGGGGGGGGGTTGGCACTGAATCTGCCAGCCAGTATATTGGCAATATCTGTTGGCTTGGTATAGGAGATACCATTGTGCAGTAGCTCAGAGCAAATCTGGGTATTGCCGTGGAGGTGCTTTACATAACTATAGAAGTCCTTGTGGTTGTCTTTACTATCTGCTGCAATTCTGTTTTCATAGCTAGCTTTAGAGGATTTGATGAGGGATCTCAACTTTTTGTTGAGGCTGATAAGGGAGTTTTTCCAGTCTTGGGACTTCACCTTATTCCGCATCAGTATCATCCTTCTGTTGTAGAGTTTGTTTATGGCAGGGGACCAACAAATTGGCTTCCTTTTTGCATCTTGGTTCTATTGGGTATGGTGAGATTCTTGCATTTGTGTACATATTTGTACAGTGCATTGTTGTATGATTCAGCAGTCATGCAGCTATTCTCCATTTGCATGGATGCTGTGAAGTTAGCCACCTCTGTTCTTAAGAGCCCAAAGTTAGTTTTGGAGAAGTTTTTCATGGTGGTTACCTTTGCGGGGGGTGGGGATGGGAGGGATTTGGATTTCCAAGATTATTAGTTTGTGGTCTGATCAAACCAGGCAGGAGTTGACTATTGATGTAGAGCAACGGTCGCCCATGTTAGTAATGACCAGGTCAAGGATGTTGCTACCTCTAGTGGGGGTAAGAACGAGCTGGTCCAGGGCATTGGCACTAATGAATTCCAGGAAACGGGCAAGTGTATTGGTACATGAGTAGTTTTCCCAGTTAATGGAGGGGTAGTTGAAGTCGCCCAGTATTAGTGTTAGGTTGGACCCTAATATTCTCCAGGGTGCTTAGGAACGTGGAGTGAGTGTCTAGGGACATGGTTGGGGACCTATAACAGGCTATGACCTGAATCACTGTCTTACGCAATGTTAGATGCACCTGAAGTATCTCTGATGCTTTATGTTGGGCTACCAGTCTGGAGGTGTGCGCATCCTTTATGAATATGGAAACACCACCACCTTTGGAGCTTCGGTCCAAGTTCTGGGACCAAAAGGTATGGAATGAGTTATAGCCTGGTAGTACAAGGGTGCTTTCTGCTGCCCTGAGCCAGGTCTCTGTTACAGCACCAGTGTCGATGTTCTCCATTTTAAGGAGTTTGAGCGAGTGCGTTTTGAGATCTAGACTTCTGGCATTGAGCAGCATGATCCTCAGATTGCGTTTGTTTGTTTATAGCTGTTACGGTGGTAATTTTGGTCTTTGGAACACTGTCTAAAAAAGGCACTGTAGGGGTGGCAAGAGTCTTGGCCAGTATCAGGAAGCCCAGGGGTGACAGATGCAGAACATGTGTGGCAAAGCATCGAGGTCTATCAATCATGTCATCCCAGGCAGACGTACTGGATCCCCTTAGAATGACACCAGAAACTTAGCCAATTGCTGAAATCAATCATTTCCTGCTTGTACTGTGGTATAATTCTGGGTGATGGTAGGATGCTGCCCAGGGCTAGGGTTGTACCCGCCTGGGCTACATAATCAGAGAGCTCCTCCCTGTCTCTTCATGTAGTCCAGGGAGGTATGTCTCGGGTCATTCACACCCACATGTACAATGACAGTCATATTTGTACCTGTTGTTGAGGGACCTGAGTGCTTGTGTTATATGCCGGATCTTGGCCCCTGACAGGCAGCTGACTGTTATTTTGTCCTTATAGTGAGTGGGACATCAGTGTGCCTCACTATCGAGTCATCTATGACTAGTGTGCTGGGCATGCTGTTTTGCCATGGGGGCTTTGGTTGAGTGGCACACTGTTTAGGAGAGTTATGTATCTCATGATTAGTGTTGTGTTGTGGTGTGGTGGTCGAGTTCATTTCTGCCTTGGAAGTCTCTGCTGTTTAGGTAGATTTTTATTGAGAGCCTCCGAAGGTGGGTGTGTAGTTTGTGTTTTTATGTGAAGGCAGTACTGTTGTGTGTTCTGGAGAGCTATGTGGTGTGGTGCAAGTGTTGATATTCTCCTCTTGACCAGCTATTCCGGTCTTGGCTGGAGAGTGTGTGGCTTCCAGTTTGGATGTATAAGTGCATCTCTCGCAAGTTGAGTGTTGGGAGGTAAGAGGAGAGGGATGTCTGTTTACATGAGGCAGTTGCTACATTGCCTCAGGATGCCCAAGTTCACCAGCTTAAGAGGAGAAAGCAGAGGGAACTGACCTTTAGACATGTCTGGAGGGGTGGACATTAATAAGTACTGGAGCCGTTTCCTTGTAGAACATTTAGTGCTGGTAGCACTTTTGTGTGCTACAATACTTGCTACAAGAAGTCTGGTATGGTAAAGTGCTAGACTAATAAGCTAGTAAAAGTGCAGGAGAGGAGAGAACAAGCACATCTAAGGGAAACATTGAAGAGCAGACTTTGGCACCTCTCAGAGGCTTACAAACAGTCCTGGATACAGCAAATCTGTATCTGGACTAGACTAGTTAGAGGAAAGGTAGGAAACCAGCGCAACGTGGGCTTTTAGACCAGAAAATTGAAAGAGATGGAAAAACTGCCCAAACGGCCAATAAACTACAAATTCTGGGCCAGAAACCACTCCTCTTGTAGTAGGCTACCTAGTGCTTACCACTCCCACTGATAAGCTAGGAAGCTTCTGTCCAACACAGAAAGGCTTGGGGGGCTCAGAAGCTTACATACAGTCCTGGATACAGCAAATCTGTATCTGGACTAAACTAGTTACAGGAAAGGCCGGAAAAGCGCAAACGCGGGCTTTTAGACCAGAAAGTTGAAAGAGATGGAAAAACTGCCCAAACAGTCAAACTATGATTTCTCGGCCAGACACCACTCTTGTGGTAGATAGGCTACCTAGTGCTTACCACTCCCACTGATAAGCTAGAAGGCTTCCCTCCAACACAGAAAGGCTTGGAGGGGCTCAGAAGCTTGCAAGCAGTCCTGGATACAGCAAATCTGTAACTGAACTAGACTAGTTACAGGAAAGACAGGAAACACGCTTAGAATTTGTTACAGAAAAGCAGCTAAAGCATCACTAAACAGTTAAAGTGCAGTGCAAGCTAGCACACTTGAGTGTGTAGCATTACTAAAGCAATTTATTCAAACTGTATTCTGAACGGAATTAAATTATTGTTTAATTCAACCCTGAACAGTTAAAAAGTGCCAAAATATACTTATCAGCTGAGAAGCACACTCGATCAGAACACAAAGTAAAGTGGAAAGGGAGAAAGGAGAAACACAAGATAATTCAAGGTTAAGAGCCTAAGTGGGTTGGCCTACTCAAATGTTCTCTCTGTATTGGGTAGAATGAGCTAATGACACTAGACTGGGATAGAGCTGAACAGGTGTAATGGTAGGGGTGAAAGTAATTTTATCAATAATTGTAACATACTACTGCAGTGGGATGTTTGACTGTATGTAGATATAAAGCATTGATGCTGGTGATTCATGGATGTGAGTATGTATGTTCCCAATTCTAATACGTATGAATGTAAAATAACTCTAAAGTGAGATTAATTACGACACTGGGCAAAAACCATCAGACCGTTAGAGGCCGTGAACCAAAAAAAATTGAATACTTTTACTAGCTTTTTTTTTTGAGGGAATATTAGACAAACAATGTTCATTTTCAGACAGCGTGAAAATAAACACATTAGGCACCCATTTTACATTACAAACATAGAGAGGGTGGGAGAATAAAAATAAACAACACTTATGGGGCGGGGCCCATGTTGGGGGCACATTATTGGGGTGTGTCTTGTGCACTGCCCAGTTTATGTTTACAATTATTGATAAAATTACAGGAAATAGACAAACCAGATAGGTTGGCAAAAGGCCTGAGCCATACATAGAGATATTGACACACATCTAGGGAGCCCTCTTCCCTCCAGGTCTAATGACCCATTATATTTATTAACTATGTATTTTTCATTTTTTTTTTTTTTTTATTTATATTTTCCGTTTTGTAATGTAAGATCACATTATATTGTAACAACATGTTACCTTCTGTTTCATGTCAATCTGGTTTATTAATTAGAACCACAATTTTACAACCTTTGGTATTGTATGGGATATATGATTTTCCCATTCATTCTATAGTGCAATGTTTTAAATTGGAATGAATTGAGAGCTTGCATGTTTGTACTTGTTGTATTTTGGTTTTGTTCATTTAAACGAGGCTGTAATTTTTTTTGGAAGATTTTGACTCTGATGAAGGCTGGGGTGCAAAATTTAGTGTTTTTTTGGAATTGCATTTTTTTTTTTTGTGCCTCACAATAAAATTTGATTTACTATCTGCTGGCTTTGGTGTTTTCATACAAAAGGTTTGTTGTGGGTGGCCGAGCCCGTGGGTTCTTGAGTTGCATAGCTGTAATGGTAGGGGTGTCTGAAATCAAAATATGATCTCACTGTACTCAGTTGAGTGAGCAAATGTGATGGACCCAGGAGGAGTCGGTCACAAATTTACAGGAGGGGTGGGCAATTCCAAAGCCACCAAGACTAATACCACAACAAGAACAGGGAGGGAGAGTGGGAAACTAGCTGCAGAGAGAGAGATCATATTATTCAGTGAAGCAAATAAGTACACAGAAAAATAATATGCAGTACTATCTTATAACAGTGCAAGTTTGTACTTGTCAGCTTGTAATAAAGTTGATGTAGGTATATAACAGCTGACCAAACGGCTCAAATATTCAGCAGAAAACATTATACTAAAACCAGTAATGCAAAGCAGTGTTGTATAGTCAAAAAGCATTGCAGCAAAACTACACTAAATACACAAGTTCTACAGATTTCTTCCTCCACACATATCCACGTTTATAGAGTTGTAAGCACTGACTTATATCACGGCTTCAGAGTGGGAATCTCCGTCTCCACTGCCTCTTTAATGGGGACATTTTCACCTCTAACTGTCTCACCAAGATGAATGGAGAAGTTCCCCCCTTTCACACCTGCTGTGGAATTGTCTTTGTTACCGAAAAGTTCTGTTTCAACTGAATATTCAACTGATTTAATGAATTCCAACACATAGATTGATGAAACAGAGTTTGTAGTAAATCACTTAAAAAATTCTTGTACTATAACCATATAGTACATTTGGTGAAAATGATACCACTATTCTTTAGCAAATAATGACATAATTTAGAAAAAAATGTAAAGACTGAAAGGAAAACTGTCAACAAAATTTTGAAGTGGCCCTGCATATGAACAGTGGTTACACCGACTAAGTGCCAGCATCAGCAGTAATGTGTAAATGAGCCTTTTATACTAGGATCCATGCAGATGATTGCATGGTTCACTGTCCTTCAGTAGTAACGGCAAGTAATAGAAGGAAGAGGAAAAAAACTTCCAACTCAGAAATTCCGAACTTAATTTTATGACTAATGTAGTTGGCACACAGTAGCTTGAGTAAAAGCATACATAGTTGGTCAGTACTGGTCTGCATTCCAGAGTCATCAACATTTGGAAGGTTTGAACCATAAAATGTAATAGTTTACTGTCCAGCAGGAATTGTGTAGTGTCAACAAACTGCTGCATAACATATTCGCATCCAAAGAATGGAAAATTTTTATATGCATTGTGTAATCTGTTAGTATCCCAATGAGTGGTAAATCGAGGTCCCATTTCCTGCCAGGGCACAGGAAGTGACTGGTGGGTTACGCCATGCTCCCCAACTCCACATGGTAATGTGGAAGAAAATTAACTGAATCAATACCTGGCTGCTTGGCGGAATGACAGTCATAGTTGGGTCATATCAGTGGGGCTGCAAATTTCAGAGGAGATAACTCTCTTGTCTGTGTGTGCATATGCACCTGATGGCTATTTGGAGTGCTTTGCCTTCACCCAGACAGTAACAGTGCATTATAGGATACCACCCGCTGATTCCATAGTTCTAGAGAGGAAAAATTCAAGGACCATATGCGGGCTGTAGCATATTTGAGAGTGTGGCTGCAACAGAGTTCATTGGACCCAAACCTGCATGGAGAACAATTTTCATATGTGTGCAGGTCACTGGCTGTCCTGCAGAAATGTGTCCAAACTTAAACATGTTCAGAGGTGTACTTGATAGTATAGCTCCTTGCTCCAAAGGTTTTCAACTGACCTGTTGATCATGTTATCCAAAGTGAGTCACAAAGTGAACACTCAGTCAAGATAAGTGATGAACTTTCAAGTAGTTGCCATTTTGTTCCGAGTTGCATTACGTACCTAGGGTGACTGCTAGGGTGTGCTAGCAATGTTTAGCTGATGGAGTTTTGTGGGAAGAGCTCCGATCCCACTTTCTGAATAATTCTCCCATACTCCTGGACTGATTTGAACTGTGGGATCTGAATGGATCCTGTTCAAGATTTCATTAGCTGAAGTGGTGATAAACAGTGCTGCCCTAAAGTGGTCACTGCTTCTCATGACTGTAATCCCTAACTTCTGCTGGCCATCAAGACAAGCTATCTGATTTAAAGCAATGCATGCAGGAGCCACAGACTGTAGTGCTGCTCACCCTGCATTTGTGACTTGACCCTCAAAAAGTAAAATGACAAGTACCAGTACTTTCAAAAAATGCTTATCTGTACTCAAACAGTGTACTTAGTGGTTTTCAGTATAGGAGGTGGATTATGCCTTTTATTGGTATTTGGTATTCCTTCCTTCATGTTGGATTGCATGGTACCTTGCTGGTGGTCTTTCACATGTGTAGAAGTACCTATCTTGTACATCACCTTCTGGAACATTGTGACCAAGTTTTATTCTCATTTGTTGCAAAATCATCTGTTTAGCAATCGCATTTGACATTACCTGTCTGGTGATATGATTCAATACAATAATTATGGGGTACTGGTTGTACCTCTTTGCCCCTGTACTCATGTTGGGTACATCAGTAGTAACATATGGTGTAAAATGCTGACTAAAGAATATCACAGCTGTATGACACAATGTAGCCCATCACTAAAGAAAAGACAATTCTCCTGTGACTCCCACCTCTGGACTGATGTATTAGTAGTGAAGCATGTCAGTCTACAAACGTAGCACTGTAAAACATTCAGGAAGAAAAGCAGTGATACATATGATACAAAAGGTCTACATAAAAAAGTCCACATGCTGCTTTTTGTCTAGTGTGCATCATGTACTTCAGTGCACTCATGTAAGATAAATGGGTAACATGCATGACTGGCCTGATGAATAGGTTCTGCCTGAGTCAACATCAGGCTAGGGGCATGTTTCTGCAATTTTAGTTTATTTTAAGGACAGGACCAAAATGTTGCTGCCATTGCTGCACTGCCCCTGCTCACAACCATGGCTGTGGTGCATTGTGAGGGAGATGGCTTTCTGCTGAGTCGCTTCCATGTTTTAGACAATCTGTTAAGAGTTTGAGAGTGGGATGGCCGGAGGTAGAATAACAGGAAGCAGAACACCACAAAATATAGGGAAGAGGGCACCATGGACATAGTAGAGTCATTGAATGTCTGTAGTCAGTGGCATCAAGACAAGTAGCAAAGTAATGAATGCTGTGGGCAGAGTGCAGCTCTTTCATGATGCTGACAATTGTTGCATGCATTTATTTTGTGATATTCTGGCAGCCAGACAGATATGGACTGAGGACTCTGTTTTCCTGGACTAATGTGTATTTGGCACGAAGCACTTGGGAACGCTTTCCCTGCTTGTGCATTTTTTAAAGACTTTCATGACATATCCATTCTGTAAGGACCATGAAGCTCTAGCCATGCCAGAAGTGAAGTTGTCTGCAGAAAAAATGTCAGAAAGCAACAGTTTTGTATACATCTGTAAGTGTTCATTATTTACATTTGGAGCATCAAACATCTACCTGCATGCATGTGCAGAAACCAAGTTCATAGGTTTAAGACAAGGAGCACCGTTCAGCTTTAATCCACAAAAGTTTCACAGGTGTACTAGTCAGTTTTGCTGTAGACAATTACAAGCCAAACCAAAACCTGTACCTCTCCACCAAAATGTTTCATTATGGTTTGCTTCCCTCAGATTGATCTAAAATTATCCATGTTTTGGTAATTTACCATTCCTGTGAAAATATGCAACTTATTTATGCAATGTGTAAAAACGTGTAATGAAAGTATATTTCTAAAATTAATTTGGCTAGAAATATTGGACCAAAATAGCATTATACTGAATCTGTATACTTGAAATTCAATAAGGTTCATGGATGAGGGAGGTATAAACCTCTTGCGTCATGTATGTGGGGACTTGGATTAATTGCAAACCCACACTACTCATGTATTACAACTCTTTGAGGTCTCACAGGGGCTGTGGTGGATTTGAATGAAATAGGTTTGGCAAATGTGCCCTTTCAGGCAGTTATTTTTTACCATTTTCATTTACAAGGACTGTGGCTTGGTTACATGTCATCTAATGGTTTGGGGGGATCTTAATGGTTCATTTGCTCACCTCACAGTCAGCAAGTACAGGTTTGATTCTCACCTTTGAAGGAAATTGGCTAAGCTTAAAATGGCTTGCAAAGGCAGCTTGCCCATGAAGTCTGGTTCATTTTTGCTTTTAAGAAAATGTATTTAAATGATGGATTTTATTTGCATGTGTTCACATATGTTTGTGCGTGTGTATTCATATACTTTTGTGTACACACACATGTGTGCACTTGTGTATATAATATATACAGAAAGATTGTCTTTTGGATTTTCCCGGTTAGGGGTCGCCAGCCCGCAGATTGCTTGGCAGTGGTGTTTTCACTGTGTCGAGTTGCCAGGCCGCCGCCCAACCTTCACAGAAGGCACAAACATACATACACACACCTACCTGCATGTCTCTAAAATTCACTTGACTGCAGGGTGGCCATGCAGACTCTGCACAGAAGGCGCTCCAGCCGAGAATCGAACTGGAGAACCTCTTGCTGTGAGGCGACACTAACTGCTGCACCACAGCGGACGGTGTATGTAATACAAATACACACACACACACACACATATACACGTATGTATGTATTTTGTATGTGGTTATATCTTCCCTGTAAGGCTTTGCATGTTGGGCACTGGGAGATCAAAACTGCTTTGTGTGGGGGGACTAGTTGTGTTTTATGCAATCAGTAAATTTGTTAATGTTAAGATTGTTGGAAAAGGTCTGCCACTGAGCTTACCACAGGTGCGTAATGTAGAGAGCTAAGAATTCCAGCTAACAGAGTTTGCAGACAGTTGCAAACTAGGGGTTAAGTCACATTATGGCACCCAAACCCACCAGAATGAACTCTATTCAGTAAACTGTTAGTGTATTACACATCTACTCAAACTAAGTGCTTGAAAACTGTAGTTAAAACTTTTGGTAGATAACCCCTCCCCTTTTCAACTGTCGTACCTCTCACCCTGTTGGCTCAAGAATCTGGGCAAAACCAAAAATAATGGGTGAACAAGGCTCCAAAAAAGACAGATTTTAAATATTGCTCTTATACTGTTAAAAAGTTGTTAGAGAAGGTTTGCATGAAGTCTTGAGACTCAAATGTCTGTCATTATTTAGTGAATTCAGTCCTCAGTAATTTGCTAGAAAATTGCAAATTTTATGAGGAAAAGACCAAAAATATGAGGGAAAAATCTGGACATTCTGCAGAAGTTTGGACAGTTGAGATGTATGCATGTTGTGTAGACAGCACATCACTACAAAATGAAATGTAGTCAGGGACCTACATACTTTATACTTGGGTTTATAGCCCCCTCTCTTTTGGCCATCATGTGACAATCAATATCAGAAAGTCCTTTTATTTAGCCCAGGTAATTGTGAAGGGAATATTGTCAAGGTGTGCAGTAGTCACTGCTTTATACTCTGCACAGGTCTTTCCAATTATTGAGTACAGTGCCCCCCCCCCCAGATGTGTCTTGCTAAACCCATCAGTTTTGAAAGGTTCCTAACCAAAATTATCCCAAGCCTAAAGACCCCGAGTTAGTAGGAGATACTGGAGTCTCTTCATTCCTAAGAAGCTAGAAGCTTTGTCTTTATTTACTTTTTGAGGATCGGTCTCTGCCTTCCTTACCAAGCCTTTAGAGACATGATTGTCCTGGACCTGCTGTATCTCTGCAAGTAGTATTCAGTGAGGAATCCAGCTAGCAAGTACGGCTGGTGCTCGGCAACCAAGCTACTGTGACCAATATAAAGAAAAAAAGCCAGCACCTCGAGTGGTTCCAATGCATATGATTTATTGTATAAGAACTAGACCGGTTTCAGCTATTCAAGCTTTCATCAGTAGTTGAAAAAGTTTTTCAACTACTGATGAAAGCTTGAATAGCTGAAACTGGTCTAGTTCTTATACAATAAATCATATGCATTGGAACCACTCGAGGTGCTGGCTTTTTTTCTTTATATTGGTCACAGTATCTCTGCAAGTCCATTATCTCCACCAAGACTAGAACCAGGGACCTATATCTTCACCAGCAGATCTATTTTAGGAGCTTTGGTCAGCTCAGTACCTTTTTCTTGTTGCAGTTTGGGGGGGGGGGGTGAGGCAGTGGTTGTTATCTTAGATAAACATTGACAGTGTTGTATTACTGTTGTATCACATTTTGGTTCCAATGAAACTAAGACAAGACTTGATGTATTGTATGTCTGTACTTGACTATACTCACACATTAGTGTGAGTCTGCAGGTATCAGATTTTCAGTTGCTTGTTTGTGTGTTTTGAGGAAGGAAGTTGTAGCATCAGTTTTAGATGTCTGTTTTCACCTTGCATTCCTTTTTTGCTTTACAGTGGTCTGGAAACTTCTTCAGGGGAGAAAAACTAGTCGGAGAGCTGTGCTCCTTGTTGGCATTTGTGACGCTGGGAAAACACTTTTGTTCATCAGGGTAAGGGCTGCTAAAGATTTAGTAAAGTATTATTCCTTTTCAAGGTAAGGATTAGGCATTGCAGTAATTCTCTTCCATTCTGCAGGGTGAAAGTACCTGTCAACAATAAGGCAACAACACTGGGGAGATGTTTTTTTGTTATGCTGCAGAATTGGAATTGCGTAGACATAATTAGACTGAGCAAGGCATTTCTATGGTGGCTGCCAAAAAAGCAGTTGCTGGAAAATGGAAATCAAAGTCTAGACCAACTTTACTCGAAATAGTGACTTATATGAACAGAGATGACTGGAATTGGTCCCTTTAGAAAAGGGAAGGAACAAACTACATAGGAAAAAAATGGGAATTGTGGGAACAATATGTGCAGAGCAGGAACAAGGTTTAAGAGACAGGATTTGAATGAGCCGTATAATGCTTCACTGACTGACTGAATGGTTTATAAGTTATGTATAATGTTGACAACTACAGTTGTTTCAATGGTGTCTGTAAACTGTTTGCAACTAAAGTGGTATCATTTTGTATGTTTTACATTCATATAAATATAAGGCTGCCTTTGTCATATGTGAAAATTTAATAAAGATGTTTGGAAAAAAACAGTAGTGGGAACAGCGTTTTAAGGAAAGCCATTGAGGACTCTTGAGTAGGTGCCTCAGTTGTATACAGCTATATGTCCAAGAAATCAGTGCAAGTACTGTGAACATGGATGCTTTCCAGTCTGTGGAAGTTGCATCTTGCTCTTTTTGGTAAATCACACACGAGTGCCACATGTTTCATTCAGGAAAATATTTGAAACTAATACATTTGGTCTGGGATTGGGCAGCCACGGTGGTGCAGCGGTTAGTGTTGCTGCCTCACAGTAAGAGCTTCTCCGGTTCGATTCTCTGCTGGGATGCCTTCTGTGCAGAGTCTGCATGTCCTCCCTGTGGTAGCGTGGGTTTCCTCTGGGTGCTCCGGTTTCCTCCCACATCCCAAAGACATGCAGTAGGTGGATTGGACACTCTAAATTAAATTGGCCTTAGGTGTGTGTGCCTTCTGTGGAAGGTTGGGCGCCGGGCTGGCAACTCGACACCGTAAAACTCCACTGCCAATCATGAGCGGGCAGGTGATCTGCTGTGGCGACCCCTAACTGGGAAAAGCCGAAAGAAGAAGACATTTGGTCTGGGATTAATTTTCTTGCTGGCAAGATGAGTCATTTAGCATTTTATTTCAGTGCAGACATAGGCCTTAGGACTTTAAGGTATTTCAGTGCAAGAACATTTAGGGCGTTTGTTTTGGCACTTGACTGTTCAAACAGTAACCTTCTTTTCAAGTTATTTCTTGACCCTCCAAGAAATTACACCTTGTCTAAAACTTCTTTAATTGCAACATTGTTTTGCTTTAATTTAAAAATGTGTTTTCTGGAAATTAGGACAGGGTACGGTTTAACATTTGCTTTCACCTAGTCCTATTTCCTGTCTTTGTAAAATGTGTAGTGGGGGATGAGCATTGTAAATTTTAATAGAAAGACTGATTCATGGGTTGTTTTGATTCTCTGCTGGAGTGCCTTCTGTGTGGAGTCTGCATGTCCTCCCTGCGGTAGAGTAGCCTCCGAAAGACATGCGTGAATGGTTGTGCCTTCGCTGAAGGTTGGGCGTCGGGCTGGCAACTCGGCACCATAAAAATCGACTGCCAATCATTAGCAGACCGGTGTTCCGCTGTGGCGACCCCTAACTGAGAAAAGCCAAAAAGACAAACAAACATTCATGGGTTGTTTCTGTCGGTTATGGTTAATGCAGGCCATCCCTCCACTAACAAAAGCTTTGTCACTTTCATTTACCATACTCTGCACAAAAACGTAAAAATAAACAAATTGTTCATAGATTTATAACAGGTTTACAAATTAGTGTGAGCAAGAAATGTGTATGCCATTTTTAGTAATAAATTTTCTTTTTTTTTTTGAACAGACTTCATTTATACAGTATAATTAGCAGCTCCATTCATAGTTTAACTTTGGCCTTCTTACACCTTTGTGGCTGACAAACTCAAAAAGACAATTCCAGTTACAGATGAGTCCTGAATGTTTTTATTGCCAAAGACAAACTGACATGGAGGAAATGGAATACTGTAATAAACACTGTTACTGGTACCAGTTTTTTTTAGTCTAACAATTATACTACATTACCTCTGCAACTGGATCAGATTTTTAATTTGGCTAGTAGATAAGGCAACTTTACATTCAGTAAACAGTTTTACGATAGATATAGTGGCACCAATCATTTTTAATCAGTCCTGGTTTACTTTGAGTAATCAAATGCATCTTCTTATGTATGGTTCCCTTGTTTTATGGGATGCATTTTGTTCATTTTTTTTTTTTTTTTTATTATTCACATGTCTCTCCAACATTCATAATGATAGGCCTTTCTTTGGGAATTGCATCTCTAATCTGCTAGTAGAAATAAGATTCATGTAACTTAGCCTGGCACCTAAAATTTTCCCAGGCTACCTTGCTGTGTTGCCGTGTATCTAAAGACCCATTTCTAGATCTTTTTAGTTATGTGTTTGTCAGATTACTTCTGACAGTCTCATGCTATTAGTGATGCTATTGCTGTTTTTAGCAGTGGTTTCCTGTATTTCTGTATTCATGCTGGCCGTATACTTGTTTCCATTTTTGTCTTATAGTTCTTTTTATTCCTCTTTTTGGCTTTATTGCACTCTTAACTGAAAAGTTTGAAAAAGTGCTTTTAGGTTGTCCACCCTCTGTTTTGTAGGTGCCATTTTGTACAGCCTTTTTGTTTGCTGTTTTAGTACTAAAATCTGTCTGTTTACATTTCTTAGGATGAAAGACTTAGACTTCCAATCCTTCAGAAAGTTTTAAGTGTGGGGCCACAAAACAAATCCCCAGTTTAAACCTACTAAGTATGCAAATTTTTAGGGGGAGAAGTACCAGATTTGTGCAGCTTAGAATCCCTCCATATTAAAGAAGAGGAAAATACATTTGGTGGTGGAAAAACTTTGATCTACCCCTGCTGCTGAACCCTTATCTCAGGTTACCCCATTCCATCACCAAGGATTGTTCTTTTTAACATGAGAATGTTGTATGTTGATATGATTCTTTGCATGCTGTTAAGAAGTTGCAGTCTTCTGAACCTGTTGGAGTTAATGATGTAGTCTTGGTAGAGTCTTCTGCTCCTAAATATAAATTTGTTGACGAAGATTCCTCCCCACACATGCTGCAAGTGATTTCTTCATGTTGTCAGAGTCTGAATTCCATATTCCCCAACCGTATTTAATTGTGCAGTCAGGTCACATAGGTGTAAGTCCGGTCTTACTATATGGGGATGTGGCAATCCTGTTATAGTGTACAGCAGATGTGGTCCCTTGTGTTTTGGGGGCTCATTCACTTAGGGTCATTTTGACCCCAGATGCATTGTGGTCATCAGTTGAACAGTCATCCTTGGTACCACAGTCGATAACCCTGACCTCTCTGTCAACCTTGCCATTCGCATCAACATTGACGAGCCTGTCTTTAGGGCTGTTTTTTTTTCCCCCATCATCAGATGTTGTACTTGGGCTAGCCTTAGAATGTTCTTTGCCAGGACAGTGTGCTACATCCCTAGGATCTTCCTTTCAATGGGTGACGTCAAGGCCACAAACATTGACTGGGGTGACTCAGTATCATGGATCACTGTTGACTTGTTGGCATTCACTATGAGGTTGATGTTCTTGACTTTAGTCTCCAGTTCAGCATAGTCTTTCATCAATCCCTTGGGGCAGTACCCTCTGTTTCAGGTTTGGTGCTATTGCTGGTCCTGATTCTGATGAAGTGGGTTTCCCTGCATCAGCTGTCCCATGGGATGATTCTAGCTATGGACCAGTGACTTCCTATACCTGCTGTTACTGCTGTTTACCCCCTCTAAGTCAGGGCAAAGAGATTGGGAGAGTCTTGACCGGATGTAGTGTATGAATCTAGATATCAGGCTTCCCTCTTCTTTTGAGATTTGGAGATAGGGCAAACTGCAAAAGGAAACATTTAGACTATCCTAATGAAGTATTCTTTTTGGCCCTGTGACACCAAGTTTGGGGAGATCTTTGTGCTGATTAGGACCAAAGCTAAATAGCACTAGGACATCACTTCTGGGGCCGCACTGTCTCACTGAGGATACCACATCTGAGGCCTCAGTGCCTCCCCCACAGCTTCTCTTTGGGTGCTTTCCCAGCTGATGAAATGGTTCAGGTCATCACTTAATATGCTGAAGCAGGCCAGCATGATGGTAGTTGTCTGGAAGAGGCAAGATAAAAGCTTTTTGGCTCCCAAAGATCATAGGTGGTTGTAGAACCTCTTTGGTGGACTCTGCTCCTCTTAAAGCTTCTGAACCTGAGCACTTCTGAACCTGAGCAAAAGCAGATCATTCCTTTCAGAGTGTGGTGTGATGGACACTGTAGGGAAGCATGTGTTTGCTTCCTCTACGTTTTTCCAGTGAGAGTGTTAAACATCATTGTGCACATATTGAAGACCCTAAGGGAGTTAATTCCAGAAACTGCTTGTACCCTGGAGGGCTTGCCAGATTTGCTGGTTGCTAACTAGACTGTGCACCTTGCACACAGAATTGTTGATGGTTTTAGCAGGGCAGCGGGCACAAAATTGGTTTTCCATCACCACTTGTGGTTCCACCTAATAAAATTCGTCAAAATATGAAGGCCATTTTTATGAGTGTCCCTTTTGCTGGAACCTTACTAGTTTGGACCTGCTGTAAAAGTTGAGTTAGAGAAGCAACGGAGTGTAAGGGCAGTATGCTATCCAAAATTGGGGCTTAAGTTCCAGGCTTCTCACTGTCCATTTTCTTATCAGCAAAGCCCATGCTAGCCGTGGTTTCAGTGAACCCCACAAAACTACTTTAAGGTAGAAGCAGAGGTTGCAGAAACCATGGTGACTCCCAGAATGGGTGATCTCCCATATAAGGAAAGTTAACAGCCAGCAGGGGTGTCACAGTTGTACTTTTGAAGTAGAGCATTTTACTGCCTTAGACATTGCCCAACTGCTCTCTTCTGGTGGTAATTTTGGAAAGGATTATCTCCTCCCTTCCTTTTTTGCATGGCAGGTCATCATCTGTGGGAGTTTAGTACGATGTATAATATGCAGACGTTATTTCATTTTATTCTTGTATACCCCAAGACGCAGTCTATCCTTTGCCACTCTTTTATTAAAGACCTGTGGCCAAGGAGGGGGCTCAGAGCCTTCTGCTAAAAAGAGTTACCCAGAAAGGGCTAGGCTTTTATTCATGGATCTTTTTGGTACCAATGATTCATCTTCCTCTTGATTCTAAATAAGTATATTGATAAAGAGCCCTCCTCAGATGGTTACTATGCAGTGTGTCAGAGAAAGACTGGATCTACTTTTTGGACCTTCAGAATGCATACCTATATAGAACGACTGCAAAAAAAGTCCAGGTAGCTTTGCTTCTGGATAGTGAGCAGTCATTTTCAGTTCCAGACACTTCTGTATGGTCAGAAAAAATACTTAGATTATTCACAAGCTGTATGTTTGTAGTGGCAGTGGTTCTTGGGCTGCAGGGTCAAGGTTATTTCTTTATATAGAGGACTGACTTTGAGCTGCCACAGGAGTGAACAGTCTGAGCATCTCCAAGGATTTGCTTTTCATGTTGTTTTGATCCTTGGGAATAATGTTGAACCATGTAAGATTTCAGCAGAAATCATGCTGCCCAGTGCCTCCATATGATGCACTCTGGCATTTCGAAGCTATCTCCTTTTGGATAAGGGTCTGGAAATTTGATCTACAGGCTTCAGCTAATTCTGAGTGACTGTGTTCTGTGACTCTTTGTCTTTGAGTTCTGGGCCTAATGACATCCACTTTGTTCTTGGAGACTTGTCCCAGAGTCCATATTTTTTTCAGCAGAGAGAGAGTTTATTGGGGTCAGCTTTCAGATCTGCTGTATACTTGAATCAAACTCCCCATGAAACACAAATAGCATTGTAACATAGTGGACTTAGTGGTCCAGTTTTTCTCTTGGCAGACCCTTTAAAACTCCATTCATCTTGAGTGTGACCATGGATGTCACTGCTCGTGTGAGGGCAGTATTTGGAGCACACAATCCGAAGGACATGGCTGACCTTCCTGAAAAAAATGCACATCAGCATTCTGCAGATGAGGGCTGTCTTATTTTGCAGTTGTCCTTGGACTTCCTTCCCTCAAATGGTGTTTGGTTCCAGTCTGACAAGATGGCAGTGGTTTGTTATGTAAACTGGTAGGGTAGAACTCATTCCTTTCTCCTTTGTTGGGAAGCCATGAAAGTGTGAGAATGGGCTGTTACTTCCTGTCATCTTATTGTCTCCTGTGTCATGGGATAAGCCTGATCCTTACTGAGTCAGCTCACCAGTTGCTTTCTGATGTTATCTAGTCAAAACTGTGGAGCCTCTTCAGTTATTGTGAAGCCTTGCTATGACTTGCTCTGTATGGAGCTAGCTAGGGATGCAAACATTTCTCTTGTACATCCTACATCCTTTTATAAAGATGCACTTGTCCTGACTTTGCAATGCCAGAATGATCCGCATGGCCCCAAGATATGTGGTTCCCCATGATTTGGATTCCTGTCATTGACAGGCATCTCTAGTTGAAGGCTTACAAAAATCTGCTGTATTGCCTGTCTGAGCCTTGCCCAAGCATTCAGTCCTTCAGACTGTTTAGTTTTTCCAGTTTCTTTGATGGCCAAGAGCCCTCTTTTACCGCAAAAGTGTGGTCCAGAATCTTCTCTGACCAGAGACCTAGTGCAAAAAAGCTTATGACAACAAATGGACATGCTTTCCTTATGGACCAATGCCACGGGACTAGATTTTTTTTTACAGTCCCTTTCTCTAGTGTCGTAAAGTAATTATCACAAATCTTTTTATCTTTCGGCTTAGTCCTTCTGCTAAGGTGCACCTGGTACTCGTATCTTTGATATCAAGGTGCGTGTTCCAACTATTAAGTTTTGCTTAAAGTGCACAAAACCCTTCTTCTGTGATGCTTTCTGCTTGGAATCCTCTCTCAGGTCTTCATTTCTCCTTTGGAATTCTATATTTTATCCTGAGAAGATTATTCAACTTTCTGCTTCATCCTCCAACTTAAAATACTTATGATAGAAAACTTTTTGTAGTAGTTGTTACCTTGGCTCAAAAGATCTGAGTCTACAAGGATTGTGTGCCAACCTTCTGCATTTGATCTTTGACAAAGACAAAATGCCCTTGAGGATCAGACCTTCATTTATGTTGAAAGTGGCTGTGGCAGCCAATAATGCTCAATCTGTTGACCTTCAAGTCTTTTTTGGTGGCCATAGGAATAGCTTCTTCATTGCATGGATGTACATGGATAACTTAGATTTTATCTGGACAGGACAAAATCAGTGAGGAAGAATTTTCAGCGTTTTATTTTATTTTCCACCAAACGAGGGTTGTTCTAAAGTATGCAAGGCAAATCTTTCTCTTTGGCATTCACACTGCATAAAAATTGTCAGAAATATAATAAACCTGTATTAAAATTTGCCTATTTTGCTGGAGCAGTGGCCACTTCTTTAAGGTACATTTGTGTAGCTATTGTATGGGCATGTCTGAGCACTTCCTCAAGGTAGCAGAAGCAAGAGATGATTTCCTCAGCTTGGTCTTCCTTTGGGGCCAACTTTGTTCAGGGAATGCTTTCATGAGAAGCATCCAAAGGGGCCAGGCTTTGGATTGTCCTTTGTTGATAGACTCCCAAGAACAGGTAGTTACTTATGTACTGTAATGACATATTTTGTTGGTAGTTTTATTTCCATCACCATCCCCATCCTTCCACCTTTGGTCTAGTGGTCTCCTTCATTGTGAGTAGTTCAGAAGTAGAGGGAATTGTGCTCAGATTAGTTTTTTCCCATACACAAGCTGTCAGAGCTTTGGAGAAGGGTCCTTGGATGTATGGCATTACATGATAGAAGGGATAAGGTAGCCTGGGAAGGTTTTAAGTGCCAGGTTGACTAAGTTTGGTCAGTCATAGTTCTGTTGTTGGTGATGGGTATGAAACTGCCAGTGCAGCTTTGTTGCCCTATGTACATTTAGCTTTTATTTACAGGTATTATAAATTTTATACCCAGGTCCATCAAGATTGACCTCAAAGTTAAGATTTCCACGTTATAGCTTTGTGGGTCAAACTTGCAAGCCATTGGTCATCAGGAAGCTTGTCTGCAGTTGCCATGAACAAATTTACAGCTACCCATGTGCTCATCTAGTGTACTTTTGTATTTATGAAGCTGCAGTGCTTTATGTTCACTGACTGCTTATTCCACAGGCGTGGATGGCTGCCCTTTGTGAAAGCATTGTTAATACTGATTGTAACATATCATTGCATGCATGTAATTTTTGCTTCCCTGGAGTGGCTTTCCGATATAGATTCAAGAGAAGAAAATCTGTCAAGGCTCTACAGGCCAAATCACCCTTAAGTAGTCTTCATGAAATGGGGAATAAGGAAAGGTTCTTAGTCTTTTCATAAGAAGTCCTTTGTACCTTCTCAGACTGAAAGAGGTATCTTTATCCATCATTTGTTCTGTTAGTTCTTCACGAATTGCACATTGACTGTGAAGGACTGAGGTCTCCATCTGGTTTGTATTGGGTGATATGGATTTTTTTGCCCTGGCATGTGAATGAATCCCTTTATATTAAGGAATTCAACTTCACCACTTAAAGCCATCTTTTAGAACTTATTCCTTTAACATCAGCTTCTGTTTTAGATCTACTAAAAACTCTTACCAGTGCTGGTCTTTTGCTTAGGATTCCCTCTTTCTCTGTCTGCCTATACTCCGATATCAATCCTTGATAGGGAAGGCAATCTGTAGCCTGCAATCCAAATAAATTATTGGCCTCTCTGTTTGCTCTCAATAACTTGGTTTCTTTGCCAGTTTTCTCCAATAAATTCCAGTCCCTTCTTGCCTGTTGTCTGTATCCCTAATTCCAGTCATTCCTACTGTAGAATCTTTTTTCTCCATTCTTGTGTTTGTTTAGTTCTTAAAATACTTTCTGCTACTTTATGAATGTAATATTCTGTGTGATTATTGTTCTCCTTAAGGATCTGCATCCAAAGTTAGTCTCTCCTTGTTTCTTGAACTTCCTGTCTTTTATCATCATCCCTTTCCACTTTGAATTATAGGTTTCTGCTTGAGCTATGTATAGGAGACTTACTGTGTTGTTCTGAAATACTCCTTCAAATCGGGTAATCCAAAACCACCTTGTTCTGTTGGAAAAATCAGCTTATCCCTCTTGACTCTTGCAGTCTTCCCCTCCCATATAATATCCTTTAGCTCTTTAATTGCTGTCTGCAACTTCTCCCCTGGTAAAAATATGCCTGGACTGTTTATAAAACTAAAGGGACTAAAACGTTTAACTGCTTGTATCTTGCCAGCCATACAGAGCTTCCAGTTTCTCAATGTTTGTATTATCTTTTGTTTAGCCTTTTCCCACATATTCTTAGCTGCCACACCAGATTCCTTTTTAATCCATACCCCCAGATATTTAATTTTATCATGTCCCCATAAATATGGATACCAATTCATGTGTGGGTACAAAATTTATCCCTTTTGCCTTTTTTTAGCTTCATTAGTGTGGTATACCAAAAAGTATTGAAACTATTATCTCAAAATATTCCACAATGCTGTAATGTCCTTTTCTGGTTTTATCCGGTATAAAATATCTGCAACTAGAGCCAGCTTTTCTTGACTACCATACAAATTACATCCTTGAATTTCTGAGTTCCTTATTTTCTTTGCCAGTGGTTCTAAATATAATGCAAATAAAAGGGAAAGAGGGACACCCTTCCT